>NW_023416293.1:14830403-15223492 GCF_014176215.1 Rousettus aegyptiacus | reverse complement strand
GAGAACCCCTTCGTCGACGGGAACCCTGGGAACCCCGGGTTCCGCTGTGAACCCCTGGGAACCCCTTGCTCCGCGGAACCCTGGGGAACCGCGGAACCCCTCGAACCCCCGTAACCCCGGATCCCCAGAACTCTTTTATCCCGGAAAGCCCCGGCGATTCCCGGCACTCCCGGAAACCTTGGCACCCCTGTATCCCATGCCCCGATACATGGTCGGGGCTCAGGGAGTCTCGTTGTCCTTTGAGTCCTCCCGAGGGTAACCACCGCAGACAGGCGAGACGCACAGGCTCCCTGGAGTATGTGTGTGTGGCTGTTTGCTGCGGCCTGTCGCGAGCAAGAAGGCTCTCGCCGCACACGCGTGCGCGCTCTCGTGTGTCTCGGCCTTTCTGACGCAGTTGGTCAGTCCTGCTTCTCGTCCCGGGTGTGCGGGCCGGCCTCGCGCCTGGGCCGAGGGCACCTGGCTGTCGGGTGAGAAGGGCGGGGAGAAGCGTGTCGGAGGAGGTTTGAGGCCTCTGGCGGGGCGGGGCTGGGCGGGACGCGGCGTGGCGGGTGGGGGTGGCCGGTCCCGCGTCCCGGGAATGCGAGCACACTCCCAACGTGTGTTAGAGACGGCGGTCCCTCGGGGCTCGGTCCTACGGAGCCCAGGAAGGAAAGGGCCTGGAGCGGTGAGAGGACACAGGCCCGGGACTGGCTGCAGGAGAGCAGGTGAGGGCGGGTGAGGGCGCGGGCCCGCGGCCATTGGAGACGCCCTTGGGCTCGGCCGCCCGCGGCGGACCACAGAGACAGCGGCCAAGTCAGTGAGCAGAGCCCAGGGGCATCCCGGGGCCACCTGGCTAGAGTGCGGCAAAAGGAGGGGGCGGCAAAAGCCTACGGCACCCGGCCTTCCCAGACGGTCTCCCACCCAAGTAATAGAATAACCAGGCCCGACCCTGCTTAGCTTCCAAGATCAGACAAGTTCGGGCGCATTCAGGGTGGTAGGGACTTAGAGGGGAGAGCCTGTCGTCTGCCGCCCCAAGAGACCGAGCCTGGCCTCCTGGCCGCTGGAGACGCCCACGACTACACCGTACCTCCTCCTTGGGGGGAGCGCTGGGGGTTCCGCTAGAGAGGTGGCTGGAGCGAGAGCCAGCCGCGCTAAGGCACCACCACAGCCCTTGAGGGACTGAGCGGAGGGACTGGGTGGGCGCTCTCGCATCCCGGACCTGCCCAGGCCGCAGACCACTTGCCTTCCCCGTCTTGGCCGTTTGGCAGGACCACGGGCCAGGCGTGCCTCGCCAATCTCTCGGCCACCTGGGCAACGGGGAAGGTGCAGCCCTGATAAGTTTCGACCTGGCCCTGAACCAGATCCACCCCACCTCTGCGCTCCCCGGCGGGGCTGAGCGTGACCTGGCCAGAACCACGCGGAGACACCGGCCACACCACCAGGCAACGCTTCGCCCCGAAACCTCACCTTCCGCCCAGTGCCCTCCGCCCTTGAGGCTCGCCCCTCCCCCCGTGGAGTCCAGGAAGCGAAGGGTCCAGAGTGGAGAGAAAGCAGCCCAGGTCTGGCTGCAGGAGAGCAGGTGGGGGCGGGCGATGTCGCGGGGCGCATGGACTTCGGTGCAGCCCTTAAGCTCGGTCGCCTCCCCGGGACCCCCGGAACAGCAAGCGACCAAGTGAGCAAGTGAGCGAGGGCCCGGGGCATCCAGGGGCACCCCGGCTGGAGGGCGACAAAAGGAGGGGGCGGCAAAGGCCTACGGCACCCGGTATTCGCGGTCTCCCATCTAAGTACTAACCAGGCTCAACCCTGCTTAGCTTCCAAGATCAGACGGGATCAGGCACGTTCCGCGGGGCACAGCCGTAACCAGGAACACTGTCGCCTGCATTCCCAAAACTTCGAGCCTGGCCTCCCGGCCCCCGGAGACGCCCGCGCCTGCACCACAGCAGAAAATACATTTTATGACATACACGTGGGCGCTAATTTGAAATGCATGTGATAGCAGCAGAGAGAACTGTTCACGAGATGCGCCGCTGTGTTATTCCCCCAAATCCCACCAGATGGCAGCAGAGTGTAAAGTTTTATGATGACATCGACCGTTTCTGGACACCGTATGGCAGTAGAGAATGAATATTCATGATCGCTCAGGTGTGTATAATAAAACACACACCCGATGGCCTCAGAAAATTTATTTTTATTGTGGTCTACACTCTGTCATTCTCAAAATGCACACAGGATTGCTGCGGAAAACAAAATTTATGAATACGCTAGTACTTTCACAATGTCCACGAGATGGCAGCAGAGGATAGGGAATAACATTTCATGGCCATCGCTCGGGTGCTATTCCCAGAAATTCCACGAGATGGCACCAGACGATAAGGAATAATATTGCGATACCTACACTCTGGTGCTATTCCCAAAAAGCCCACGAGATGGCAGCAGAAGATAGGGAAAAACATTTCATGGTCGACACACGGTGCTATTCCCAAAAAGCCCACGAGATGGCAGCAGACGCTTAGGAATAATATTTCAATACCTAAACTCTGGTGCTATTCCCAAAAAGCCCACGAGATGGCAGCAGAGGATGGGGAAAAACATTTCATGGTCGACACGCTGCTGCTATTCTCAAAAATCCCACGGGATGGCAGCAGAGGCTTCGGAATAATATTTCAATACCTAAACTCGGTGCTATTCCCCCAAAAGCCCACGGGATGGCAGCAGAGGCTTAGGAATAATATTTCAATACCTAAACTCTGGTGCTATTCCCGAAGAGTCCACGAGATGGCAGCAGAGGATTAGGAAGACTATCTCAATGCCTAAACTCTGGTGCTATTATCAAAAATTCCACGAGATGGCAGCAGAGCCTTACGAATAATATTTCAATCCCTAAACTCTGGTGCTATTCCCCAAAAAGACCACGAGATGGCAGCAGAGGCTTTGAAATAATATTTCAATCCCTAAACACTGGTGCTATTCCCCAGAGCGCCCACGAGATGGCAGCAGAGGCTTCGGAATAATATTTCAATACCTAAACTTCGGTGCTATTCCCCAAAAAGGCCACGAGACGGCAGCAGAGGCTTAGGAATAATATTTCAATCCCTAAACTCTGGTGCTATTCCCAAGAAGCGGAAACCCGGGTCCGCGGAACCCCTGGGAACCCCTTGGTCCGCGGAACCCCTGGGAACCCCTTGGTCCGCGGAACCCCTGAGAACCCCTTGACCGCGGAACCCCTGAGAACCCCTTCATCCGCGGAACCCCTGGGAACCCCTTGGTCCGCGGAACCCCTGAGAACCCCTTCGTCGACGGAACCCCTGAGAACCCCTTCATCCGCGGAACCCCTGGGAACCCCTTGGTCCGTGGAACCCCTGAGAACCCCTTCGTCGACGGAACCCCTGGGAACCCCTTGGTCCGCGGAACCCCTGGGAACCCCTTGGTCCGCGGAACCCCTGAGAACCCCTTCGTCGACGGAACCCCTGGGAACCCCTTGGTCCGCGGAACCCCTGAGAACCCCTTCGTCGACGGAACCCCTGGGAACCCCTTGGTCCGCGGAACCCCTGGGAACCCCTTGGGCCGCGGAACCCCTGGGAACCCCGGCTCTGCGGAACCCCCTGAGAACCCCTTCGTCGACGGAACCCCTGAGAACCCCTTCGTCGACGGAACCCCTGGGAACCCCGGGTCCGCGGAACCCCTGGGAACCCCTTGCTCCGCGGAACCCTGGGGAACCGCGGAACCCCTCGAACCCCCGTAACCCCGGATCCCCAGAACTCTTTTATCCCCGGAACCCCGGCGATCCCGGCACTCCCGGAACCTTGGCACCCCTGTATCCCATGCCCCGATACAGGTCGGGGCTCAGGGAGTCTCGTTGTCCTTTGAGTCCTCCCGAGGTACCACCGCAGACAGGCGAGACGCACAGGCTCCCTGGAGTATGTGTGTGTGGCTGTTTGCTGCGGCCTGTCGCGAGCAAGAAGGCTCTCGCCGCACACGCGTGCGCGCTCTCGTGTGTCTCGGCCTTTCTGACGCAGTTGGTCAGTCCTGCTTCTCGTCCCGGGTGTGCGGGCCGGCCTCGCGCCTGGGCCGAGGGCACCTGGCTGTCGGGTGAGAAGGGCGGGGAGAAGCGTGTCGGAGGAGGTTTGAGGCCTCTGGCGGGGCGGGGCTGGGCGGGACGCGGCGTGGCGGGTGGGGGTGGCCGGTCCCGCGTCCCGGGAATGCGAGCACACTCCCCACGTGTGTTAGAGACGGCGGTCCCCGGGGCTCGGTCCTACGGAGCCCAGGAAGGAAAGGGCCTGGACCGGTGAGAGGAAACAGCCCGGGACTGGCTGCAGGAGAGCAGGTGAGGGCGGGTGAGGGCGCGGGCCCGCGGCCATTGGAGACGCCCTTGGGCTCGGCCGCCCGCGGCGGGCCACAGAGACAGCGGCCAAGTCAGTGAGCAGAGCCCAGGGGCATCCCGGGGCCACCTGGCTAGAGTGCGGCAAAAGGAGGGGGCGGCAAAAGCCTACGGCACCCGGCCTTCCCAGACGGTCTCCCACCCAAGTAATAGAATAACCAGGCCCGACCCTGCTTAGCTTCCAAGATCAGACAAGTTCGGGCGCATTCAGGGTGGTAGGGACTTAGAGGGGAGAGCCTGTCGTCTGCCGCCCCAAGAGACCGAGCCTGGCCTCCTGGCCGCTGGAGACGCCCACGACTACACCGTACCTCCTCCTTGGGGGGAGCGCTGGGGGTTCCGCTAGAGAGGTGGCTGGAGCGAGAGCCAGCCGCGCTAAGGCACCACCACAGCCCTTGAGGGACTGAGCGGAGGGACTGGGTGGGCGCTCTCGCATCCCGGACCTGCCCAGGCCCCACACCACTTGCCTTCCCCGTCTTGGCCGTTCGGCAGGACCACGGCCCAGGCGTGCCTCGCCCATCTCTCGGCCACCTGGGCAACAGGGAAGGTGCGGCCCTGATAAGTTTCGACCTGGCCCTGAACCAGATCCACCCCTCCTCTGCGCTCCCCGGCGGGGCTGAGCGTGACCTGGCCAGAACCACGCGGAGACACCGGCCACACCACCAGGCAACGCTTCGCCCCGAAACCTCACCTTCCGCCCAGTGCCCTCCGCCCTTGAGGCTCGCCCCTCCCCCCGTGGAGTCCAGGAAGCGAAGGGTCCAGAGTGGAGAGAAAGCAGCCCAGGTCTGGCTGCAGGAGAGCAGGTGGGGGCGGGCGATGTCGCGGGGCGCATGGACTTCGGTGCAGCCCTTAAGCTCGGTCGCCTCCCCGGGACCCCCGGAACAGCAAGCGACCAAGTGAGCAAGTGAGCGAGGGCCCGGGGCATCCAGGGGCACCCCGGCTGGAGGGCGACAAAAGGAGGGGGCGGCAAAGGCCTACGGCACCCGGTATTCGCGGTCTCCCATCTAAGTACTAACCAGGCTCAACCCTGCTTAGCTTCCAAGATCAGACGGGATCAGGCACGTTCCGCGGGGCACAGCCGTAACCAGGAACACTGTCGCCTGCATTCCCAAAACTTCGAGCCTGGCCTCCCGGCCCCCGGAGACGCCCGCGCCTGCACCACAGCAGAAAATACATTTTATGACATACACGTGGGCGCTAATTTGAAATGCATGTGATAGCAGCAGAGAGAACTGTTCACGAGATGCGCCGCTGTGTTATTCCCCCAAATCCCACCAGATGGCAGCAGAGTGTAAAGTTTTATGATGACATCGACCGTTTCTGGACACCGTATGGCAGTAGAGAATGAATATTCATGATCGCTCAGGTGTGTATAATAAAACACACACCCGATGGCCTCAGAAAATTTATTTTTATTGTGGTCTACACTCTGTCATTCTCAAAATGCACACAGGATTGCTGCGGAAAACAAAATTTATGAATACGCTAGTACTTTCACAATGTCCACGAGATGGCAGCAGAGGATAGGGAATAACATTTCATGGCCATCGCTCGGGTGCTATTCCCAGAAATTCCACGAGATGGCACCAGACGATAAGGAATAATATTGCGATACCTACACTCTGGTGCTATTCCCAAAAAGCCCACGAGATGGCAGCAGAAGATAGGGAAAAACATTTCATGGTCGACACACGGTGCTATTCCCAAAAAGCCCACGAGATGGCAGCAGACGCTTAGGAATAATATTTCAATACCTAAACTCTGGTGCTATTCCCAAAAAGCCCACGAGATGGCAGCAGAGGATGGGGAAAAACATTTCATGGTCGACACGCTGCTGCTATTCTCAAAAATCCCACGGGATGGCAGCAGAGGCTTCGGAATAATATTTCAATACCTAAACTCGGTGCTATTCCCCCAAAAGCCCACGGGATGGCAGCAGAGGCTTAGGAATAATATTTCAATACCTAAACTCTGGTGCTATTCCCGAAGAGTCCACGAGATGGCAGCAGAGGATTAGGAAGACTATCTCAATGCCTAAACTCTGGTGCTATTATCAAAAATTCCACGAGATGGCAGCAGAGCCTTACGAATAATATTTCAATCCCTAAACTCTGGTGCTATTCCCCAAAAAGACCACGAGATGGCAGCAGAGGCTTTGAAATAATATTTCAATCCCTAAACACTGGTGCTATTCCCCAGAGCGCCCACGAGATGGCAGCAGAGGCTTCGGAATAATATTTCAATACCTAAACTTCGGTGCTATTCCCCAAAAAGGCCACGAGACGGCAGCAGAGGCTTAGGAATAATATTTCAATCCCTAAACTCTGGTGCTATTCCCAAGAAGCGGAAACCCGGGTCCGCGGAACCCCTGGGAACCCCTTGGTCCGCGGAACCCCTGGGAACCCCTTGGTCCGCGGAACCCCTGAGAACCCCTTGACCGCGGAACCCCTGAGAACCCCTTCATCCGCGGAACCCCTGGGAACCCCTTGGTCCGCGGAACCCCTGAGAACCCCTTCGTCGACGGAACCCCTGAGAACCCCTTCGTCCGCGGAACCCCTGGGAACCCCTTGGTCCGTGGAACCCCTGAGAACCCCTTCGTCGACGGAACCCCTGGGAACCCCTTGGTCCGCGGAACCCCTGGGAACCCCTTGGTCCGCGGAACCCCTGAGAACCCCTTCGTCGACGGAACCCCTGGGAACCCCTTGGTCCGCGGAACCCCTGAGAACCCCTTCGTCGACGGAACCCCTGGGAACCCCTCGGTCCGCGGAACCCCTGGGAACCCCTTGGGCCGCGGAACCCCTGGGAACCCCGGCTCTGCGGAACCCCCTGAGAACCCCTTCGTCGACGGAACCCCTGAGAACCCCTTCGTCGACGGAACCCCTGGGAACCCCGGGTCCGCGGAACCCCTGGGAACCCCTTGCTCCGCGGAACCCTGGGGAACCGCGGAACCCCTCGAACCCCCGTAACCCCGGATCCCCAGAACTCTTTTATCCCCGGAACCCCGGCGATCCCGGCACTCCCGGAACCTTGGCACCCCTGTATCCCATGCCCCGATACAGGTCGGGGCTCAGGGAGTCTCGTTGTCCTTTGAGTCCTCCCGGGGTACCACCGCAGACAGGCGAGACGCACAGGCTCCCTGGAGTATGTGTGTGTGGCTGTTTGCTGCGGCCTGTCGCGAGCAAGAAGGCTCTCGCCGCACACGCGTGCGCGCTCTCGTGTGTCTCGGCCTTTCTGACGCAGTTGGTCAGTCCTGCTTCTCGTCCCGGGTGTGCGGGCCGGCCTCGCGCCTGGGCCGAGGGCACCTGGCTGTCGGGTGAGAAGGGCGGGGAGAAGCGTGTCGGAGGAGGTTTGAGGCCTCTGGCGGGGCGGGGCTGGGCGGGACGCGGCGTGGCGGGTGGGGGTGGCCGGTCCCGCGTCCCGGGAATGCGAGCACACTCCCCACGTGTGTTAGAGACGGCGGTCCTCGGGGCTCGGTCCTACGGAGCCCAGGAAGGAAAGGGCCTGGAGCGGTGAGAGGAAACGGCCCGGGACTGGCTGCAGGAGAGCAGGTGAGGGCGGGTGAGGGCGCGGGCCCGCGGCCATTGGAGACGCCCTTGGGCTCGGCCGCCCGCGGCGGACCACAGAGACAGCGGCCAAGTCAGTGAGCAGAGCCCAGGGGCATCCCGGGGCCACCTGGCTAGAGTGCGGCAAAAGGAGGGGGCGGCAAAAGCCTACGGCACCCGGCCTTCCCAGACGGTCTCCCACCCAAGTAATAGAATAACCAGGCCCGACCCTGCTTAGCTTCCAAGATCAGACAAGTTCGGGCGCATTCAGGGTGGTAGGGACTTAGAGGGGAGAGCCTGTCGTCTGCCGCCCCAAGAGACCGAGCCTGGCCTCCTGGCCGCTGGAGACGCCCACGACTACACCGTACCTCCTCCTTGGGGGGAGCGCTGGGGGTTCCGCTAGAGAGGTGGCTGGAGCGAGAGCCAGCCGCGCTAAGGCACCACCACAGCCCTTGAGGGACTGAGCGGAGGGACTGGGTGGGCGCTCTCGCATCCCGGACCTGCCCAGGCCGCAGACCACTTGCCTTCCCCGTCTTGGCCGTTCGGCAGGACCACGGCCCAGGCGTGCCTCGCCCATCTCTCGGCCACCTGGGCAACAGGGAAGGTGCGGCCCTGATAAGTTTCGACCTGGCCCTGAACCAGATCCACCCCTCCTCTGCGCTCCCCGGCGGGGCTGAGCGTGACCTGGCCAGAACCACGCGGAGACACCGGCCACACCACCAGGCAACGCTTCGCCCCGAAACCTCACCTTCCGCCCAGTGCCCTCCGCCCTTGAGGCTCGCCCCTCCCCCCGTGGAGTCCAGGAAGCGAAGGGTCCAGAGTGGAGAGAAAGCAGCCCAGGTCTGGCTGCAGGAGAGCAGGTGGGGGCGGGCGATGTCGCGGGGCGCATGGACTTCGGTGCAGCCCTTAAGCTCGGTCGCCTCCCCGGGACCCCCGGAACAGCAAGCGACCAAGTGAGCAAGTGAGCGAGGGCCCGGGGCATCCAGGGGCACCCCGGCTGGAGGGCGACAAAAGGAGGGGGCGGCAAAGGCCTACGGCACCCGGTATTCGCGGTCTCCCATCTAAGTACTAACCAGGCTCAACCCTGCTTAGCTTCCAAGATCAGACGGGATCAGGCACGTTCCGCGGGGCACAGCCGTAACCAGGAACACTGTCGCCTGCATTCCCAAAACTTCGAGCCTGGCCTCCCGGCCCCCGGAGACGCCCGCGCCTGCACCACAGCAGAAAATACATTTTATGACATACACGTGGGCGCTAATTTGAAATGCATGTGATAGCAGCAGAGAGAACTGTTCACGAGATGCGCCGCTGTGTTATTCCCCCAAATCCCACCAGATGGCAGCAGAGTGTAAAGTTTTATGATGACATCGACCGTTTCTGGACACCGTATGGCAGTAGAGAATGAATATTCATGATCGCTCAGGTGTTTATAATAAAACACACACCCGATGGCATCAGAAAATTTATTTTTATTGTGGTCTACACTCTGTCATTCTCAAAATGCACACAGGATTGCTGCGGAAAACAAAATTTATGAATACGCTAGTACTTTCACAATGTCCACGAGATGGCAGCAGAGGATAGGGAATAACATTTCATGGCCATCGCTCGGGTGCTATTCCCAGAAATTCCACGAGATGGCACCAGACGATAAGGAATAATATTGCGATACCTACACTCTGGTGCTATTCCCAAAAAGCCCACGAGATGGCAGCAGAAGATAGGGAAAAACATTTCATGGTCGACACACGGTGCTATTCCCAAAAAGCCCACGAGATGGCAGCAGAGGATTAGGAAGAATATTTCAATACCTAAACTCTGGTGCTATTTCCAAAAATCCCACGAGATGGGAGCAGAAGATGGCGAAAAACATTTCATGGTCGACACACTGCTCCTATTCTCAAAAATCCCACGGGATGGCAGCAGAGGCTTCGGAATAATATTTCAATACCTAAACTCGGTGCTATTCCCCCAAAAGCCCACGGGATGGCAGCAGAGGCTTAGGAATAATATTTCAATACCTAAACTCTGGTGCTATTCCCGAAGAGTCCACGAGATGGCAGCAGAGGATTAGGAAGAATATCTCAATGCCTAAACTCTGGTGCTATTATCAAAAATTCCACGAGATGGCAGCAGAGCCTTACGAATAATATTTCAATCCCTAAACTCTGGTGCTATTCCCCAAAAAGACCACGAGATGGCAGCAGAGGCTTTGAAATAATATTTCAATCCCTAAACACTGGTGCTATTCCCCAGAGCGCCCACGAGATGGCAGCAGAGGCTTCGGAATAATATTTCAATACCTAAACTTCGGTGCTATTCCCCAAAAAGGCCACGAGACGGCAGCAGAGGCTTAGGAATAATATTTCAATCCCTAAACTCTGGTGCTATTCCCAAGAAGCGGAAACCCGGGTCCGCGGAACCCCTGGGAACCCCTTGGTCCGCGGAACCCCTGGGAACCCCTTGGTCCGCGGAACCCCTGGGAACCCCTTGACCGCGGAACCCCTGAGAACCCCTTCATCCGCGGAACCCCTGGGAACCCCTTGGTCCGCGGAACCCCTGAGAACCCCTTCGTCGACGGAACCCCTGAGAACCCCTTCATCCGCGGAACCCCTGGGAACCCCTTGGTCCGCGGAACCCCTGAGAACCCCTTCGTCGACGGAACCCCTGGGAACCCCTTGGTCCGCGGAACCCCTGGGAACCCCTTGGTCCGCGGAACCCCTGAGAACCCCTTCGTCGACGGAACCCCTGGGAACCCCTTGGTCCGCGGAACCCCTGAGAACCCCTTCGTCGACGGAACCCCTGGGAACCCCTCGGTCCGCGGAACCCCTGGGAACCCCTTGGGCCGCGGAACCCCTGGGAACCCCGGCTCTGCGGAACCCCCTGAGAACCCCTTCGTCGACGGAACCCCTGAGAACCCCTTCGTCGACGGAACCCCTGGGAACCCCGGGTCCGCGGAACCCCTGGGAACCCCTTGCTCCGCGGAACCCTGGGGAACCGCGGAACCCCTCGAACCCCCGTAACCCCGGATCCCCAGAACTCTTTTATCCCCGGAACCCCGGCGATCCCGGCACTCCCGGAACCTTGGCACCCCTGTATCCCATGCCCCGATACAGGTCGGGGCTCAGGGAGTCTCGTTGTCCTTTGAGTCCTCCCGGGGTACCACCGCAGACAGGCGAGACGCACAGGCTCCCTGGAGTATGTGTGTGTGGCTGTTTGCTGCGGCCTGTCGCGAGCAAGAAGGCTCTCGCCGCACACGCGTGCGCGCTCTCGTGTGTCTCGGCCTTTCTGACGCAGTTGGTCAGTCCTGCTTCTCGTCCCGGGTGTGCGGGCCGGCCTCGCGCCTGGGCCGAGGGCACCTGGCTGTCGGGTGAGAAGGGCGGGGAGAAGCGTGTCGGAGGAGGTTTGAGGCCTCTGGCGGGGCGGGGCTGGGCGGGACGCGGCGTGGCGGGTGGGGGTGGCCGGTCCCGCGTCCCGGGAATGCGAGCACACTCCCCACGTGTGTTAGAGACGGCGGTCCTCGGGGCTCGGTCCTACGGAGCCCAGGAAGGAAAGGGCCTGGAGCGGTGAGAGGAAACGGCCCGGGACTGGCTGCAGGAGAGCAGGTGAGGGCGGGTGAGGGCGCGGGCCCGCGGCCATTGGAGACGCCCTTGGGCTCGGCCGCCCGCGGCGGACCACAGAGACAGCGGCCAAGTCAGTGAGCAGAGCCCAGGGGCATCCCGGGGCCACCTGGCTAGAGTGTGGCAAAAGGAGGGGGCGGCAAAAGCCTACGGCACCCGGCCTTCCCAGACGGTCTCCCACCCAAGTAATAGAATAACCAGGCCCGACCCTGCTTAGCTTCCAAGATCAGACAAGTTCGGGCGCATTCAGGGTGGTAGGGACTTAGAGGGGAGAGCCTGTCGTCTGCCGCCCCAAGAGACCGAGCCTGGCCTCCTGGCCGCTGGAGACGCCCACGACTACACCGTACCTCCTCCTTGGGGGGAGCGCTGGGGGTTCCGCTAGAGAGGTGGCTGGAGCGAGAGCCAGCCGCGCTAAGGCACCACCACAGCCCTTGAGGGACTGAGCGGAGGGACTGGGTGGGCGCTCTCGCATCCCGGACCTGCCCAGGCCGCAGACCACTTGCCTTCCCCGTCTTGGCCGTTCGGCAGGACTCTCCACACTAGAGAGTCAGCCCCGAGCCTTCAGAGGAGGTCGCTTACGAAGCCTACGATTACATCAAACAAGCAACCAGGTCTCCAGGAGCAGGAGTTGCCCATTCGCCTATCTGTGCACAGAACACCTCCTAGAACTGCACCCTGGTTAAACATTAAACGAGCAAGCGGAGGTCGGCTTCAGAGCTTCCCGCCCTCAGCATTAGTTTCATGGCATCTCCTGGCTCAGGTATTCACAGAGCGACCGGGACTATTGAAGGAGGTGACATTTTGAGAACATCAGCTTCCAAACTCAGAAGAGGAGAGTTTGGAGTGATGGGCCATGTGCGATCGTCCACTCAGTAAGCGTTTTACTAAGCACCTACTATGCATCAGGCACTGGGGATGGGCGCAGAGGTGAAATAATGGACTCAGTTGTTGGCTCCACGGAGCGGGGCGGCCGGCGACAAGCCGTCCACATCTGCCGCAAAATGCAAAATGTAGCTGCGTCAGGTCCTGGGGAGAGGCGCAAAGTGCTCTGACGGCCCCGGCCGGGGGGTCGGCCTTTTCTGAAGGACGACCGGGAGCCAGCCGGCCGAGGGCGCGCAGTGTTCAGGGATCGTTCTGCGTGGGCCTCGCCTTCCCGTGCATCACAGGAGCAGAGCCGTGGCTGCCTCTGCTCCAGGCCATCTTTCCAGTGGTGTTTTTAGAGCCAGTAGCCTTGAAGACGGACATAGCCTTCTCTGGAGCAAAAGGAAGGTTTCCCGTGCCATGCGATGAAGACGCCCTCTTCCTCCGGGTCTCAGGAGAGGCGGGCTGACTGCCCCCGACCCAGACCCGTGTTCCTTACAGTCGGGGCCCCTGTGCGCGGGCTAAGACATCCCCTTCCTGGGACTTGGGGCCAAGAGGAGGGTGTTGGGGACGACGGCTGGATTATAAAGTTCAGAATGTGCAGGTGACGACCTGCTAAGTGACGGGCCACTCGCCCCTGGTCAGCGAGGAGTCCTCAGCACCCGAGCTTCCGCTCTGGGCAAGCAGAAACCCAAGGGAGTGTGGGCCGAAATCCCGGCTTCGGGGCCGCGAGAGGGGCACGCCTCTGTCGCGGGCGACAGGCAGAAAGCACACACCTGCTGCCCGCACGGTGCTCGGGGCGGAGGCCACCGCTCTTGTGGGCTCAATTCTAAGTGGCTATTTTAAAAAGTGCCCCGGGAAAGGCAAAGTGGGAACTCCTGGTGCGACCCTGGGCTGCAGTCCTCCGCCGACGGCCAGAGCCGGGCGTGAGCAGCGCCGGGCGCACGGGAAGGAACGCGGCGCTGGGCACGAGAGCTTTGTCTCTGACCCGGGGTCTCTGGTCCCCGGCCAGGGCTCCGGAGGCGGCCGTCTCGTTAGTCCGCAAGCAGTGCGAAACCGTCGCCATGGTGGGCGGCGCCTGGCGGCGTGTGCAGGGCTCGCTGTGGGCGACAGGAGAGCCGGCTCCCGGGCGGGCAGGGGAGGAGGCGCGCCGGGCGCCGCGTGGGCGTGGGCGGCCGGGAGGCTGCGCGGGACCTTGGCCGGAGCTGCCGGGTGGCCCGGGGCGTGTCCCGGACATTCGTCCTGAAGCCACGTTCATGCAGAATGTGCGAAAGTGATAACTGGAGTTTGGGGCAGCACGGAACAGGGCTTGAGCCAATCGGAGCCCGTGAGATGATTCCTGACGAAGACGGCGCAAGCAGGGGGCGATGTCTCGACAGGCTGCGGCCGGCGGCGCACACAGAAGGCGCCGCCCACGGTCGCTGCCGTCGCTGGTCTGGGCGCGAAGACGCAGTCACCTGGAAAGGGAGACACACCGTCCCGTCCCTGTTCGTGGAGTGAGGCGGACGCTCGCTTTCCGTCCTCTCTCCTCACAGTGAGGGGGGCGGGGGGCTCACTGAGAGAGGCCGTGTACCTCCCCGAGTGACGAGTGACAAGCACCAGCCGGCACCTGGCCCACTCTGCCGAGAAGCCCCCTGAGCCGACCTGGCTCTCGGGGTCCTGGGCGCTTCACTCGCTGGCTGCTGATTAATTTGCAGCCTGCAGAGCACCGTGCTGTGCCATCCTGCGTGGGTGAGTTAGAGAGGGCGACATCCTCAGGCCTGTTTCAAAGAGAGGAGCAGAGGCTGAGGAAATCGCCCACCTCCCGAGGTCGCCAGGGCACGTGAGTCCTTGGCACCCCGCACCTGGGAAAGGACGCTCAGCCGTGCCCGCCTCCGAGCAGCCTGGGCGCCCACAGCGCTCGGCGTCACGGTCAGCTCCTGCGAAGGGGCCTGCGGCTCAGGCCTCAGGCCTCGGGCCGGGCTGTGGCCAGCAGCTTGGAGAGAGAAGGCCAGGTGGGGCGCAGCTCAGCTGCGGGGGCAGCCAACCACAGACGTGTCTGGGGTGCTGCGGGTTACACAACTCGATCGAGCCCAGCCCCAACCTGGCCGGCGGCCCGGACTGCGGGCCTGGAGGTGCCAAGGCGCACGGGAAAGCAGGGGGCGGGGAGGGGCGTCTTTGGAAATGAGGCTCCTCCCATCTGGGGGGGCAGACCATCCCCCAACAGCTCTTCTGCTGGCAAGTGCCCACGTTTTCAAAACTCTCCAGGGCTTCTCAGTCCTCTTCTGGGGCTCCCCGGGGCTCCCCAGCCGGGCAGTTCCCTCAGAGGCAGTGGAGCGGGGCAGGCAGCAGAGGGGGGGGTGCGGCTGGGGGAAGCGGGGCCCAGGCAGCCGGACTCCAGGCTGCAGGGAAAGGCCACACCTGTCCCCGTCCGCTGCAGCCGTCTGGCCGGGAGAGGAGGCGGGGGCCAGCGCCCGGGACCCGTGGCCTCAAGGGGAGACATGGCGAGCGCGGGTTTGGGGCGATGGCTGAGGCCGGCTGCAGAAAGGGCTCTGCTGAGCTCCCCTGGGAACTGGGGGCTCCCGCCCCCGGAGGGAGCCTCTCCAGGGAAGACAGAACTCGCCCACAGCTTCGCCTTGCCGCCCCGGCTCCGCTGCCGTGGGACGAGCGTGGACGGTGTCCCTCGGAGCCCACGACCTCCGAGGCACCGAACCTCGAGGCCGGAAGGACCTCGGAGGCCCGCATCAGCCTCGCAAACACGGGGCCGCCAGCGTCACAACGACTTCGCTCGGCTCGGCCTCCCGCGCCCCACAGGAACCCCAGTTTGAAAACCCTCTCTGTCGGGGGATGGCACCTTGGTTCTCAAAGGCACCCACTCCCCGGAGGCTGACAGAAGTGGAGTGGGGGGCCTGGGCCTCCCCGACTGGTCAGCGCAGGGGCCCGCCGGGCTGTCAGGGGCCTGCCCCACCTCGCACCAAGGACCGGGAGCCCGCAGAGGGAGGGCGGGCCGCGGGCCACTCGAGCACGGCTGGCTGCGGGTGGGTCTGTGGCTCCCCGACCTCTCTCTTTCCCTTTTCACTGCCTGTCAGCACTCACGGCAAAGACATTCTGGGGGACACCGCCCCAGGGCTGGAAGGCGGGTGGGGACATCGGGGGTGCCAGCCCCGGAGGGCTTCCTGGAGTGGGCAGGGTTGCAGCAGGGCTTTAGGGGGGGCGCAGCACGGCCACGATCGCTCCCGCTTCTCGAGTGAGCACTGAGCGCCGGGCACCCCTTCGAGCCGCCGCGCCTGCCCCCCACGGCGGCGCGGAGACGCGTGGGCCAGCGTTTCGCAGATGCAAAGACGGAGACTCGGGCTTCAGCCTGTGCCTGGCGGGCGGCGGGGGCCGGGCTGGGGGGCCGGGGATGCCTGGCTCCCCCGCACGCCTGGGGGTGGGACCCGATGCCGTGCCCTGCCCTGCGGGACGCCGAGAGGCCGGCGCTTCTGCCCCCGGCCGGCCCTCCACGTCAGCCACAGCTCTCGGGAAGCCAGCATTCCGGGAGCACGGCGGGCAAAGCAAAGCGGGGGGCTGGGGCGCTGGGGAGTCACGCGGTCTCGGCAACGCTCCCTGCTGCCCTGCCCTGTGCTCAGACCTGTCTGGCGGGTGAGGCACGATGATGAGGACGGCGTCAGAACCAAAGTGGGGTCTCAGGCCCACACCCCGGGATGAAGAGGGGCGGGACGAGCCTGCTATGAGCAGCCAGACGCGGGGCCCCGTGTGCGGGGCCTGCGTTAGCGGGCATGCTGGGTCTCGGGGGCCTGCTGTTCCCGGCCCCGGGGTCCCCTCGCGCACGCTCTGACACTGACCCCTGGCCTCGGGGCCCCCGGCCAGGTGCAGACCTGCCGAGCAGGCAGCTGGTGGCGGCTGCACTGTGGCCCACGGACTTGGATGGCTCCTGGGGAGCCTCCTCCCTCTCACGAGGGCCATCGAGGGTGCACTCGCTGCCACTTAGCCCTGCCGAACCTCAGTCTCCCGGCCTGGACCCCTGCACGGGGCCACAGCTCCGAAGGCCGGTGATGGGGGAAGCCCCCCGGTCCCGACTCTTCATCTGCTCCGACCGGGAGAGGCCCCGGGCGGGGGCCCGTGACTCCGCACGCGCAGACCGGACACGAGTGTTAGTCACGTGCCTCCCCGCACCCCAGGGTGGGGGTCTCTGCAGGCCGGAGAGCTGTCCCCACCCTCCCCTGCCCCAGGGGCTCCCCGCCGGGAAGGGGCCCCTCCCGGTCCCATCGCCCCATCAGCCTCTGTCCTGCGGGTCCCCCCCCTCGGCCCTCCACCCAGCGGGACTCTGGGCTCCTCTACTCAGGCCAGCCTGGGACACGTGGGGGGGGGCCCAGTGGGACACACCTTGTGCCCAGAGAGAGTCAAGACGCATACCCCGAGACAGAGCCGGTTTGCCTGCGAACCCCCTGGTGGTCAGGCTGTCCGTGACTTGGCCTCGTGGTTTGCGACACTAGTTTGAGATCCAGGGAAGGAAACACCTGTTGGACACCCCGGAATCTGAACAAGCTGGAGCCAGGCAGATGAACTGCTCCCGAGTCAGCCTGGGATGCGGAGACCTGGCCAGGGCCTCAGGGGTGCCTGACAACCCGCCGCTTGCCCGGGACCAAGCATTCCCTGCCCGGGACCACTGCTGACCCCACACAGACGTCCTCGAAACCCTCCAGGGCCACCAACACCCTCCACCCCTCGCCCCCGGGGCCACTCTCCCCCAAGCCAGGGTGACTCAGGGACCCGCACTTAGTCATGGTCACTTATAGCTGCAGAGTCAGAGTCCAGGCACAGGGATCGGGTCTCTAGAGCCGGCCCTGCCCACAGGACACTGAGTCACCTGGCAGAGCTGTGGGCTCGGGTAGGACAGGAGGCTCCCGGCCCCTCCCCAAGGACAGCCAGGGGTGAGAGGCAGCCACAGGGCTGAAGGCCCTAAATAAATTACATGGGTGTCTATTTATATCTTTTTTTCATGTATTTTTATTTTTAAGTTGTGGGTTATATGGTGCACGCTGAGCTGTGCCTAAAACGTATTCTTCAAGTGCGAGGAATGTGCAGTGACGGCCTGGCCAGCTCCCACCCAGGACGGGGGCCGGGAGCCCACCCCAGGGTGATCGCCATGCTCTGCTTGTCTCTGTGGCCTCGGCCTCCAGGGGAGACCCCGTGGGCGGGACGATGCCGAGCGCGGACCCCCGGCTCCCCCCCGGGCTGTCCCCACCGCATGCTGCTGGCCACGCAGGGCCAGAGGCGTGTGGCACCAGGGGCGGGCGCTGTGCCCCCCCCCCCCCCGCACGCTCAGCGATTCTGGTCCCAGCGCTTTCCCGGGGGAGCGAAGCCACCACTGGAGTGCCGCGCAGCCCTGGGCGCCCGCGCTCCGACGGCCTCCCCGCCCCGTGCCCCGGGCCGGGAGTCTGCCATCTGCTCCGTGACAGGCCCACAGCGGCCCGGCCACCACCCCCCGCAGAGGGCCCAGGGCTTCAGGCCCCTGCCGGGTCCGCGTCTGAGGCTTCCACGGCCCCACCCCGGCCTCCCGGTTCCCTGTCTCTCGGCCCCCACAGTGGCAGGAGATGGCCCCAGGGGAGGCGGTGGCAGGGGCAAGGCTGGGTGGCTCCCCCAGAAGGTGGTTTCCGCTGTCTGCACCCCGGCCTGAGGAGCCCTGGGCACGAGTGGCCCCGCGGAGGCCAGCGCAGCTTGATCCGGCTCTTTCCACAGAGGGAGCTGCCGTGCGCGGCCCTGACCCCTGGCACGGTGCCTGGCCGTGTCCAGTCTCACCCGCCTGTGCCTTCCCCTCGCCTGGGCACCGGCGCCCTGGCCACGGAGGGCCAAGCGGGTGATGGATGAGGGACCCTTGACGTCCCTCCCCAGAGCTATTCCCGGCCTCTGCCTCCCGCCCAGGCCCACAGCTGGGGATCCTCGGCTGGGGGCGGGGCTGCCCCTGCCTATATAAGCCCCGGCTCCGGGAAGCCCAGACCCTGCACGCTGCAGCCTGTGACCCCCGCCAGCGCAGCCATGACGGGAAAGGCCGCCGCGGAGGCCGGGGCCTGCCGTGCGGAGGACACTGCCTCTGAGCCCACGGAGGGGCCCACACAGCCCTCGGAGGAAGTCGCAGCATCGGAGGCCCCTGTGGCTGCCCCTCGGGCCCCTGCCCCCACGGGGGCTGAGCCTGCCCCTCCCAGCGAAGGTGACGGAGGCGGGGGGGGGGGGGTGGGGGGGGGGGGGGAGGAGAGCTGGGGGCCCCTGCGTCACGTGCCTCCCCCGCCGCCCCTCCTCAGATGTGCCCAGCGCCCCTCTGGGGCTGACGGTGGAGGACGTGAGTGACCGCGCGGTGACGGTGAGCTGGGAGCCCCCCGAGAGGCTGGGGCGCCGGGGGCTGCAGGGCTACGTGCTGGAGCTGCGCAGGGAGGGAGGTGAGCCAGGTGGGGCCCGGAGGAGCCTGGGCTGGGGCAGGCGGGGGCTCCCCGGTGACCTCGGGGGGGAGGGCACGTGGGAGGCAGGGAGCAGAGAAGCAGAGGGGTGCAGAGGCGCGCGCGGTGGGGGTGGGGGGCCCCGGCCAGCTTCCTGTCGCCGCCCCCGGGTGCCGCTCCGGCCGCCCTCAGCCTCCGCACCTGCCTGCCGCAGGGCTCGGCGGCCCTGCCCGCTGCCCCGGCACCGTCAGGGCTCTGCGGCCATCTCGGACCGAGGCATCCGAGGAGGGGAGCTGGGGGCCCGCAGAGGGAGGGCGCGCCCCGGGTCCGCGCGTGCAGCCTGCCTGTGCCCCCCGCAGCCTCGGAGTGGGTGCCAGTGAACCCCCGGCCCGCGATGGTGACCCAGCAGACGGTGCGGAACCTGGCCCTGGGCGACAAGCTGTTCCTGCGTGTGGCGGCCGTGAGCCTGGCGGGCGCTGGCCCGCCAGCCGTGCTGGCCCAGCCGGTGCACATCCAGGAGGCCGTCGGTAAAGCCCGGCCCCGGCCCCGGTCCCGGCCCCCCAGGCACCGTGTCCGATGGACAGAGGAGCAAGCCGGTGCCGTCGCTGCCCCTCACGCGCTCGCGCTGCGTCCGGCCAGTGTCCAGCCTCAAGTTCCAGGCCCCTCAGCGGCAAGGGGCCGCGGGAGGTCCAGAGGTCATGCCCCTGAGGGGCCCGCCCCAAGCCTTGGCAGAGGGCTTCCTGGCCCCCAGAACGAACGTGCCAGGCCCCGGCGGGAGGAGGCCGAGCGCCGGGAAGGCATCTCCGCCCACGGGGGGCAGTGCCCTGCTGGGGACCTGGGAGGCCAGCTGCCGTCGTTGCTAAGTCCCTGTTTGTAGGGGCATCGGCCTCGGGCCTGCCCTCACCCCCTCCCACAGCCGGTCCGATTTCAGCCCCGCAGTGAGTCACCCGCTCTGATCCAAGGTCCCTGGGGACAGCCCAGGGCCCTAGGTGAAGAGAGACGCAGGCCAGCAGGTGGCGTGAGGCCTTCTCCATCTTCCTCTTTGCCCCCGCCCACTGTGCCCCCCGCGGGGGGCCCCACAGTCTGGACAAGGCCTCCAGAAAGGGGTTTCGCGGCCACAGGAGGGGCACACTTGGATTCGAAGGTGCACTTCTCAGCCCCAGGGCCTGAGAGATGTGGGCCTTGTGGGGCTTGGACTCGTAGGCTGTCACGGCCGGTCCGAGGAGCCGGGGACCCTGGAGGTGCCTGGAGGGTCCTGGGCCTTCCCCAGGGGCACCAGGGGCTGACTCTGGGCCCAGCCTCTGCCCCGAAGCCCGACTTTGACGGCCACACTCAGCACCTGCCACTCCGGCAGAAAGCCTCTGGCAGGACAGAAGGGGAGTTCCTGGAGAGAGGGGCCCGGGCCGTGAGCAGACGGGACAGCCGGGCCCTCCTCGTGGGCAGGGTGGGGCCGTCCGGGATCCTCGGCCACTCAGCTGTCCCCTCCCGGCCACCTGCGGCTGCCGAGCGTTCCAGGCCTGATGCTCCCCCAGCCAAGTGGCCGCGCAGCCAACCCGCAGAGACACAGTGTTCCAGCTCACTGTGTCCCCCCCTTCTCCTGCTCCCTGTGTCCCCCCCTCCGCCCGCAGGCCACCAACTGCTGCCACCGAGGAGCCTCAGTCACCGCTGCTCGGCCCCCTCCGGGGGACAGGCGGGGCTGCTGCAGCTTCCCTCGGGATGGCGGTGGCTTCAGGGGTCGCGTCTTTTAGGTGACGGCCAGGAAGGTGGCTCCCCGCCCTCGCGAGGGGCCGAACCCGGGTTTCGGGAAGGCTGAGGCTGGCGGGTGGTGACGGAGGAGGAAGGGCGAGTGTGTGCAAAGGCCCTAACCCTCCCTCGTGACCCGGACGCAGGCCACGGGCTGACGGCTCTCCCTGGGGCCCCCGGGGAGGCCCTGGGCTAGTGCTGGGCGGTGTGTGTGTGTGTGGGGGGGGGGTTGCTGGATTAGGGAATGTAAGCCAGCAGGGGGCTCCCTACCCCCTGGTGCCCAGGATCCCCACATGGTGAGAACCCAGGGAATGCCCAGAGGCTCACCAGCTCCCCACTCCTGGCACCTCCTGGCTCCCGGCCCCCTCCCATCTCGAGAACCGTCTGCCCCCTCTCCACGAGGGCACACCCAGCAGCCGCAGGCAGGCAGCACCCCACTGCGCGCTGAGCCTGGGTCTCACTCCCACGCAGAGGCCCCCAGGATCCGCGTCCCCAGCCACCTCCGTCAGACCTACATCCGCCAGGTGGGAGAACAGGTCAACCTGCAGCTCCCTTTCCAGGTGTGTGCCTCCTGCTTGGGGGCAATCAGAACCCCGCCCCTCCCCGAGGGGCCAGAGGAGCCCAGGGAGTGCCGGGGGGGGGGGAGGATGCCTGGGGGGTGCAGTTCCGGGCGGCACAGGGACTCCAGCCTCTGCTGCTCCTCCCGGGCAGGGGTGTGGGTGGCTCCCCCAGACACAGCCTGAGGGCACCTCCCTCCCAGGGGAGCCCCAAGCCTCAGGCCTCGTGGACCCACAACGGCCATGCGCTGGATGGCCAGCGGGTGAGCGTGCGCTCCGGGGACCAGGACTCCATCCTCTTCATCCGGTCGGCGCAGCGCTCAGACTCAGGCCGCTACGAGCTGACCGTGAGCCTGAAAGGCCTGGAGGCGAAGGCGGCCGTCGACGTCCTGGTCATTGGTACGGGCTGGGGGGCTGCACACTGGAGGCCAGAGCCCCCTGCCTCCTTCCCCAGAGCTCCGGGGTCAGGCCAGGGGTCAGGCCAGAGGGCGCAGTGGGAGCACCTTGGGCGCCGGGTGTCATGGCGAGCCCACCCTCTTCATCACCCCCAAACTGTGGTCCTGCAGAGAAACCAGGGCCCCCCGGCAGCATCCGGCTCCTGGACGTCTGGGGCTGCAATGCAGCCCTGGAATGGGTGCCACCCCAGGACACGGGCAACACAGAGCTCCTGGGGTACACGGTGCAGAAGGCCGACAGGAGGACTGGGGTGAGGACGGCTGCTGCCCGGGCAGGCGGGGCTGCGGGGGGGCGGGCCGCCCGGCAGGGGTCCCGGGCCTGGTTCAGGCAGCCCAACCTCGTGTGGCCTTCGGTTCCTCCCGCAGAGCAAAGCGGGGGGCCTCAGAGGCCCTTCAGACTCCAGGTGGCCCTCGTGGAAAACCCCCAGGAATCTTGCTAAAATACGGATTCTAACTAAGCAGGCTCAGAGTGGGGCTGAGACCCTGCACTTCCAAGGAGCCCCCAAGTGACCCGAGTTTGCAGGTCCTCGGTCCCCAGCGCAAGGCTCTGGGATTCTCTGAGGACCTCGGAGAGGCCGACCGAATGGAACGGGGCCCCTCCTTCCAGCTCGAAGTCCCTCGGGCTCAAGGCCGAGCAGTTCGGCCCCCCAGGGACGAGGCGCTGAGGGCCTCGCGGGGGCGGCAGGGTGGCAGCTGCGGTGGCCTTGCTGCCCGCAGCAATGGTTCACGGTGCTGGAGCGCTACCGCCCGACCACCTGCACCGTGTCCGACCTCGTCGTGGGCAACGCATACTCCTTCCGGATCTTCTCGGAAAACCTGTGTGGACTCAGCGCCTCGGCCGCCGTCACCAAGGAGCTCGCGCACATCCCGAAGGCAGGTGGGTGTGGGTCCGGGCCGGGCCCCCTCCACCCCCGCCCGCCGCGTGTTGGCCCCGCGGGCGCCTCCCCGTCCACCGCTTCCGGACAGACACGTGGGAGCAGACCCCAGCGACGGCAGCTGCCTCGGGAGGCCGTGCGTTTACCCCGAAGACGCTGTGTGGCCGCTGACAGCACGGCAGTCACCGGGGCTCAGGGACGGTGTCCCAAGGGAGCCGGCCTGCAGGGCAGTGCGCACGGGCAGCGGACGGCGGGCTCGGGCTCTGTGACACCACAGAGACAGGCGAGCGAGACACGGAGGTCGCGGCCTCCCCGCGGGGCACGGCCCCCACGCCGCGCGACGGCCCGGCCCGTCCCCCCCGTCACCCCACCTCCCTGCACAGCCACACTCCGGGAGCCACGCTCTCTGAGCTGCGCAGAACGCGGAAGTCGCGCGTGTCTGAAGGGACAGGAATGAGGCGTGCCATCGCTGGGCTGCGGGCTTCCGCCCTCCGCCGAGACCCCTGGTCTCCCTGCGCCCCCTCCCGGCCCAGCAGGAGGGTCTTGCTGAGACACCCGCTGAGAGTGCCCCACACCGGCCACGCCCAGCTCCCCAGGGACACTGCAGCCGGGGGGGGGGGCAGGTCACCCGCCACCCTCGGGGTGTCCGGACAGCCACAGGCATCACGTGACCTTGCACCCCAAAGTCACTCAGCCAGGGCCTTATTTCCCCATCTGTCAAGCGGGGTGACAAGCTCACCCTGCAGAGACTGTGCCAGATCAACTGAGAGGCCCGGGCGGCAGCCACCGCGATGCGTGTGGGGAGACAGGTGAGGCCCCGTCCCGTAACCTCGCATTCGGCCCGTTCCCTCCCCAAACCCAGGGATTATTGCCAAACCTCAAGGATTTGTTAAAAGAGACTTCTCGGAAGCCCCGCTGTTCACCCAGCCGCTGGCCGACCGCACCTCCACGGCCGGCTACAGCACACAGCTCTCCTGCTGCGTGCGCGCCTCCCCCAAGGTGAGCACAGCTGCGGACTCCGCCAGGCCTCCTGGCCTCCGTGGGGCGCCCCGCCCTGGGCCACAACCCCCCAGCGCTCCCATGACTGTGCTCCCCCAGCCCAAGATCATCTGGATGAAGAACCAGGTAGACCTGCAAGGCGACCCCAAATACCGCACCCTCTCGGAGCAAGGCGTCTGCACCCTGGAGGTCCGGAAGCCCAGCCCTTTCGATTCCGGGGTCTACACCTGCAAGGCCATCAACGCTCTGGGGGAGGCGTCCGTGGACTGCCGGCTGGAGGTCAAAGGTGAGGCTTGAGGAGGGTCTCTCCTCCATGGGTGGGACAGGAGCCATCTCTCTGTGCTGGACGAGGCTGAGTGCTGAACCTCAGGGTGAGTCAGAGGCATCGAGGTCAAGGTCAGGCTGCCAGAAGGACTTTCTTGGCGGGAGGGTGGCCGGATGGGGCACAGGGGTTGCAGGGCCTCCCTGAGGTGGTCTTGCGGCTCCCCCGCCCCCTCGGCGGGGCCCGCCTCCCGCCCCCAGCTCTGACCTGCGGGCTCTCTCTCAGCCTCAGCCACACACTGAAGAGCCACTGGCGGCAGCTGTGACGGGAGGCAGGTGAGCGGCTGGGCCCACTGCCCGCACGGCCTCCGGGCAGGGGCCGGCCCGCCGGGTGAGGGGGAGGGCGGCGGTGAGCTCCGGGCGCAGACCTGCACCCCCACACAGGGCCCCGGGGGCCCCAGGGGCACCGGAGCCGCGCGGCGGCCTGTGCAGCGGGGGTTCAGAGGACCGTCCGGTCCTGGCTCTGAGGGACCGGGGTGTTCTCTGTGTTCTCATCAGAAAAGCAGAGACAGCCACCTGTGCCCGCCTGCCCCGCACAGGTCACTCCGAGGCTCTGGACAGTGAGGAGGTGGGCAGAGCTCGGACCCAGGCATCGGGCCCCAGATGGAGGTCTGGGGACCGGACGGGCACTGCCCCCTGCCTCCGCCCGACGCCCGGGGCTCATGACGCGTGCTCGCCGCCGTGCAGGCCTGAGGGCTGCAGGCCTGAGGGCTCGGGGCCGCCAGGCCCACCAGGACCAGAATCAGCTCCCCGGATGCCCCGGGCCCCCCGTCCCCACAGCAATGGTGGGTGGCTCTGCTCCTCGGCTTGGCCCCTGGGCACAGGGCCCTGGGAGGCACAGAGACGGCCAGGTCCCGCAGGGGACCGCGCACGGGGCGGGGGCAGTCAAATAAACCTGTGTGGCATGACAGCACCTGGTCTCTGTGACGTGTGCGCCTTCGGGATGGGCGTCCCCGCCCAGGACGCCGCCGGGGGGCAGGTGCCGGGGTTTCCAGACGGTCGATCCACATTCAGGGCTTGCTGCCCCAGCGTGGGGACTGAGGTTGCCCTGGAGCCTCGCACTTCGGGCCACCTCCCCCTCCCCCACTGCTGCTCCCTTCGGCCAAGGCCATCCCTCGCCCTCTGACCCAGCGGGGTGGGCAGCCAGCAGTGTGCGCTCTGCGAGGCTTCGTGGCCCTTTATTAGTCAGGTGCCTTCCCAGGGCACAAGGCACCACCGAGCAGGGACAGGGCCTGGAGTCGCTAGTGACACCCAGAGCGCACCCCACCCCTCCCCACAGGGGCAGACCCTCCCCTGCGGTCCTGGGCTGGGCCAAGTGCCGGGGTGCGGAGCGTATTAAATGCCAGGAAGACCTTCCTGCCCACGCCCTCAGGAGGGCGGTCTCTGCCTTGTTCCGGCTGGCCGCCCGTCACCCCAGGAGCGTCCACCGTCTGCCCACTTTCTCTGGTCCATGCCCCCACCCCCGAGGCAGGCAAGGTGCTCCCGACGGTTGGCGCGTCTTCATCAGGCCAGAAGCAGCAGACATGGTGTCACCTGGGAGACTCCAGGCCCTTCCGCGGGGCCTGGGGGAGCTGGTGGCCCAGGTGACAGGTAGCTGCCCTCCAGGCTGCCACCTGATGGCCCACACCTGCCACTGCACGTTGGCTCTGGGCCCAGCCCTGCCAGAGTCCAAAGGAAAGGACTTCAACACCCCTTTCTGCTGCCCCCAAGTCCAGTCCTGGGCTCTCTGGGGCAATGAGAGCCGGAGTCTGGCACCCAGCATGGCCGGGCACTGGGTCCTGGGGGATGGGGGCGAATCCCCTGAGTCCTAACCCCTGGGCAGCTCCAGCCACCTCTGCCTGCAGGAGAGAGCGCGAGGCGAGAGGCCCGGCCCCTCTCCTCACTCCATCAGGGCGGGTGTCAGCACCCTGCCCAAAAGGCCCTGCGCCTCCGGTCTCCCCAGGCCCTGCCTGGCTGGACGCTGAGGCCAAGCCGGTGGGGAGGCCAAGCCACATTCTTACCCATGGACGGCCCCCCAAGCCTCCTCCAGGGCCCAGGGGTGCAGGGTGCCCACACCCCACGGCCCGGCCAGGAAAGGTTCATGGAGACGAGTGGGGCAGGGGAGGAGAGGACCGGCCTGAGATGCTCTGGACGCAGCCGGGTGGGGGCAGCGACGTCTAGTCGTCCGGCCTCTCTTCCGGGGGGCTCTCCTCCGCGGGGGGCGCCGGCCGGCAGCGGAAGTGGTCGTTAAAAATCTTCAGGAAGGTGGCCCGGAACTTCTGGATGCGGAAGGCGTAGACGATGGGGTTCATGGCGGAGTTGCCGTGCGTGAGGAAGATGGCGACGTAGGTCAGGATGCTGGGCTTGCGGCAGGCGGGGCAGAACAGGGTGATGCAGTTGAGGATGTGCAGCGGCAGCCAGCTGAGGGCGAAGAGCAGGAGCACCAGGGCCAGCGACTTGGCGATGCCCAGCTCCTTCCCGTAGTACCTCTGCGGGTCGCCCGCAGGGGCCGACGCCTTCCTGCTGAGCTGCTTGCGGATGAGGTAGAAGACCTCCAGGTAGACCAGGGCCATGAGCAGCAGCGGGGGCAGCACCCAGGCGAAGAAGTTGAAGTAGACCATGTACTCCATGCTGATCACCTTCTCGAACTCGCAGTGGATCACGGGCTCGCCCACGCTGCCGTTGGCCGCCCAGGCCCGCTCCACCTCACGCAGGTTGTTCCAGCCGAACATGGGCGTGAGGCCCACCACGAAGGACAGGGCCCAGCAGCCCGCGACGGCCGCCGCGGCCCTCCGGGGAGTCACCACTGTCTTGTACCTGGGGAGGAGGCAGAGTGTGAGGCCCGGCCAGGGCGCCGTGAGTGGGGGGCTGCGTGTCTGGCTGGAGCGCCTCATTTTCAGGATCTAGGACTCAGGCCAGAGCATGCAAGGCGCTGGCTCTTTGCCCCTGCAGACAGTGGACACCTAGTTAATGGCAAAGATCACGGCAGAGGGCAAAAGGCACCCTCAGGCGTATTAATAAGATGACCAAGGTGCAATTCGCTCACGTGCACTTGGCACACCCCGGCAGGAGTGGCCGTGCGGAGCAGGAAGGCCCCGGCAGAGGGAGGGGTGCAGGCCCGGTGTGGTCCGTGACTGCCCGAGGCCACGCGGAAGGCGGCGGGCGGGCTGTCCTGTGCCTCCTGGGACGTCTGCACCGATCCGAGCAGCCCTGTGAGGGGCAGACCGGGGCCCCTTGGGCACCTGACACGACTGTCCAGCCCTGCGAGGGGCAGACCGGGGCCCCGTGGGCACCTGACACGACTGTCCAGCCCTGCGAGGGGCAGACCGGGGCCCCGTGGGCACCTGACACGACTGTCCAGCCCTGCGAGGGGCAGACCGGGGCCCCGTGGGCACCTGACACGACTGTCCAAACACCCTGGCCAGCCCTTTCCTCGGGCTCCATCGCCCCCCCCCCCCCGCCCGCCTTCTCCTCCCCTCCCTCCCCCTGCTGCTCGGCTTATCCCCTGAGGGGCTGATCTCAGGAGCCAGCTCTGCACACTAAACCAACTGGGAACTGTGCTCAGGAAACTGACGTCCGCCGAGCGGTTTGGGCACCGAGGCGCCGGTCCCCGCGGCGCGGGCGCGAGGCGGGCGCGGCGCCTTCGCAAGCAGATGCGCTGAGCGCTCTCCGTGCCAGGAACGGGGCGGACGCCAACTGCACAGAGGTGGGGGTGAGTCGACAGGACGCCCGCAGGCCGTGCCGTGCCCTGGGCAGGGACGTGAGGGGTGATTAAGGGCCAAGGGCTGCCCAGCCCTCACACGTCACGACACACGCTGACCACGAAACATCGGGGGCCCCGCAAACTGACCAGGCTGCCCACCCCCACTGAGGGCCGAGGGCTTCGACGCCCCACCTCCCCTCTATCCAGCCCAGCTAGCGGCCTGTGTGTCCTCTGCCCACACGCTGGCCTTGGAGCGAGTGCCGCAGGCCGGGGCCGCCGGCTCCGCTGAGGAGCCGGCTCGGGCGACGGCCCTCGGGCGCGAGGGGCCCCCTCCCTCCCACCGTGTCCTGTGCCTGCGGGACTGCGGCCTCCCCCACAGCGAGGACGCCTGTGGGCCTCTCGTTCCGGACACCTCTCCGGGCACCAGTCACCGTGCCAGAAGGCATCATGGAAACAGAAGGGAAGGAGCCGGCCCCGCCCCCGCCCCATTCAGAAAGCGAGCACTAGATGAGACCTCGGGAACTTTGTCCCAACCTCCGCCTCTTCCCAGCAGGGATGCCGAGGGCCCCAGGTGACTCCAACACCCCCGCTCCTGTGTCCCCAAAGCTGCGAGTTTGCCGCGCCTCCCAAGGCTCCCTCAGCTGAGCCCTCGTTCTCTGGCTATGACTGCGCCCAGGCCCCTTGTGGGTCCCCAGCAAGATGGCTGGCTGCTGCGGCCCCGGAATCAGAGACCGAGGTGGGCCCCGGGCCTGCCGCCCACGAGATCGCCTTCCTCTGCGCAGCGAGACGGCGGGGCCCACGGGGGGTGAGGACCGGAGGAGACGGCTGTGGATCACCCCGTGAGCACCCGTGTTCCTGCTCCTGGGCCCCACAGGCCCCGGTCCCGCAAACAGCCACACCTGGAGCACCTCCCGCATCTCGGGGCCCCCCTCAGGGTGCTCCCCACACGGCCATGGGGAGGAACTCCGGGCAAGAGCCCACGGGCAGGACCGAAGGGACTGTCCTGGCACCAGAGACGCAACGCGGACGGGCAGGGTCTCTGCCGGCCACACTGTCGCTCACTTTGCTCCCTCAGGGCCCCGCCCCGTGCCGTGTACGGTCTGCGCACGGAATCCCCACCTCACGGGTTATGGATTCAAGGCCCAGAAAGGGGCGGCGACTGGCCCGGGTCCCTTCTGGGCAACGGGCTCACTGGGCGGTCGACAGACTGGGCACGTCCGACTCACTTTGAAATGGGAACATCTGGCCCCGTTCAGACAGGGAGGCATGACGGAGGGGGGTTGTCCAGCCCAAGGATGGGGGTCCAGCCCAGGATCCACACAGGGGCCGGTGACCCCCTGGGGTGGCGGGTACTGACAGTGTTGCGGGGGGGATGGGCAACCTCTGGCTTAGGGAGGTGCCCCGCCCCACCGCCGGCCTGGAGCCGGGCTCCTCCAGGGCCAGGTCCCAGCAGACCCTGCAGCCTGGGGTATCAGTTCTCATCTGTTTTTCTTGCTATTTTCTCCACGGTGGGAAAGGGCTGGACCCAGGACCTTGTCTGAGGTGGGGCAGGCTCTATCAGGGAGGCCTGTCGCCCGAGACCAGGGAGAGGCCCACCTCTCCCCGCATGGGGGCAGGGGACAGGGGAGCAGAGGCTGCCGGTCCTGGGGTGCGCGTCGGCAGGGCGGGGCAGACCCAGGCGGGGTCCGCGGGGTCACTGCAGAACGGGGGTGGGGGAGAACCGGGACACCTCACGGACACATCGGTGTCGGACAGCAGTTCCCCTGCGGTGCAGCTCGACCTCCCACCAGAAGGCCCCCGGGGCCGGCTCCAGCCAGCGCCCTGCGGCCCCTGAGCCCCAGGACCCGCACCCCCTGGTGCACCCTGGGCCTGAGGGGGCCTCCCGCTGTCGCGCCTGCCCCAGTCACCTCGCTGTCCCCTGTCTGGTCTCTCAGAGGCTTCGTCACCTGTCTGACCAATTCCTGGCATTAAAGGCCTTCAGCGGTGCACACCTAATCGATTCTGTGCTCCCAGGTGGACTGGAGGTCCAGGCACGAGGCTGGGACAGGGAGCGTCCAGCATGGCCGCCTCGGAGAGCTCCCCACGGGGCGGGGAGAGCCGAGCAGCCTCTCAGCAAACCGCTGACTCAGGAGGAAGGAGAGTCTGCACGGTGGGTCGGGAAAGGCCAGGCTGTCCCTGCCCCGTCACCTGCCCCTCGCACTGAGCCTGCAGGCCGGGTGGGGGCCGGAGGGGTCAGCACCCTCACTGTCCTGCAGCTCGGACGGCACTGAGTCCTCAGCTTCCTTCCCCATCCTCTGCAGTCTGAGGAGCTGGGCTCATACCCTCCGCCTTCCTGCCTCCCTTCTCACCGAGACCTCAGGCACTTGTAACTGGAAGCTTGGATCTCAGACAGGGGAAACGAGGCTTTCAGACTATTAACCTACTTCCTGTGGGGAGAGGCTCCCTCCCAGAGGAGAGCAGGAAACCAGACAACCGAAGGCGCCGGGTGCCCAGGGCCAAGCACGCGGAGCACGGCACCCTGGGGAGCCCGGGTGAAGGCCAGCGGGGCCAGGTGCCCGGGCCCCAACGATCCTACTTCCGGCCCTGTGGCATCACTCACCATGCCAGAATCAGGGTCCTGTGCCCCCAGAAGGGGACCATCTGACACCCCAGGGCCAGCTTGCCGAGCTGCAGGGGACAGAGGGACACTGAGCCCCTTGAAAGAGGAGAGCTGAGTACATTGATGAGGAGACCAGTGTGACGGGCCTGTCACTTGCAGGGAGGAACAGAGAGGTGCCCGGGCCTCCTGTCCTCTGTGTGAGCACTATGTGTGCTCCCCCATCCCCAGACTCAGATGGGTCCTGTACCCACCCTGAGCGCCTGCCCCGAGGGCACGGGGTGGGCAGAGCCCTGAGCTAAGGGAGCTTTTTGCTGCAGAGCAGAGGGAATGCGCCAGCCTGCCCCCCGGTGTAGCCCCAGCTTGCACTGGGGCCCTCGGGGGGGGGCCCTTGTGGGGAGGGGTTCTCAGACGTGGGGGAGGTGCCTTTTAGAGGGACGTGGGTTTGCAGTCCCTACCCTTTCCCCTGGTCCAGGCGCATGGGGACGTCCCCACTCAGAGGACAGGAGGCCCGGCACCGCTCTGAAACGCCCCTCCCTGGACTTCCAAGGCCAGGAGCAGCCACTGCCTCCAGGGACCGGCGGTTCCCCGAGGAGGGTGTCTGACACAGCTCAGGAAGCCGTGCCGGACCTCGGCCGTCCATGCGCTGAGACTCAGCCCCGCAGCTCCAGGGAGAGGCCAGGGTGGGGAAAGACCAAGGCTGAGGGGCCCCTCCTGCTGCGGGTGACTTCCTGACTCATCAGGTGGGATGGGGTTTGGTGGCCTGAGAGTGCCTGGCCAGTGAGGACCTCCTGCGGTGCCCACGGTGTGGAAAGGGGTAAAATCCCTTTTCCAGTGATGGGGAAGGGAGCCAACTGCGTCACTGTCTGGGCAGGCCCTGGTCGCTTACGAGAGCCAGCAGAGAAGCCAGCGTGGCTAGCACAGGGGAAGGGAGCTGGGAAGGGCTCCGTCCGCACCGCACCTGCCTTGCTACCTCGCGGGTCACGTGGGCACCAGGGCCCCGGGCTCTGGTCCAGGCGCTGCTGGGGGGAGTGAGCTGGCCTTGGGGAGACCCATCCCCTGCAGGGCATCTGTGTCCTCATCGGGCAGACGGGGGCCCTAACATGTCCGTCACCTGCCTGGAGACCAGCCAGGCATCCGTAGAGGGAAGGAGAACCGTGGGGAGGAGGAGCCCAGGCTCGCTCGAGACCTCGGTGGACAGTCCCTCCGAGAATGGCGTGCCCGCACCGTGCGCCGCGGGGCCAGAGGGGAGGGAAGAGAAACGAGCACCTGCTGAGCGAGTGAGGAGCCGTGGGGTCAGACCCGGGCTTGGACTGTGGCTCCACCAGTTGGCAGCCAGTCGGTGGCCTTCGATACATGACGGTTCCCTGTCCTCGGCCTCGTCCTCAGCCAGCTGGCGTGAGACTGGCTTGGCGGGCACGCCGGCTTATCTGGGCCCTATGAACAGTCGCAACGGGCGCCTGTCACCACCCACAGGACACCCCTGACCCTGGCCACGGGCTCCCGCCGCCTGGCCCGGCGTGGAACAGCTTAGTTGGCGTCCCCGGTCTGTGGGTCGGCCGGAGTGGGTGGGTGGGTGGGGGCTCCCTGCTGGGCGGGGAAGCTCTTGGGACAAGTGGGAGGGGAACGTGGGGGGTGCCTCGGCCCTTCCCCACACCCTCTGAGTACCTCCTGTCCTGTCCGGAGGGCCACCGCAGTGGGAGGCGGGGAGCCAATGGGCTTGCCCAGGTGGCTGCAGGTGGGGCAGGACTCGGGGCTGGCGCCCTCCAGAGCAGAGAGAGGCTCCACGCTGGGTGCCTGGCACAGAGCGGGCACCCAGCACTGCCTGGGGAAGGAGAGCAGGTGCACACACGATGCCCAGTTAGAAGCAGAGGGAGCGGAAGGGGCGGGCGCTGGGGAAGAGGCAGAACAAACTGCGGGGAAGAGAAAGTTGCACACGCGGCAACACTGTTTCAGCGACGCCAAGGGCGCCTCGAACGTGAGCAGAGCGGGAGGCGGCCAAGGCTTCCGGCCCCTTCCCACGCAGAAGAGCCTGCCCCCTGCCCCGGATACGCGGCTCCGTCCACCTCCTGGGCCTAGGCCGCACTCGCACACACACAGGCCTGAGGCCGGCGCCCACCCCTCCTGCCGCCTCGGCGCCCGCAGCCAGGCAGCCCCTGGGCAGTGCCTGACCTGCAGCAGAAGCCGGGTTTGGGGCTGGGAACCTGAACACCACGGCCACCGACGGCCACCGGCAGGCCGTCCCCACAGCAGCAGCGCAGGCGACCTCAGACCGCCCTCTGCGGGGCACTGGAGCAGGGCTCATTCTGCAGGTGCGGAAGGCGAGGCTCTCGCGGGCATCCAGCAGCGCGCGGGGCCACGGCCAAGGCCGGAACCGGGTCATTCCACCCGAACCAGCGGCTGCGTGGCTGTCAGCAAGCTGTTCAGCCTCTCTGAGCCTCAGCCCCCTCAGAACGTGTGGGAAGTGGGGATATGGGACGCCATCGACCTGAAGCCATCCTGGCGCCTCCAAACCATCGTGCGGGGTGTGAGCGCGAGACTCCACGCGAAGTGCTGGGCGCTCAGGAGCCACAGGCCACTCCTGCCACCCACTCAGCGACACGCGGGGCCAGTCCTCGGGTCCCAAATACCGGTGGGAACTGTGCCGGGCACGGTGCAGGCAGGCAGAGATGGACAGGCTTGGGCCCCGCCTCGAGCCGCTCCCAGGCCAGCGAGGGAGATCCGCCGGCTGCAGTTCAATGGGGGCTGCATGGGGAGCTGTGGGAGCACGAGGGCAAAACAAGGAAGGCTTCCTGGAGGAGGCGTCACCCAAGTTGAGTATTTAAAAATGAGGACTCAGACAAAGGAAGGAAACAGCTGCATGTGCGTGTGTGAGACCCAGACCTGGTCCTAGGTGGCAAATCCCCTTCCCTTGTCCTCCTCCACGTCAAGGCCTGGACAGGTTTGGGAGACAAGGCCGCAAGGCAAGGAGCCTGAGTTCTGAGCTGGCAGGAGGGGGCGTGGGCTGAGTGTCACCGGTTAGGGTGACCTGGGCCCCGCGCACCAGGGCGCAGCCTCCTGCCGCGTGGCTGCTGGTGCGCTGTCAGCCTCGCCCACTAGACGGTGGGCTCTGGAGGGCAGAGCTGCGTGGCTCGTGCGTGTGAGCTGTGTCCCCAAGTCAGGGCGGGTTGGTGGTGGCAGCTGGGCCACGAACGGGGCAGGGAGGCGCTTGTCTGGGCCTGGGGCGGGGCGGGGGTCAGCATGCAGCGATGGAGGAAAGGTCTGACACTCAGGAGAGTGTTTCCTGATTCGTGAAAAAAAAAATAAGGAGCTATAACCCCTCTGCGCGCCAACGCAGCGTTCCTATGTAAACACACCCGCACCAGGGCCTCCTGGGAGCGGGGACCCTGCAGCACCCACCACTGCGGCCTGGGCCTGGGCCGGGTTCTGACCGCCGTGTGTCCCTCCGGCCCTCGCTGGGCCACTGTCCCAGGGCGGCCGTGGAAGCCCGCGGCCTGGGGGGCGGGGGCGCTGTGTCGCAGGCCACCGGGCACAGCGCGCCCCCAAGCTCCCCGAACGCTTTCCTCCCCAGAGGCAGCCGCGCAGCTGCCGGCACCAGGGAGCTCTCTCCCCGGCTCCCACTCACCAGCCCCCAGCGGCTGCCCCGGGCCCCGGAGGGGCCAGTCACACCCTCCCCTCAGAAACAGGAGCACAGGGACCGAGGGAGCCCAGCTGGGGTCTGGGGACCAGGACGGTCCCCCTGACTAGCCAGGTCAGCCTGGGTGAGGCACTTCATCCCCACGCCCCAGCCCCCGCTTCTGACCTCTCGGGACTGTTTCAGGGAACCAGCCCTTCACTGGTGCCCACTTTGGCGCTCCGACCGACAGCTCCCCACTTGGCTGCCCGGTCTCCAGGGAGGGTTTTCCTCCCCCGCAGCATGTCCCATCCTCCCCCGCAGCCTCTGATGCGGCCCCTACAAAGTGCAGCCCAGCATGGGTCAAGGGCCGGGCTACCAGGAGCAAGACAGAGGAGAGAACCACGACTTCCCTCGCCGCACCTGCAGCTCGGCCTGAGCGGGCCTGAGCCCAGGGGGCTACAGAGGCCGCATGACGTCAGGTGTTAACGAAAAACAAGCTCTGGAAGGCCGACAGCAGCAGCAGCCCCACAGGCCGAGTGCCTCCTGTCCGCCAGCCCTTGACAGGCCACCTGTCCGCCTCCCAACACGCCTTGGAGGGCAGAATGAGGGCGTGAGCTCTGCAGGAGAGGGGTGGCAGCTCAGACAGCATAGGAAGCGCTCCGAGGTGCCGCAGCTCGAAGGCCTGACCGAGGTGCCCGGGGAGCCGGCTGGACCTTCCTTCCCCGGAGTGTCTGGGCAGAGGGCGAGGGGCCTCCTTGGAGCGGGGACCACTGGAGCACCCAGGGCCGAGGGCTCTTTCAAACAGAGCACCCCTCCCTGCCCCAGAGAGCCACCACCTGGGCCTGGCAAATCGCCAAGCTGGCTGGGTGGGCGAGGCCCACTCAGGGCCCTGGGCTCCCCGAGGCTAAGAGTTCATAGCCGCTGGACGCAGGCTGCACGGTGAGAGCCGCAGGCCCGGCCGCCCGACCCGGGCCAGGCCCGCCCATGGCGCTGCAGGGTCTCTGGCGCACGAGGCCGAGTGGACTGCCTCGGAGCAGGAGAGCTGAGGGGCCGTGCGCACCGGCTCTGCACGGCGGGTCTGGGCTGCGGCTCGGTACGCGCCCTCCGGTGGGGTGCCCCTGCCCTCTGCTGCGCTAGCCGACGCGGGCCACTCGGGGCCCTGGAGCAGCTGTGTGGGGGGTACACGTGACCACTCCGCAGGGCGACACTGCCCACAGTGCCACATCAGCAGTGGGGGCCAGCGACAGGGGCGGGAAATGAGGCTGTGGGTGCGCGGAGGTCCAGGGACGGCGCCTGCCTCAGGGGGCCCTAGCCACCCCAGAACCCACCGTGTCTCTCCCTGAACGGAGCCTGGCAGGAAGAACGCCCAGCCCGCCGGACCCTTCGGAAGCTTTAGGGGGCCCAAAGCCACACGTCCTCGATGTTGCGGCCTCCCCAGGGGCAGGTGGACACGTGAGGCGGAGGCACCTGGGAGCCCACCTGACGGTGCAGGAGCCTCCGCTGAAGCCTCCCGACCACCACGTGCGGGGGCGGGGACGGAAGCTGGGGCGTGCGGGGAGGGTCCACCTGCGCTCCGCCCAGCGCGCGCATCGCTGGCACCTGCGGCTCCCTCGCCTCCCCCCTTCCCTCCTCGCCCCCGCCTCCAGCAGCAGCACCACCGCCCACCCCGTGGCTTTGGCCCGTGAACCCGGGGAGTCACACGTGATTCCTTCCCCCGCTTTGCACATCCAGTCCGAAGGCAGCTGGTTCTCACCCTGGCGGGCTGCGCGCGGCCGTTCCCTCCGCCCCCACCTGGGCCACGCCTCCCGGCTGCCCGCCCACCCTCCACCGGGCAGGCAGCTGACCCGCTCACCTCCTGTGGTGAGAACGCTGATTTTTTTCAAGTGTGAAACTGCCTTTGCACACGTGGAATAAGCCCTATTTGGCTGTCAAATATTATCCCTTTTATATATCATTGGAATTGATGGACTAATATTTTACTAAGGATTTACGACCTTCTAAATATGTAATTTGGATTACGTCTCTTACAGTACTCAGGCTCCACAGTGAATTAGAACAGGCCAGACTCTTGACCATGAACCACAGGCCTGCATGGCCCTTCCTAGTCTCTGGCCCGTGGGTCTCTGGACACCGGCAGAGTTTGGAGAAGCCGAACAGAGCCCGTCAAAATGAGTTTGGAGAAAACCAGCATGCTCCCTTCCTCGAAATCTTTTAGAGTCATAGTGTGGCTTTCTGCTCATTGACCTGTGGGCTCGCTCCCAGTGAGTCTCTAAGGCCCACGAAGGCCAGGCCAGGCCCTCGGACCTCTCCACGTCCTCAGGGCCTGCGGCCTCACACCCAACCCACGGGTGTCAAGCACAGTGCTGCGGCCACCACGCGCCTCAGGCACGCCCAGCTGCTGTCCCCGGTCACACCAGACTTCCCAAGCTCGGTCGCCCCACTTCTCAGAGAACGGCTTCGCACCCTACCCCTCTCCATGGCCACCCCCCACATCTGCTCTCTCAGCTGATGACCGGCTTCCCACTTCACTGAGAAGGCTCAGAGGAGGGCCTCAGCCACACGCTCGGCCTCCTGCCCGGCTGAGCTCCGTGCTCCCCCACGGCCGCCCCCTCTGTGTGCTCCTGGGTCCCAGCCCCGCTTCCCCAGTGGCCTGTCCCCACCCCGGCCTCCGCGGGCGGTCTCAGCCAAGCGGACTGCCCGCCCTCCCGCCTGAGCACGCGGCACGCCTGGGGCCCGCCGTCGGGACAGCTGGGCCCCCCTTTGCTCTCTGTGCAACAAGTTCCCCCAAAGAGCCGCCCTGCCAGCCCCACACTCAGCCCTCTCCCCTCCACGGACATGCTCCCACCGAACCCAGAAGGGCTCAGTCCCCCTCAGGGACCCAGCGGCGGCGTTCGGGCCGGCAGGGTCCCCACGCCCGGCCCCAGGGCATGCCCGGGTTCTTACTCCTTTATCACTTCCTGCATTTCTCAAAATTATAACAAGAAACATGGATTATTTTTATGCTCTGAAATAAGGGTCATATGTCAGGGCACAGCCTCTGGGGCTCCATGACCCTCGGGAAGGGGCAGCTCGGTCATTACCCGCTTGCAAGCAGCTCACCCTGGGCAGCCACTGCAATGCCGGCCGACGGAAGCCTGCAGCCTTGGGACGCACATGGGCCGCTCTCAACTAACGTCCACAACACCCTGCCCAGCACAACCCGCCCGACACACCCCGAATTCAGACACAGAAACTGCCCTTTTCGTCACCAAGCAACTTCCCCCATCGCACCTGTCTGGGCTGACCACTGGTGTGCGGCCCCATGGGCAGGCTGTGTCCCCGGGGCACAGGGGCGGCTCACGGCTGCTCCCGGCAAAGGGGGAGGAACGGGCTCCCGGCTGAGGGACCCTGGACTCTGGGACCTAGGCCTGTCCCCTCTCTTGAAGGAGCGAGGGGCTGGACACTGGCCCCCTGTGTCTCAGACACCCCTGCCTGGTGAATGTCCTTCTGCAGAGGAGCTGGAGCCCACCTCTCCCGAAAGCAGAGACCAGACTATGGAGCCGTCGTCCAGGAACCTGAGGCCACAGACAGTCACACTGGGTACAGCATGGGGGCCCCTTCGGTGTCCAGAAAAGCCACGAGCGGTGGGGGGAGAGCTCCACTGACACACCCCGAGCTCCCAGACCTTTCCCGCCATCCCGCACCCCCCAGCTGAGCTTCCCTGGTCAGCAGCCCAGCCGGGCAGGCCTCCAGCCATGGACAGAGGCAAGGCGGCCAGGGGCCCCAGTGCCCACTGGGGTGAAGGTGAGGAGGCAGTGTGAGTGTGGGCTGAGCGGAATGCAGAGGACACTGGCAAGGATGGGAGGGGACCCGCCCCGCTGGCCGGCCTGAGGACGTCCCGCGTGAACCCCACAGCTTCCCGGGGCTGGCTCGAGATGCACGTGGGCCCTGGTCAAAGGCGCCTGGCGGCCAGGCCTGGATTTGAAGCCGGTCTCCGCTCCCAGCAAGACGTTTGTCTGCAGAGATCACTGAGGACCTGTTTCTCTACAGAAGTGTACGAAGAACGCAGGTATCGAGAACCGGCAGCAGCGAGAGGCTGCGGGCACGAGCCAGGCACAAAGCACTGCGCCTGCTCCTGCCCCGGGAGGCCAGAAGCCCAGCGCCGCCCCCCACAGGCCCCACGGCCCCGCAGGAGCGACGCAGGGACCTCCACGGAGAGGGAGGCTTGGGGGGCTGCACACCGGCCACCCACGCCCCGGGTCTCATAGCTGGACCATGACGGAGCAGGTCTGACTCGCGAACGCCTCCTCCGCCCACACCCATCTGGCCTCAGGCAGCCCCGCGGTGTCCCTCCCGCCTGAGGGCCAGCCCTGGGCACGGGCCCCGCTCCGCCCCACGGCCAGTCCCTGGACTGGGCGCCGAGCTGCCCCCCGGAAAACCGGGGCTGAGGGTGGTGGCAGGAGCTGAGGGGACCAGGTATAGCCACGGCCTGTGAAGACGCTACGCAAACAACATGCTAAATACATGTAAATGCCCACGCATCTTCGATGAATCAACAATTCGAGCTTCTTTTTTTTGGTAACTAGATCACACCACATGATGTGAACCTTCTCTCTCTCTTGCCTTCTGCCAAGTGGAAGGAAATAAAATTTGCGGTTGACTGAGGAAAGCGCGTCTCGCTCAGCGAGGTGCCCGGCCGACGTCATCTCCCAGACACCCCGACCTCGCTCGTGCCCAGGGCCACATCTACCTGTGGCAGGCTCACCAGGGCCGGCCACCTGGGGACCTCCGGCCAAGAGCTAGTCTCCCAGAAGCAGTGGCCGCATGGCCGGTGGCCCGGAGGGGAGCAGCCCCAGCTGTGTGCCCTGTGGAGGGACCTGGGCAGTGACAGACCAGCCCCCGGGCCTCCGGCTTTGGGACAAAGGCTCCTCCCTGAGGGCGCCCCAGGCGCTGCCGGGGCAGCGGTGGTCGGGGCTGCACGGCAGGACGTGGGGAAGGCCTGGCCCACAGCTGGGAGGGGTGGGCGACATGGGGAGGCTCGGCCAGACCCCGGGACTCGCCCGGCGCCACCCCCTTCACTGAGTTCCACCGTGTGCCCGACACTGCGCTAGGTGCCAGGCCTTCTGCAGAAACGGGAACAGCGTGCAGCTGCCACCAATCCACCCGCCAGGAAGGGGACGCACGGGTGTGAGTTCCCAGCCCCCCGGAGACGTGGGGGGCTGTGCAGGGCCCACCAGGTCAGCCCCACTCGGGCCACTCTCGGTAAACGCGCGTGTGGTGTGCAGGAGCCGCTGTGTCTCTCCAGCCACCTCTGGGAGGAGGGACCGTCATGCACGTCCCCTTTCACAGATGAGGGCGCTGAAACTTAAGAGGTTAATAAGTGACTTTCCCAAGGCCGCACAGCTAGAAACTCAGCAAAGACCAGAGTCCAGGCCCGCGTCCTCAGCCCCCATGCCCACCCGGCCTGGCCCGGCCCAGCCCCCAGAACACGGCTCCGCAGGGCCGGGCCTGCAGCTCCTGCCAGCGCAGCCCCCGCCGCCCCCGCAGGGCAAGCAGGGCGCAGTCCACAGCCCGTACACCCTGTCGCATCGGGACCAGGCCTTTGGCTCACCACGGCACCCACTCAGCAGGCAGAATTTCTCCACAGCCCCCCCCCCCACCACTTGCTGTGCGGCCAGGCCAGGGTCCCGCCCTGCTAATGGTGGGACCAGCGTCACCTGCACCACGCCGTGGACACACAGAGGCACGAAGGCCTGCAGCGCAGAGCTCCCCGGCACCTCACCTGCCCCCCGCCTCCCTTCCCCCCGAGCAGCCTGCACCCCAGGTCACCAGGAAGCCTGGAGGCTGCGAGGGAGGCAGACGGGGCACAGAGACACACGGAGCTGGTGGGAAACGGGGGGGCGGGGGGGGGCGGGGCCCTGCTCCCGGCGCGGGGGGCTGCGTCTCAGCGCTCCCTTTACCGGCCTCTGCCCCACCTCCTTAGCGGGGTCACAATGAGAAGAGGAAAAGGTGGTGCAAGAAAAAGAGCTTTGAAAGTTGCACAAATGCAGCGCGACCAGGAGAAGTGTGGGCGTCCGGGCTCGGGCGAGCTGCCGAGCGAGGCCACAGGTCCCAGATGTAGACGCTCCTCCGGGGATGGCAGAGCTGCCCAGTGGAAAGGGAATCTGCTGGCAACAAGACTTCTGGGGAGGGGGCAGGGAGCAGCCTCCCGGGAGCGTCCCAGCAGGGCCAGCCCTGGCCGTGGCCCAGGCATTCACTGGCACTCAGTGGCCCAGGCAGTGCCTGGCGATGAGGCTGTGACCCGCAGTCCTGGGCAAGGAGCCCTGCGCGGACCAGACTACGGCGAGACCGGCGGTCAGGCCCCCAGCCTGGTGCTCCCTGGGCTCAGCATGAGGCCCCCGGCTGTGCCGGCTTTGAGAGAAGCCGCCTGCACTTGCCCCTCCCTCTGCAGCAGAGGTCCCAGAAGTGGGAGCTGGGACGAGGGCATCAGACTGCTCGGTCCCCAGGACGGCCCTGGAGGGCGGAGCCCCTGGTGCAGAGACAGGGGAAAGCCGGACGCTGCCCGGTCAGCCTGCAGGGGCGGCGGTCCTGGAGCCGGCAGCCGGCGGTCCCCTCTGGCCCTCGCAGTCGGTTCTGCCCCCTCCGGCCCCTGGGGTTGCTGGGGCTCAGCTCGTCCCCACCTAGCGTTCACCGTGACTCTCGGCGGCTCCTCTAGACCCCCACCCCGGGCCGAGCAGCTGGCCATGTCGGGAGGAAGGTGGCACAGCTCTGGGGCCAGATTCACGGCCCTCCGGCCGCCCAGCACCTCCTGCTCCGCCTCTGGGCTGACACCGTGGCCCAGAGGCCAGCCGCCTCCCTGTGGCCTGTGCTCTGCCTCTGTCCTCTCTTGCGGGCCCCTACGGCCCCCTCGCAGGGGCCAGGCCGGCACTTCCAGCCGCCCTGGACTCACCGGAGCGGGATCTTGACGCGGAGGTAGCGGTCCACGGCGATGGCCAGCAGGGCCAGGATGGAGCTCTGGGTGAGGATGAGGACGGGGCAGGCCACCATGAGGCAGGTGTGGAAGTAGGTCTGGGGCCCGATGTTGATGAGGATGGCGAGCGGGATGACGAGGGCGCCCACGGCCACGTCGGCCACCGCCAGCGACACGATGAAGCAGAAGGTGGCGTCCCGCAGAGCCGGGTTCACCTTCACGGCCCAGATCACCAGCACGTTCCCAGGCACGGAGACCAGGGCGATGAGCACCTCGATGCCAATGTAGGCGGCCTGGAAGGCCGTGATGGTCGGCGGCATGGCAGGCCACGGACGGGCGTCAGCAGACGGGCGCCGGGGGACAGGGGCCAGGCACCTGCGGCCACAGAAGCGCGGTGGGGAGGCCTGCCCGCAGCTCTGGGCTGGGGCTCCCCTCTGGAGGTGTGCCCGGCTGGCAAGCCCGTGCCTGCCCAGGCCGCCGGGCACCCTGGCTCTTTCTCTGCCTAATCGCCGTCCCTTCCCCTTACGTCCCCAGAGCTTCCACTCAGCAACTTAAAATAGCAGCGCTCACTCCTCTGCTGGCTGTTTTATCAGGTGTTGGGCGGCTCCCAGCCACCCCCCCCACCGGGGTCCCCACGCCTGTCTCTTCCCACCCATGCCCACCCAGCAGGGTGCAAGGAGCTCACCATCCTGTCTACTAGCCGCCAGGGCCTCGGAGGCCGAGCACAAAGATGGGGGCACCCCGGGCTTCCCGGAGTTGCGGGGCGCGCTGAGCAGGGCTGGGCCGGGGCTCGCCGCAGCTCGGTCCTCGGGCTCCCGCGGCCTGGCAGGCATCACATGGTGCGCGGAGGCTCGGGGTGCTTTTAAAGCGGCAGCGCCGCTGCGCGGCACCTGGGACGCGCCGGCGACAGCGGGTCGGGACGAGTGCGCGCAGGCGGGGCTGCGGGCGTCCACCGCCCGGCCCCCGGCAGCGCCCGGCGTTGCAGCCCTGCCAGGGACCCCCGCCCACCCCCGCCCCAGAAGGGGCTTTTCTAGTCGCCTTTTCCAATCCTTTCCTGCAGCCCCAGCGGGAGGCCGGGGTGGGTGGGAGCACAGACCTACCCAAGGTCACCAACGCTGGCGGAGCTCGCGGCCGCCCGCGCGGCTCCCTCCCAGCGCGACTCTCGCGCAGCCGCCAGCTCGGGGTGCCCCGAGAACCGCGGCGCGCCTGCCAGGTCGGGGATGCGCCTGGCGGGGCTGCCCCGGGCCGGCGCTGAGTGACAGCCCGCCCCGCACCGTGCGGCGCCTCCCTCCGCGGCCTCTGCCTCCTCCCCCTCCGCCCTCCGCTGACAAAGGAAGCGATCCCGGGTGAGAGAAGCTGGGGAGCGGGGAGCTTTTCGTGGGCTCTGCCGGGTGAGCGCGGTCTCGGAGGTGGGCAAAGGCGCCGCCTCCCCGCGCCCTCTCCCCGCCTCCTCATGCGGCGCGCACGGGAGGCGACTCCTCCAGCGGCCACGCACAGCGCCCCCCCCCCCCGGGGCTCCAGATCCCCCCGGAGTCCGCGTGCCCCACCCCTCTTCCTGAACCCTGCTCTCCCAGCGGAAGGCGGGGGCGGCTCTGAGAAGCCAGCACCCTCCTGCGCGCTGCTGGGCAGCTGGGCCCGAGCCCTTTCACCCCGGCCCGGTCCCTTAGCAGCGCCCGCTTCGCCCATGCGGACTGCGGACGCGGTTCAGGGAAGCGACCTGGCTTCCTCGAATCTCCGTCAATGTCACCCCCTCTGGTGCCCCTCTGTCCTCTCCCCACCAGCACAGGACCCGAGCCAAAGCCACAGGCCATCTGTCCACTCCAGGCCCCTGCGGAAGGTGCAGGAGCCCAGCCAGGGCAGGTCTCAGGGCAGGTGTTGGTGGACCCCACCCTGGGCTCCCCCTGTGCCTGGCCCCCACTTCCCCTCGACTGCCTGCCTCCCTGCTGGTCCAGGTTAGGCCCTGCCCCCGCTAAGGAAGGGGGCCACCCCTCACTCAGAGCAGGTGCCTCCCGGGATGCCAACCTGAGAAAGCCTTGCTGGCCATGCTGGGAAAGGGCCCTGGGCAGGCAGAGCCGGGCCAGCAACCACTGCCTCCAGGCCACACCCATCCCGGAGGACACGGCCCATCCTTGGATGTAGGGGTGCCCATCCAGTCCTGTGCAGAGGAGGGCAAGCACAGTGGAGATGGGGGGTCCTGCTGAAGCTGGAGCGGCTGGGCAGAGGGGGTCGGAGGCGCCCAGCGTGGGGACAGATAACCTCCGTTTCTGCCTCGGGTCCGGCAGTGAAGCTGCACCCTTCCCCGAGCCGAGCTGCAGAGACTGGCCAGAGGCAGCCTCTCCCTGTGCTCAGGGCCTCAGCTCCCACAGGCGCCCAAGGTCCCGCTTACCCGCCAGTGCATTAGCCTCTGCGGCCGCCCGGGCCAACTTCGCGGCCCCTCCCTTGGCCCACGTCCTTTTGTGATAAAGGCTTTCTGTTGCTTTTCACTCGGCTTCCTGATTTTTGCTCCTCTAGCTGCCAGCAGAACCTTCAGAGACCCAGGCAAGCCTGGCCTGGGCAGGGGGTGGGTGAGACCCCAGCAGCATGTCCAGCTCGGGGCACCGGAGTCCCTTCCCCACACACTCCCGTCCAGGTTGACAGGTAGAAGACACCTTGCGTGATACCTGCGGGGAGTCTGCTTGTTCCTCAGTTCTGGGCCTTCCCCATCCCCCACCCCAGGGCCAGGCCTCCTGGGGGATCCAGAGCTGGCTCAGGCAGGGCCCACCCAAGACCTCGGAGGGTGGGGGAGGGGTCCGTGGTGGGTGTGGTGGCCCAGGACAGCAGGGCCAGGCAGGGCTCTGTGACAAGAGCGGCTTGCAGAGTCAGAAGAGACACTCACTGGCCTCGGGCCCTGCCCTGCCCTCTCTGGCTCCACGGCCCCAGGCGAGTCAGCCCCTGCTCACCTGTCAGTGGCAGATCCCAGGGCTGAGAGGAGGGGCCTGGGGGGATGGGGGGTCAGAGGTCTATAGCGGGGACAGTGTGGGGAGGTGCAGCAAAACCAGTGAGACCCAAGCTCAGGAATTTACACTGAGCAAAAACCCTCCCAGGACCCCTAGCTAGGGGCCCTGCCCTCTGCACAGCGGGGTCTGTCCGGCTGGCTGGGAGCAGCCCCTCATGGCCATGAGGGCTTACGGAGCTGACCGCGGGGTGTCTGCCACAGCTTATCAGCTGCGCAAGCAGGAAGTGGTGGGCTGGAAAGGGCCAGGGAGTGCAGAGTTATGACATCTGCTCTGTGTGGCCAGTCATGGTAAAGCTGGCACCAAGTCCCATAGGTGCCAGGCTTGGGTGCCCTCAAAGGTGCCTGGTGAAAACCTTCAATTAGGCATGTGGCTCATCACAGTAAGTCCAAACGTCCCCGGGGCCTGGCCTCGCACCTCTTCCCCGTACCTCCTAGGACTGCTTCCCTCCCCCACGAAGCCCCCGTCCTGGGGTGCGGGGAGGAGGAGGCTGAAGTGGGGGACCCTGGGGGCAGCTGGCTGTTCTCCCCACGCTGGACCTAATGTGAGGCGGGAGGGGCCTGTCCAAGGGGGTCGCCCTCTGGGTGCCCCTGTCACACAGCAGCTGGGGGGGGGGTGTCAGGCTCAGCTTTGGGGGTCCTCTTTCCCCTCCCAACAGGCAGGGGGTTGTTTCAGCTTTGTTCTGGGCAGCGTCCGTGTGAGGAGGAGGAGGAGGGGGGCTGGGGAGGGCCAAAAGGGAAGGATTTCTGGTGGCAAGGACGCCCCTGCCTTTCCCCCGGGCCCTCCAAGCCAGGCCCGCCCTGCAGTGACCCCCCTCGAGGTTCCCTCCCCCTCGGGTTTGTCATCGGGGTCCCCGCCCCGCCTCACCTGTGCCTCTGCCCCTCGCCCTTCTCCCCTGTCAGAGCCCCTTGTGGGGAAGACGCTGGGTCTCTGGGAAGGAGCGACCCGGGCTGTGTCCCCGTGTGTCTGCGTCTGGCAACTATGGGACTCGGTCCCTTGAGGTGGCAGGAAGTCTCCTGAGTTCCAAAGAGAGGGTGCTGCTTTCGCGCCCCCCCCCCCCGACCTCTGGTTCTTCCACGCATTCGCTCGTTTGTTCTGTGCAGCCAACGCTCACTCACCAAGGAGACGAGTGGGCAGCCGGCCTCGGCCGTCCCGGCTCCACCCAGCGACATGCCACGTCCCCCTGGGCCCCGGGGCTGCTCACCGCCCCGCCGACTTCATGTATCTGAAAGTGCTTTTCAGGTTGTAAGTCGCTGGACAGACGTCGTGACCAACTCCACTGGTGATGGGGGGCTTTCGAGGGCTTGGGACAGGCGCCCAAAGGGTCAGGAGTATGTTCGGAAAGATCCTCTGAGATCCCATGCAGAGCGGACCGGAGGGGGGCCTGTCAGGCGCAACGGCCACCTTGGCCCAGGAAGATTAAAAGGCAAACATAAGATGGAACCATGGGAGCAGAGAAGATGGACAAGAGAGACGGCGCGTAGGACCCCCGGGCTCCTGGCCGGATGCTGGTGGCTGGAAGGGTCACGGGGACAGGGCCTGGGGGAAGGACCAGTTCGCTCCTGCGCGGATGGGCGGGGTGCGCCTGCGGAGGCTTCAGCTGCAGGGGCGCAGGCTCGTGGGGATGGCCAAGGCCACGGCTGGGGCTCCCGCTGAGCCGCTCGACAGCTCGGCGGGATGAGGTCACTTGGGGAGAGGATGCAGAGGAGAAACTGGAAAGAGGTGGGGTGGCCTACCCAGGGGAGCAGGGTGCCAAGGGTTTCGGGGCTGGAGAGCAGCCCTGAGCGATCTGGGGGGCGGGGGTGGGACTTGGTGACGCAAAGGGGCCGGTCGGGCAGAAACCCCCGTCCCCTGGGCTGATTGACGCGGGAGCAGGAGGCAAAGGTGCGGCGAGGAGCTCAGGAGCTCGGCAGGGAGGAGAGGAGGAGATGGACGGTCAGCGGCAGGAGAGCCGGGGCAGAGAGAGGCGGGCTTTAGGCGGCGAGCTCTGCGCATGCTCAGCACCCGAGGGAGCCCCGCGGGCGAGGGGGGACGAATCCGGGCAGGGGAGCTGGGAACAGCCCCGCTTGTCCGGGTGGCGCGCGGTTAGTGGCAGCTGGCGGGGCGCAGGGCTGGGCGCTCGCAGACCTGGGCGCAGCAGCTCCGCCGCCCGGAGCCCGCTGAGCCCGCCCCCCCGGCCCCCCGACAGCAGCCGGCGGCTCACGCGGCTCTGCCTGGCGGCCCGTGGCCCAGCTGCCCTCACCCCTCCCTGCTCGCAGTCCCCAGGGCGCCAGCCACGGATTTCTTGGCTTCTCTGGCCCTGAGTGCAGCCAAAAAGGTGCCTCGTGGGCCGGCCACCTGCTACCCCAGCGCTGCCTGCGAAGCCCGGAGGCGGCTCCACCACGTCGCAGACTCATGGGAGCTCACGCCTCCCGCACGGCCCGCCTCATCCTGGCTGGCACGTTCTCCCCTCCTTCCTGGGCTCCCCGAACACCACCCCCAAAGCTACGAGGGCAAGGACCCCTGCTCCCCCGCAGAGGGCAGAGGGGAGGTCGAGGCAGGGGGCCTCTGTGTCTCCCCAGTGCCTCCTTACTACTCCCACCTCGAGCAGCGCGGGTTCCCCCCAAGAATAGGACCACGCCCACTGCCTTCCGCGCTCCTCGGGGGTCCTCAGGCGTCCCCAGGGGGCGGTGACGGCTGGGGGCAGGAGGAAGGAAGGGTACAAAGATGCCGGACTGAATTCAGGACACCCAGCTAAGATGTTGTAACAGCTTTATTGAGATACAATTTACATGTCATAAAGTTCACCCATTTAAAGCATGCAACTCACCGGTCTTTACTATATTTACAAAATAGTGCAGCTATCACATCACTTAATTTTAGAACATTCCATCACCCCCCACAAAAACCCTTGCACCTCTGGGGTCATTCCCTAGCCTCTGCTCACTCCTAAGAGGCCCTGGCGATTACTAAGCCACCTCCCGCCTCCACGGATTTTTCTGTTCTGGGCATTTCACAGACATGGAAGTGGGCAGCGCCTGCTGGGCCCCTTTCCCTGGGCTCCGCTGCCGAGTTCACGGCCTTGGGCACCGCTTTCCACGGCCGAGTGACGCCCCTCTCTGCGACTCCTCTTGGCAGCGTGGCTCGTTTCCACCTTTATGAACGTCGCTGCTGTGAACACTGGTGCACGAGTTCTGTGTGAACGTATGTCGCCTGTCCTAGGCAGACAGAGGAGAGAACCACGCGCCCGCCTCTTCCTCACGCTTACCCCAAGTACCGTCACGCTGCCCGGTTGGGAAGCCGCTAAGTCCCCCTCCGTGGATTAAACCACCGAGGCTTGGAGGAGGCTGGAACCTCCAAACACTGGGACTGAACTGTGGCCTCAGGTTTGCGACTCCCGGTTCAGGTTCTTCCGAATGTCGCGGGGAGCCCCTCGCGGAGAGTCTGTAGCCCCCAGCCTCAGGGAATAAGAAAAGCAACATAATCGGTGTGAACTCGGAGCCTCTAACCTGCCGCTTTGTGGACGGTGCTGGGTGGGGGCGGGGGGGGGGGCTGCATAGAGCCAGAGGCTTCTGGAAGGGGCAAGGTAGAGGGCTGATGGGCGGAGTCCTGCCCCAGGACCTGGGCCTGTAGGAGCACCCACCACACACACACTCACAGTGACTTCCCGTGGGAGCCAGGAGTCACTCCTCACACCGAGGCACCTGAACTGGCCAGCAATCCAGGGGAAGAGACTTGGGGTACGCAGGCTTCCGGCTTCAGCCCATCCTCTCCACTCCAGCCCCATCCTGGCCCGATACCCTGCACTCGGACAGTGCTGGCTGTGTGGGACATCTCCACACACTGCCCGAAGTGGAGAGGTGGCTGTGGTCTGGGCTCCCTGTTTCCCCCAGGGGCCCGTCCTGCAGCCCCACATTCCAGGCCGGAGGACAGGCAGGAGCCTGTGAGAGGTGCCCTCTACCTGAGCCCCACTGCTCCCCCCTCCCCCGCCCCCCCCCCCCGGGCTGGCCTGGAGACACCGAGAAGCCCTCTGGGTACCGGGCTTTTCTGCTTCAGCCCCTGTCCCCAGGCCGAGTCGGACAGACTACGTCCGGGGCTTCTAACGTCTCCTGGCGTGTCGCAGGGCTGGAAGCTGCTCGGGAGGAGCCGGGCAAAGCCCACCCAACCTCCCTGGCACGGACACTCCAACTCCCGCTGGCTGCTGCCAACTGCGACTGCCTTCCCATCTGGTGGAGTGGGAGGAGTGTGGGTCTCCTGAGCCTGGGGTGGATCCAGAGCCTGGAGCAGCCACCAACTCCAGGCCATTGCCTAGGGCTCAGGGTCCCCCTGCTGGCCGGACGGGGTGCGGGGCCAGAGTAGGGCAGCCTGGCTCCCAGGACATGCTCCAGTGCCCCCAGCTCCTGGGCCTTATGATTGTGTGAAGGGCTGAAGCCCAGGGCCAGCTACACCCAAGGGTGCCCAGGAAGCCTGGCAGCCAGAGAGGACGGGGCTCTGGCCTCCTGGTGCCCAGCCCAAGGCGTCCTGGCCCCTGTCACCAGGCCACGTCCCCTAACCTGCCCAGAGACACAGACCCGCCTATGTCAGGAAACCTGCAGAGGGTCTCCAGCTTCCCCGTCCCCTCCCCTCTTGAGAGAGACCCTCAGGGCCCTGGCCGCCTCCGTCTCTCCAGGGACCACGGTTGTGTGTCCGTCTGGCTCCCTCGGACATCGTGAATCTGGCCCTGGTGTCCGATCTCACTTCCCTCCCTTCTGCAGAGTCGGACTGAGAAGCCTTGGTTTTCCCTCCTGTCAGAGGGGGTCACGTGTGCCCAGCGAGCACGACCCACAGCTCATGGTCACCTTTCCCTTGCTCAGCTCGAAGGGTGGAGGGCATGGCGGGGGGTGCTCTGGACGGGGCAGCGTGCAGTGCCCTGACGTGAGCTCACAGCGTTCCCAGCCCGGCCCCTGCCTGTGTCCCAGCCCCTGCCTGCAAGGAAGGGATGCTGTCAGCTGCGTCTCCCCATTCCTGGGCCCCAGCCCAGCCAAAGGCCCGGCCAGCTGCTGGGATGGCCGAGATGCCTGGGTTCAGGGCTAGGCACAGGACAGCTGGCGTGGGGGAGGGCGCGAAGGGGCAGATAGGGGACGTTTCTTCTCGCTGACACGTCCACTCACCTCGCAGCCTCCCCAGCCCCCAGGTCTGGCTCCTGGGACATGCTCCAGTGCCTCTGACCCCATGCCTGAGGAGTGGGCAGGAGGAGGTCTTCCCTCCATTGTCTTCTGACCTCTCGTGCCTCCTCCCCAAAGCCGGACCCACCCAACCCCCACCCCCTGCCGCCAGCTGTCACTGGCCCTGAGCTGGGCATGCCGGCTGCCGGCACCACTCACGAATCGCCAGCATGCACACTCTGTCCCCGGAGCCTCCACCTGTCCCCCTTGGTCTGAGCGGCAGGGCTGTGTGGCCCCCATCTGTCACCTTCCATCCAGGACTCAGTGCCAGAGACTAACTTCAGACCCCAACTTCCACCTTCCGGGGTGGTGCGGAGCGTGGGGGGGGGCAGGGTCCCCTGAGGGGCATCCTCGGCCGCGGCAAAGGCGCAGCGGCAGCAACTTCTTCGCTTCCTGTTGTGTGAGTGATGCGCAAACACACATCCGCCCATGAAAAGCTGCAGCCATTGCAGTTCGGGCCCAAATCCCCTGGTCAGTCCCCAAAGCCGGGTCTCTCCCCTCAACAGAGGGGGCATTTTTACAAGTTTTTCCATGCATTTGTATGAAACATCCATAGAAATCATATCGTACTATCATGTGCATCAGGTTTTGCTGTTATTTCTTACATAAATTGTAAACTACAAATATTCTGCAATAAAATTCGCTGAAAACGGTCTCCCCTGTCTACACAGTCTGTGAGGGCCTATGACCATCTGCAGCGTTCCCGGCTCAGCTCGTCACACTCTCCCGGGCCGCCTCCCATGACAGACACTCAGGCGGCCTCTCGTTTGGTCCCACGAGGAACGCCGTCCCCATCACAGGCCCGAGGCACCTCCACGCTGGCCCGCCCCCTGCATTCCTGCCCCTGGGACCACGATTTGCTGTCTACACTGTTTTGAGGGGGGGAACCAGCAACTGTGTCCCTAGGAGCATTTTATTACAAATCGTTAGTAATTTCTTTTCAAGATCCTGAGTCCCCACATCAGCCACTTCGGGGCAAAGTACCGTCTAGGAAAGAGCTGCTGAGGAGGTGGAAGGGGTCGGGAGAGGGGGGACGCGGAGCGGGGGACAGGGGACGAGCGCGGCCGTGTGGGGCACCCCTGCCCCGGCCGCACGGACGCCGGCGCCCACGGGGAGAAGCCGGGCTGTCCAGGAGAAAGGGAGCAGTTGAGTGAACTCGGCCACGGACCGTCCCGCAGCCGCCGAAGAGGCCGTTAGGACGCCGCTGCAGGAGCTGCCGCCGTGGCGTCCCGGAGTTGAAGCCCCGTCAGGCCCCGGCCACGCAGGGCGCCGGCGGGCGCGGGCGGCGCGGGCGGGCGGTCCGCGTGGGCGCGTGGCCGGCGTGGCTGGCTCCACTGCGCCGGCCCGCGTCGCGAGCGCGGATGTGGACCGGCGGCAGGGGGAAGGCAGGGGGGACACTCACGAAAGCCAGGCAAGGAGGCAGTGGGGAGGAGCGGGCTTTGGGGTAAAAGCCAGGTTCTGAGGGCTGAGCCACCTCGCGCCCCCGTGGCAGCCGGTGTCCCCAGAGCCTCTTCCATGCCCTTTGGACTGAAAACGGTCCTCACTGGACACAGGAGAAGCACCCTCCAGGCTCCCAGTCTTTGTGAGAGGGTTGGGGATGGGCTCAGGGCCTTAGGGCCCTCAGGTCTGGCGGGAGAGGGGGGCGCAGCGAGAGCCCCTCGCAAGCCAGGGACTTTGCGCTGGGTTCAGAGGGTGGCCGGGGACTGTCCGGCAGCGGGCGGCGCCGGGCAGAAGGCACGCGGCAGGCCGGGTCTGGGCGCTTTTCGCAGGCTGATGCTGCGAGCCCGTGTGGTCCTTTCCAGAACGGCTTTCACATCTCAGTACGACAGGGACACAGCGAGGCTGAGAAGAAAGAGTTTGACGTGGGGCTCGGGCTCCGGGCGGGGAGCACCCTGCGAGGGGGCTGTGACCCTGAGTGGCTGTGCGTTGGCCCCATCTCAGGGGACTTCACAGCGAAAGTGGATTACGTCACCAGGAAAACGGGTTTCCTAGAATGTTCGAAAGCACCGGCTAAAGCCCCAGACGTGAAATGCCTCGTGCGCCTCGGGGGGCAGGGAGGGCTTCCACACGCGAATGTGGGGAGACAGAATGTTCACTCCGTGGCAGAGAGCCACCTGCATCAGCCACCGAGCCCTCTGCAGGCTGAGGGGGGCCGAGGCGCACAGGACTTACGAAGACTATGTGTTTTGGGGAGTGGGAGAGACAGCGAAGACAGGTCCCAGGGGTCTCACCTCGTCCCCCGACAAGGCCGAGGGCTAGCTGAGCTCTGGGAACTCAGAGCACCTTCTCTTTGCTGGTGCCTGGCTGTGGTCCGCTCGGGCGCACCCCGTCTCCTCGCAGCCGCCGGCTCTGCGGCCAAGCACGGCCTCGGGCCGCTTCCTTCCACAGAGCGATTCCCAGAGGTCCCCAATGTCCCCAACACCCACATGGCATGCTGGAGCGTCCTCGCACAGGCGGGCCTCGGGGGCGCGGGTGCAGAAGGGAAGCGCTTTAAACCCGAGGCAGAGAACACAGAGATCCTGCCGGAAGCGTAGGAGGTGGGAAGGAGGCAGCAGGGGTGCGGGAAGCGTCTGCTCGTGGTCCCAGCGCTGGGGTTTCGTGGAGCAGATGGCGGCCTATTTATAACTCCCTCAGACAGAGCCGAGATCTGCGAGGTGCCGGGGCTGACAGTGGGCGGGGACCCCTGGGTGCTGGTTTGGGGGAACTGCCTGTGCCCACCCTCCAGGCTGCTGAGAGTCCTCTGGACACCCATTCTCCCAGGGTCGGCAAAGCCCTTGTGGTGACAGCCGGGGGGACCAGGCACTAAGCTAAGCACCCAGTTTTTCCTCTTGGCCCACGATTTGTCCTGGCTCAGATCCCCTCGCGCTTGGGAGGGCTGAGGTCAGAGTCGAGCACTTGCTACCCACCCCTGAGGCCAAGAGCTGAGCCCTGGGAAGGACGGCCATGAGAGCCGAGCACACGGAGGACACCTGGAGGATCCTCCGCTCCGTGCAGCAGGGAGGGAGGTGCAGTGCGCACCACGGGCCAGGTCAACACCGACGCCCGGGGCTGCGGGTGCTGGTGCCAGGGCGCCTGCCAGCGAGCAGACGGGACGCCCTGGGCTCATGCGGCGGGGCGTCTCCGGACAAACAAGGCCCCGTTGGTCCGCAGTTCTCTGCCCCTCTGAGTGACGGCCTCGCTCCGCCCAGTGGGCACGGCACCGTCCCACGGTCCAGGAGTTCACAGGTCAGGGCCCGTGGGCCGCACGGTCGGGCCGACCCGAGGGCAGGGGCCGGAGCCAGAGGAGTGGTGTCCCCGAGAGTCTGTCCCTGGGTCGGCCGCCGGGAAGTGCACACTGCACGTCCCGCGTGTCCGGCCGAGCCCCTCGCTGCGCCCGCTCCGGGGAGGAGCTGTTCCCCTGGGCGTCCCGGGCCTGAGTGGCCCCAGCAGGAAGACCGCTCACTGACCAACCAGCCAGAAGCCAGCGGGCTGGCGCTGACCTCGCACCCACCCCCGTCCGTTCTGTCGGCGAATTCCGTAACCGCGACTGCACTCTGGTCGCCCGAGTCCTTGTCCCTGCCTCACGGTGACCGAGCGACAAATGTGCGTCAAGCACGTTTGGTAGCAGGAAAGTCCCAGGTGGCGACGTGGCTGTCGACCACGCCCTGGTGACAACGAGCACACTGTCACTGAGCCTGCCCTGCCCTGGGCCCAGGTGCCCTCAGCCCTGCTGGGGACACCACCGGGGCTCCGCTGGCCGGCTCAGGGGTCCAGTGCGGCTCTTCTCCGGGAATGTGGGTGCTGCCAAGAAAGACGAAGGCCAGGCAGCTGCAGCAGGAAACGCAGCACGCGGGCGCGTGGGGCCTGGGCTGGTGGCGCCCGCTGTGGGGTGCCGCGGGGGACCCTCCCCACGGGGAGCGGCCGGGCCCCGCGGCCACCCTGCGGGGCCCGCAGCAGGCGCCTGCCAGGCCCTGACATCTGCGTCCTGTCTCCCGAGGGGGTGGAGCAGGGCCCCGGGGCCGACGAGGGAGAAGGTCGGGCACAGGAGGGGAGCCGGGCCGGGAAACGCGGCTTGGGCAAGGGCGGCAGAGGAGGAGAAACAGATTCTCGAGACAAGGAGGGACGTGGAATCAAGCCCTCGAGAGGCAGGACCAGCGCGGGGAGAGCGCCACGTCCCTGCAGCTCGCGGGCGACAAGACCAGTCGCAGTCAGCAGGCCGCGGTCACCCCCTTGGCGCAGCTCGGGGCCGGGCGGGGCAGGCTGCAGCCCACACGCCCAGCCCCCCGCCTCCGACCCGGGAGGCTGCCCCGGGGCCGGTCCACAGCCTGGGCGCAGCTGGGTGTCCAAGCCCCAGAGGGGAATGCAGGGAGGGCCCCAGAGCACATTCTGGGAAGGAGGAGAATGCAAGCATCTCCACCCAGGCAGCAGCTGCTCCCAAATATGTCACAACTCGTCAAAGAGGCAGAAATAGAAGCCGTCAGGGAGTGGAGGGGGCGGGCGGCGAGCTGGGGCTGGGGAGGCTGGACCGGGAGCCGGGCGGGGAGGGGCGGGCGGGGCAGAGGTGTGCCCGGCCGGTCCAGGCAGGCTGCAGCGGGTCCAGGGACGGCCCAGGGGGCTTCCAGAGGCCGGGGATGGCAGCGACGTGGAGACGGGGAAGAGACAAAGTCCCCAAGGAAGCTGCACCCCCATCCTGGGGGGCCATTCTTCATGGCAGGGCCCGTTTGGACAGCTCTCTAAACGGTTCTCGTACCCTGATACGGTCGGAAGAAGAACTTCACCTCTCATAGGGCCACTGGAACCGCTGTATCCCGCACTGCCTGTCAGGTGGGGACCGGCAAGGACAGCGAGGACCAGCGAGGACCGGCAGCAGTGTGCCCCGAAGCCTCGTCCGGCGCCCCAACTCAGGGATGGCATCGGTCCCATGGGGGCTGAGGGCCAGGCTCTCGGTGGAGCACCGGCCACTCCCCAAAAAGCCTCGCCCCTGTCTCAAAGGCCTTGGGGCATGCGGCCTCAGCTCCCCGCACCTCACCTCGGTCTGGGTATCTCTGAATCTGTCACCTCCCCTGGCCCTCAGCCCCAAGGGGCCAGGCCCAGGCCAGAGATTCTTGAATGAGCCTGGCTCTGGGGTCCAGACCAGGCAGGGACCGGATTTCCAGTGCTCGCCTGATGCCCAGTCCTCAGTGGCCACACGTGTGGCCTCCGAGGCTCCCCTGCTTTTCACCCCTTGACCTCCGAACCCCCCCTCAAGCCTTCTCTCCCTCCATCGCCGCCACCTCTCCCGAGAGCTCCCACGACTCCCTGTTCGAAGCCCGGGGCACCTCCAGGCCCCTGGCTGCCTCCGGCCGGGGGCCATAGGCCCCGCTGGAAAGCAGGTGCTCCCAGCAGCCTGGGGGACGAGGAGGGGGCGCCAGGCCCCAAGGCCCGAGTCCGCAGTCTGAGAGCCAGCACGCTCGTCCTCGTCCTCTGCTGGGCCCTGTGTGACCCCTCCCGTCTCGGCCTCAGTGCCCGGTGTGAAAGGGAGAAGGTGGACTCGCCGGCCTCGGCCGCCTTCCAGCTCTGACACTCTGTGGTCCTGCGCTCTGTGCTCACCCTGCTACAAAGCTCCCACCCTGCGAAGGACTGGGGCCGATCTGCATGCCACGTTCCTGCGCCCGCGGCCCCCGGACACACACACATTCCCACTGCCCACCCGGCCAGAGACCCAGGCTGCAGAAGCAGAAGGGGGCGTCGCCTGGAGAAGCCGGAGGCTCCTGCCCTCCCAGACCCTGCTTTTAGCCCCTGGGTTCCCAGCACGTGAGACCCTGGGACAGGGACCTGGCAGCCCAGGGCAGCCCACCTGCAAGGTCAGCAGGAGCTGGGGACGCTGCGAGTCAGGGGGATGGGACTGGGTGAGGGGCAGGGGCAGGTGGGAGAGCCAGGAAAGGGGCTTTCTTCGCACCCTGAAATGTGACCAAGACCATGCAAATGAGGTCAGGCTGCACCAGACAGACAGAAAGGCTGAGGCCAGCAGGCGGGGCCCCAGAGGGGGGCCAGGCCTCCCCTGGAGGAGGTGGCTTCAGTGGGGGGGCCCCGTGTGCCAGGTGGGGATTAGGGCTGACCCCGCTGTCAGGTCGGAGCTGACGGGTCGCCACTGCTGGGAGCACAAAGGCTCTCTGTGCGGGCGGCAGTGTGTCCCCGTCCGTCAGGCAGCTTGCGCCGGGCGGGGCTGGGGGCCGCAGCTTCTCCACAACTGGGCTGAGACAGCACCAAGGCGGGCCAAGGGACAGTCCCTCTACCGTGGTGTCGAGGTCAGTCCCAGGAGGGCCTGTGCCCAGAGCTGGCCTGACAGGGGCCCCAGGCCACTCACTCAGGCGGACGCGCGCCGCGGTTCACCGGAACCCGGGCGCGCTCGTCAGCACCCGGGCCCAGCACACAGCGCGGTTCACGGTCCCCGGTCGCAGGAGGAAGGGCTCTACGTCCACACACCCATTCCTGCTGCCCCGGCCCCCGGGGGACGTGGCCTGAGGGGGTGCAGCTGGAGGTCAGGACAGAGCGAGGAGAGGGACCGACGTCCACGGGGGTCTCGGGCGGCTGCTGCCCTTCACCAGCAACGCCGCCGCTCACCTGGCTCAGCAGCAGGTGCGCACGTGTGCACACACGCACCATGTACCGCACACTCACACACACGCGCACCATGTACCGCACACTCACACACACGCGCACCATGTACCGCACACTCACACACACGCGCACCATGTACCGCACACTCACACACACACGCACCATGTACCGCACACTCACACACACGCGCACCACATATCCACTCCCACCATGGATCACACACAGCCCGCACACGCACACCACCCTCTCTCGGTCGAGCATCCTCCGGCCCGAACACGTTGGGACCGGGTCACTGCGGGGTCCCTGCCAGGCCCTCCACGAGGCCACCTCTCGGTCCCTACGTGCCCAGCAGGGCCTCCTCCCATCACGTCTGTGGGTCCCGACCGCTGAGCCCACCTGTCACCGCGCCCCTCCCTCCCCACCTCCCCTCCAAGCCTCTGGGGCTCCCCGTCCCCCAAACCTCAGCGCCCCCCCCGACACAGCGCTCGGGCGAGCCCGCTCCTCTGCTGCGGACCATGCGCCACGCGCGCTGCTGACCTCAGCGGCCCCTCCTGCCATCGCAATGTCACCTGTCAGTGTGTGCACATGCCAGCCAGACGGCAGGACCCCGGAAACTGTCCCCGAACCAGCCCGGTCCCTGCCCTGTCTTTAGAGGACTGGACACGTGTTTGGCGGGGAGGCAGCCTGGATCCCAAAAGGACAAAATGATGCGATTCCTGGGTTTCCATAGTAACTTCAACATCCCTGCTATTCTCAGGGATCAGAGGATCAGAGTGTAAACTGAGGCAACGTTCTCTTTTTCTCTTTTCTTTTTTGGTGGGCGGGGATGTTAGATTCTTCTTCAGTCCAGCTGGTCGGGGCCAAAGTGAGGTTAGAGCCCCAGCTCCTGGGCTGCCACTGTGCCCCAGCGCTGAGGCCAGGAACCAGAAAAAGACCCCACAGCCCCTTCTGCCTGCTGGGCCCTTCCGTAGTCCGGCTGTGGCTCCCTCATCTCTGCGCCCTGCCCCAGAGGACGCCAGCACTGGCTCCTCCCCGGGGACAGGAGGAAGGACAGCCACATCCAGGCCACACAGCCCCTGTGACGCCTTCCCCGAGTGCCCGGCTCGCTCTGCTCCCTCCCTTGTCCCCGCCGCTGTTTGGGACTGACAGCCTCAGCCTCCTTCGTGCCAGAAGCAGGGCTCGGGCTTAGTCCACTGGGTCCTAACGGGAAACTGAGGCCCAAAGAAAACAGACAGAAGAGTTCAAAACGCACGAGGCCCCCTGCAGTCGGCACGGACATCGGGGGGGCAGGCAAGTTCAGCAGAGCCGGGCGATGGCCACCTGGGAGGAGGTTCTGGCCCTGGGCTTCGGGTAGAGCAGGGCGACGGTCAGAGTGTACTGCGTGGCAGCGTCCTCGAGGGCAGAGACCCTGCCGTGGGCATCCCAGCAACCCTCCCGCCCCAGACGAGCCCCGCTGCTGCCGGCCGGGAGGCATGGCCACCACGTGGGCAGCGCTGGACCTCTCGGCCCCCGGGGCCCTGCCGAGAGGTGACACAGACCACGAGGCCCAGAGAGGACGCTGCCCCTCCCCGCCGGCACACGGAGCCTGCAGGGTGCACGTCGCGCCGACGGCCCCCGTGGGCAGACGCAGCGCCAAGCCCAGGGTCTAGAAGCGGGGACCTGCTGAGTTCAGAGACCCCGTCCCCGCGTGCAGTGAGGAGCCAGGGGCAGTCGAGGAGGAGCCGGGGCAGGACAGACAAGGGACCGGAGCGAGGAGGGGACGGAGGGCTTACTAGGTCTCCACCTTGCCACTGCCGCGGTGGGAACAGCGGCCCCCGCGGCCGGTCTGACCCTGAGGGGGGCGTCAAAGTGAAAGCACCCCGACTGCTCCAGCAAGGAAAAGAGGCCGGTCCCGTGAGACCAGGGGAGACACGACGGCTGCTCAGGGGGCCCGTTTGCCCCTCGAACCCTCAGCCCTCCGGCCCCAGACGCCCAGTGCCCACATGTGCCCCAAATGGCAGCAGCCTCAGACTGTGGAGGGGGGTCCCTGAAAGAGGGTGCTCTGACCCCGAGTGGGGCGACCTGACTTCCCTGGAGCCCAGTCTGCGGGACGGCCGGCAGGGTGGGCAGCCCCCCGCCAGCAGTAATTGAAAGGAGCAGATGAGAGGAGTGTGTGTCCCCCACCGCCCCGCCCGCGGGGGCTGCCGAGCTCCGAGAACTAATCAAGTTACAGACGGCCTCCCTGCCCCGGGGGGCTGGCCGGGGAGGGCCGGGAGTCGCACTGAGCCACAACAGCTTAGCGGGGCTCGGGTTTCCCGGCCCGGCTATATTTATCCCTGGTTCCGTGCCAGCGGGGAGGGTTTAAATGGCACCCAGCAGTTGGCGTGAGGGGCTGCAGGCGCTCGGGGGCCAGCGGCAGGAGCGAGCCTCTTCCGACCCCATGGAGCTGTACGAGACGCCCCCCTACTTCTACCAGGAGCCCCACTTCTGCGACGGGGACAGCTACCTGCCCGTCCACCTGCAGGGCTTCGAGCCCCCGGGCTACGAGCGGGCCGAGCTCGGCCTGGGCCCTGAGGCCCGCGGGCCCCTCGAAGACCAGGGGCTGGGGCCGCCGGAGCCCTGCCCGGGCCAGTGCCTGCCGTGGGCGTGCAAGGCGTGCAAGAGGAAGTCGGTGTCGGTGGACCGGCGGCGGGCGGCCACGCTGCGGGAGAAGCGCCGGCTGAAGAAGGTGAACGAGGCCTTCGAGGCCCTAAAGCGCAGTGCACTGCCCAACCCCAGCCAGCGGCTGCCCAAGGTCGAGATCCTGCGCAGCGCCATCCAGTACATCGAGCGGCTGCAGGCCCTGCTGCGCGCCCTCAGCCAGGAGGAGCGCGGCCTGCGCGGCCCCCCCGCGGCGGTGAGTGGCCCCGGCCCCCGGCGCCCGGCCCCCGTGCCCTTTCCAGACAGGACAGAGGCCACGGGGGGTGTGGGGGGCGGGCCGCAGAGCTCAGAAGGGCCCCAGCCAGCGCCGGCCACGTGGAGTGACCGTGACCACAGTGCCTGGGGATGGGCCCACCTGGCTGGCCCGAGACCCCAGCCTCGGCCAGGAACCCGGAGCCCTTAGGCCAGGGCAGGCCAGGAAGCAGGGGCTCTGCGGCCGACTGTTCCAGGTCCCCGCAGGGGCGGCCTGGGCCACCGCCTCCTCCCAGTGCCCACGAGGGGCTCCCGCCCACCATCCACGGGGAGCACCTCCCGACGCACCCTGACCTCCCCTCCTCCTCTTGCAGGTACCCAGCGCCTCCTGCAGCCCAGAGTGGAGCAGCACACTGGACTTCGGCCCCAGCCCTGGGGGTAAGTGAGGCCCGACCCCAGCGCCCTCGGCTCGAACCCCTCGGCTGTCCCCAGCCCCAGTCTCCTCCCCGTGGCCCCTCCAGGGACCTGCTGACTGCGGACGGGGCGGGGGGGCCTGTGCCTCCTGAAGTCTTGACCAGCACAGAGGTCCTGCCTCCTGCTGCCTCCCCCCTCCCGCCCTGCTGGCGCTGACCTCCCATGGGAGGAGACTGCCCCTGTCCCAGGGGCACCTGGGAACCGCTGAGTCAGAGCCCCTCACCGGGCCAGTGAAGGGCAGCCTGGGCCCAACGCCTCCTACAGCAGCCTGAACAGCGGCCTCAGACCCATGGCCACTGCGGACCTTGGGGACCACGTGCCCCGTGGGGGAACGGCTCAGGCCACAGCAGGACCTGAGTCTGCTCGGCTGACTGTCCTGGGACCCCAGGCCCCACCCCATGAACTGCCCACTAACACCCTGCCCTCTCCCTGCAGACCATCTGCTCACAGCCGACCCCACAGAAACCCACAACCTGCACTCACTCAGCTCCATCGTGGACGGCATGACCGTGGAGGACGTCTCCGCAGCCTTCCCAGACGAATCCATGCCCAACTGAGGTCGTGTGCCAGGCCGGCCACCGCGTCCGCAGCAGAGGCCTCCTGCCCGGGGCGGCCCCACGCCAGCCCCTCCCCTCCTCGTCCAAGTAAGGTGACCCCGCCACCCAGAGAGGGAACGCAGGCTCTCACTCAGCCGGCTCCTCGGGGCTCAGGCGCGCGTCTCCAGGGAGAGGAAGCGGGGCTCGGCGTGCCCCTCGGGCACCCGTGTCCGCGCAGACGAGCCGAGCACACCTGCTGTCCTGCCCCCGCCTGCTGCCAGAGGCCGGGCTGGGCCTGCCCTGAGCTGGGGGAGAACAGGACGGCGCCCTGTTCCCAAGTCCCTGGGGGCCAAGCTTCTGCAGAGAACACTGGGAACCTCCCGCGGTTTTATGTTTTGTTCCGTTTTGTGTTTGTGTGTTGTTTGTGGAACTGCCATCTGACCAAGGTCTCCTGTGCGAAGTTGCCAGGGACAGGTGTATGTGTGTGGGGGGGCAGGGACTCTTGGGGTGATTTCTTTTGTTAACTAAGCATCGTGTGGTTTTGCCATTGTTTTGTATTTTTTTCTAACTTATTTGGATTTCCTTTTTTAAAAAATGAATAAAGATTGGGGGCTAGAACAGTGTCTGAGACGATGCGGTGCGGGCTGCTGCACCTGCACCCCCCCCAGTCCAGACGCACCCAGGGATGGCGTCCAAGGGCTGGAGCGGCCGGGGCCCTGGGACGCCAGGCCCGGTCCACAGAACCCTGGGGGACACGTGGGAAAGCCTGCCGAGCGCTCGCCACACTAATTCTCACAGCCCGTCCACGCCACTCACATCCCGCAGGCCCCGCCGCTGACAGCCCCGGGCAGCGGGCCGGGGGCACCTGTGGGACCCCCTCCCTCATCCCGCGTCTCCTCTGCTGTGACACCACCGGGAGCCCCGAAGGGAGGGGGGCCGACGGAATCAGGCTGGCCAGGGTCAGACATCGTCACCCCCCTGAGCCAGCCAGCGAGGCCTGCCACAGCCTCCCAGTCCTCCAGACGGCAAGGAGTCTGGCCCCTGCCTGCCGCTCAGAAGAGAAGGCCGCTCTGCTGGGGCTGAGGGGAGGGGCTCGCAAGGACAATGCAGGGGCCCCTCCAGACGGGACGCTGCTTTCCAAAGGCTCTGAGGGAGAAGGCGGGCGGAGAACAGGGAGCAGCGGTTTGGGGCAGAGGCCACGCAGCATTAAGCGGGAAGCACCAGGCCAGACTCTAAACGGACCCTCAGCAACCACCAGAGACGAATCCCAAGTGCTCCGGGCTCAGCTGTCGGATGCTGCACGTGGCCGGTTTCAGAGTCGCTGCCCGAGCCAGGCGTCTGGACAGAGCCTGGTCCCGTCAGCCCTCACCCAGGTCTCGGGCCCTTGCCAGGGTTACTCGGCAGGCGCAGCTGGGCCATGTCCCCAGCCCTCCTGACTTGCTCCTGAGCGGGGCTCAACATGCAGCCCCCGGGCTCCCCAGAAACCCTGCAGAGGGAGCAGGGGGGGGGCTGCTCGTCTGGAAAACCCGGTCGTCTGCACGATTCCCAGTCCCCATGACAGCTGCTCAGGTCCTTGTCCTCTGTCTGGCAACCCCGAACCCCGACACAGCCCCACCGCCTCAGCCGCCCCCTTGCTGGGGGCTCGCGTCCGCTGAGGGGCTGGGAGGCTCGGGGCTGCTGGGCGCATTCCTCATCCCCCCGTAGCTGCCACGTCCATTGGAAACTGTGGTCCACATTCATAACCTGGTGAGAATGGACAGTCCTCAGAGATGGCCATTAGGGTCAGCGATGCCAACTACGGCCAGGCCTGGCCTCCGTCTGCTCCAATGCTCCCCACGTCCTCAAGTCTCCCCCCAGGGAGAAATCGCTGCTGGGACCGCACAGGTGCGAGGGCAAACCACCAGGCGGGGGCAGAAACTGTCCTCAAAGCACAGGGACTTTCCTAGCTTAGCAAGAGCTTAGCCTTCGCAACTGAAGTGCCGATGAGGGTTAATGAGCTCGGCGTGGCCGCTCTTTAGGGAAATTCGCTTCGGTTCAGATCTCCAGCGAAAGCACCTGCAGCGAAGCGAACGGGGTTAATCAAATGCTGCAGCCCGGGAACCCCAAGGGGAAAGACAAGAATGACTTGAAATTGACACAGCAAGTCAGTGTGTAAACAGGAAGTCGCGGAGAGTATGGACAATTAGTGTGACTTATGGAATGTCTAAGGCACTGTTTGCCGAGCTTGATAACACTCTCAGGTGTCTGTCTTCTCGAAGTGATATTTGGGAGCCGAAAAGCCTCAGTGCTGCAGGTGGGAGGGACGGCCGAGGGCGTTTCACGGGTGGAACCCCTTCCCCAGCTCGTCACCCCACTGGTTTCTCTGAAGTCTTGGCTTCCGGGCCCCAGCCTAGGGCGGAGACCCTCGGAAGGGAGCTCAAGCTCAAGAGGGCTCTGGGTTGGGCTGGAGTCTTGGCTAAGGGGACCCCAATCTTTACCCCACGGCGATGCTGGCCATACCCCCCCTCAGCCACAGGCACCTACCGGAAGCGTGAAACATCGCTGGGACGGGCTGAAGGAGGCGGTCCGGGAGAGAAACACAGATGCCTTTCCTTCCCACGAATGTCACAGAAGCGTGATGTTCGGGTCTCATCTCAAGCTCGGCATGTCCGAAACGGAACCCCCATCGGCCTGCCCTGCCTCTCCCTTCCCGCTGGACAGCAGAGCAGCACTGGGGGGGCTGGGGATTTTCTGGATTCCTTCAGATTCTCATAGCCGGCTGATCGCCACACGGGCCGCCTCGCCGTGATTGTGGAGAGAAGGGGAAGGGCCTGTAGGGGCTCGGGCGCCAGGCCACGCCTCCCGCACCTGCGTGCCCTCCCCTGACCGGCCCCCACGTCGTCCTCCATGCCAGGGACGCTGCCATCCCAGACTGTCAGCGTCCAGGATGCAGTCGGCCTCGGAGGCGAGGAGGCCGGGGCGTGTGCCGCTCGCAGAGTCAGAGGCCCCGGGTGACGGCGTGTCGTGGCGGAGGGCAGGGAGGGCACCGCAGTCAGGGCCTGGCTCTGGGGTCCCCACCTGCCTCTCGTCAGCTGGGCACATTCTGCACACGAGCTGACACGCCAAGCCGGCGCAGAGCAGCGCCCGGCACACGCCATGTCCGCGATTTACCCTCACTAAACACTAACCCTCAGCAAACCCGGCCGGCCGGGGCCGGCTCGCTCATCCAGTCCGGGCTGCATTTCGAGGGGTGGAGAGAGCACAAGGCTGACCCAAGGGTGGGACTCAGACGGCATCTCGGCTGGCAGAGAGCTGGGGCAAAGCGTGGCCGCTGCCAATTCTGCTGGGGACAGCTAGGGACAGCTAGGGACACCTCCCAGGTGGCGCCCGGCAGGGTCTGGGAGGTTCCCGGCCACAGAGGCAGCGTGGGCAGCAGAGCGGCCTTCGGCGCTGGGCTTCGGCGGACGCGGCGCCGCTGAGCGGAGTGGACTTGGGACGGGGGTGGGGGTGCCAGGGGCACTGCGGCGTCCTGTGCCACGCCGACCCAGGGCCGGGGGCATGAGAGGGCGCAGGAGCAGGTGAGCAGAGCTCCTAGGCCACGGGCAGCCCCGGCGGCCCCCTCCCCAGCACTCCACGCCGGTGCGGGGAGCGTTAAACTCCACTTTCACTGCCCGGAGGGCTGTGGAGGAAGCTGCACGAGCCAGGTGAGCTCAAAACACCAGAGCCACGTGCGGGTCGTCTCAAATCCAGGTTGTTTATTGGCACGTACACACGCACACTCACCCACACACCCGGCCCTGCTGCACGGAGCCGGGGCGGCACTGAGGGCAGGCCTGGCAAGGACAGGGGGCTGCTGAGGGCTCGGGCCACTGGTGACTCTCCAAGGACGCTGGCCACAAGGCAACAGATGCACCAGGACAGCAGCCTTTGGTCACCTCCATGCAATCCCAAGATGCCTTGAGGGGACCCGGGTCCCACCAGCTGCTGCCCTATGACGCGACCACTGTGCAGGGTTAAGGTGCGGAGAGGGGGCTCGCCTATCGAGTCCCCTGATGAAGCCAGATGGTGTCCTGGTCCCTAACTCCACAGTCTCAGGAACCTGGGGTTTCCCCATAATCTGACCACCCATCACCCAGGCTCGGGGGCCATTTCTCACCACTGACTCATTTTCTGCTCAACCCCTCCTGCTCCCTGCGCAGTGGCCTGATAAATAGGGAGGGCAGGGGACAGCGAGGGACAGCGTGCCACCTGGTAGCCCTGCCCGCGCCCGGGGACCCCTCCTCCACCGAAAAGTGGCCAAGGGCTCTGGGCCCTGGCACTGCCCCCGGCCCCATCGCTCCTGGACGGGGTGCTCCGACCCACTGCCCCACCCGCTCACCTGCCCTGCTCAGAACCTAAGCCGCTGCTCGGCCCCCGGCAGGCGGGCAGCGCCCTGGCCCTCCTCCAGGAAACGTGCGGCAGAGGGATTTTGGGGGTGCTGTTCCTAGCAAACCAGAAGTGGGGCCGCGGCCCCAGCCCTGGCCCCACCATGCTGGCTGCTGGCGAAGCTAAGCCACGTGCAGGAAGCGCGTGGGTCTCCGAGGGGGCCACCCCTGCACAGCATGGGAGCCCCGAGCAAGGAGGGGTGCTCTGGGGGTGAGCGGGGGGGCGCCGGCCTCACCGACACTCAGTCACCTGCCCTGGGCCGGACCCACCGACAGGAAAGCTTTGTTCTCTCCCGGGGGGTCGGGGAAGGCAGCCTCGGTCGACCTCCCCCCAAAGCTGGTCCCAAGGTCCATGCACGTGTGTGTCAGCCGCCCACAGCATGGGCGCGGGGCCCGGGGGTGGGTGGCGCTGGGCGCAGCTGGCAGTGCACAGCCGGTCAGCCCCAGAGCGAAGCAGGGCCGCCCCACAGCCCTTCGGGCTCAAGGCACCGCAGGCTGCTGTGCCCGCCTCCCGTGGCCCTGCCTGGCGGTGGGGCAGGGCGCCTCCCTTCCCCTCCCCCCCAAGCCGAGGCCCCATCCCTCAGATTCCTCTCACATGCACACTGCGCATCCCGCTTGGCCAGGGCCTGGCATGGCCTCTCCTCAGCCTCACCACCCTGGGGGGAGGGGCCTGCTGTCCCCGCCCCCCCCCCCCCCCCCCCCGGCCCCCAGGCAGTGCTGGAGGCAACTGTGGGGTGCTTCAGGGAGGAAGAACGGTGAGGGGCGCCTGCACCAGAAGAGGGTCATTTGGCACAGGACGGGGACAGGGACAGGAGCCAGAAGGCCTGGGCGGCCCCGCAAGGCACCACCTGACATTCTCCTCTCGGAAGGGCCGTCCCCAGCCCTCGGCACAGGGTCCATCTCCATGGGCGGCATCCAGGCCCGCCAGGTCCAGGAGCTGAGGGTGGAGTCGCACCCACCCAGAGGTGGCCGCTGTCCCTTCCGCAGAATCTGCACAGCACTGCCGGCCAGCCACGTCCCCAGACGCACAGGACAGCGGGGTCTCGGGGGGCTGCAGCGGGACGTGCTAGTCCCGGAAGGCGGAGAGCATGTGTCCGTAGAGATAGTGGGACCGAGCTGGGGAGAGAGGCCAGCACTGAGCCGGGCAGCGCGGGAGGCGGGGCTGCAGGGGACCCGCCGGTGACAGCCCGGAGACAGCCCCGCCGGGCACCGGCGACGGGGCGGGAAGGGCCGTCTGCCCGGGGGGCAGGGGGGCCGGCGGGGGTCGGCACGTGCAGGTCCGCACTGCCAGGGTTCGGGTCGCAGCACCGCGAGCGCGCGCGGGGCGCCGGGCGGCGTCGGGGGGCGCGGGGCGGGGCCGGGCGCCGTCACTCACCTTCGGGCGCGGGCGCCAGCATGCCCCCCGCGAGGTCCCGCGGCCGGAAGCGCTTCCTCCAGGACGGCGCGCGGCGGAACACCCTGTCGGCGCCCTGCGCAGGGACACAGTGCAGATGCCCCCAGCCCGCCCTCCGCGCCCGGCTGCCAGGGCACCGGCCCCGCCCTTTCGGAAAGAAGCGGGCAGAAGCCTGGCCCTCAGCTTCTCCGCCTGTGGAATGAACCGGCAGAGGCAGGTGCTGACCTCGTGACCCTGAATGCTGTGGCTCGGATTGGAGGATCCCCTCTGATGGCATGTCCCCAACCTCTCCAACCTGGCTTCGGATGCCCGGCGACCTTCCGAGTACCCCTCTTCTCGGCCCCAACCTGGGACTGGTCACCAGGCAGCCTCCCCCCTGCCCACTCTTGGGGGGCCTCAAGGTGGATGGGGCGTCAGGACACCGGCCAACAGGACCCCGGAATAGTATGACCCCCCCTCAGGCTGCACGCCCTGGCGGGACCAGGGACAGTACTGCGTGGTGGCCGGGCAGGCGGGTGTGGTGGGCAACCCCGGCTGTCCGCCCCTCCCCAGTGCCAGCCAAGTCCCCGAAATTGCAGAAGGCGTGAGCCCTGCGCACACAGGACGCCCTGCCTCACAGCCTGATGTCCCTGCGCCTGCACCCGCAGACTGCTCTGGGCAGAGGCCGCCAGCAGGGACGGGGGGCTCCAAGCCACACCGCCGCCTCGCTCCTGAGTGGGCCCAGTGCCCCCCTCCAGCCCTAGCCCTCCACGGGGCCTGTGGTCCTAGCAGCACTGGACCCGCACTTATGAGATTATGTCACCGATCTCCCTCCCCGTCACAGTCTGTGTTCCCTGGGGCAGAGACGGAGACCGGCCCTCAGCCCCCGAGCGGTGCCCGGGACGCGGCCGGCATGGCGAAGCCAGCTCAGCTCCGCGGGGGCGTTCCGGGCAGGCGCCTTCTCTGTGAGCACCAGGAACTCGCCTCACTTCTGTCCTCCCCATAACTGAGCCCACAGCGACCCCTCCATCCTGTCCCCACCTTCGGCCAGCCCAAGGGCACGGGGCAGGGCGGGAATGTCCCCGCCCCTCCCACCTGCTCAGCCAGGGACATCCCCGCCCTGCCCCGTGCCCTTGCACCGGGAAGGTGGACTGGGCACTGCCCTGTCGGGCCAGACACCGGGGGGAAATGGGAGCCAGAGTTGCAGAGACGGCTCGAGGGCGCTGGGGGGCGGTGGCTGGCCGGTCGGGAGGAGCCTCCCAGCCCGCCCGTGCCCACACATGCCACCCACTCCCAGACCTGCTTAAGCTCCTGTGAGCCAGTCTTCTTCAGCCTGGCACCACAATGCACCCCAGAAGTCCCACGGTGCCCCCAGCCTGGCGGCACCCACTCAGCAGGCCTACTCCAGGGCCTGCGGCGTGGCTGGGCGCCAGCCCTGCTCTGCCACACGCCAGCCTGTGACAACGGCCAGGGCTCCCCACCTGCCAGATGCCACAGGGCCCCGTCACACAGACGACTGCGAGCACAGAGCCAGCTGCGAGTCGCCACCACCGGGCCTGGCCCGGGGGAGGCCTGCGAAGACATTTCTGTGAGGGCTGGAGGAATAAGCAGCCTCGAAGTCGGAAGGAAGCACAGCGAGATGCATGGGGGCCCTTCCCCCCACGGCACCGAAGATGGGGTCTGGGCGGGGGCCCACGCAGGGGCACAGGGAGCCAGGGCCCGAGAGGGGGGGTGGTCTGCGGTCCGCCCACCAGCCCGGAGCACACACACCGCCGCGTGCACATCCGACTCCGAGATGCCCCTGGGGAAGAGGCCCCACCAGCTCTGGGCGCTCCTGAGTGTGCCCTGTCTGTGGGGCGGAGGAGTGGCCCACGGGGCGGCTTCACCCAACTGAGAAGGGGGCGCCGATGCTATCGCAGAGGCCAGCGCTGGCAGCAGAGGCGCCGTGGGCAGCAGGGCGAGGGGAAGCTGCACGGGAAACCGGGACGGAGCAGCTAAGATGGAACAGTCTGGGCTCCTTTTGAACTTGTTTGGAGCCAAGGAGCTAAGGCAGACATGTCGGGAAGGGCCACGCACGGGCCAGCAAGGCTGAGGACCGGAGGCTGAGGGGCAGGTGGCGGGGCAGAGGGGCCGTGTCCTCAGGAAGCAGGTGCATCTGGCACACGCGCCTGAGGGGGCGTCGAGGTCGCCCACCACGGGGGCCTGACTCGGGCCCAGCCTGACCAGACCTGGCGGCAGGCGCTGCTTCCGGCGACAAGGCCGAAGGAGGGCCCTTCGCTCGGCGCCCAGGCAAAGGCGAGCGCGGGGCAGGGCTGTGCCGCGCCCAGCGCTCGGCGGCGTCCAGCACAGAGTGAGCGGCAAGCCCACTGCTTAGCGAGCTCAGCCTCACGTCTGCCTGCAGGCAGCCCCCCGGCTACAGGGCCTGGGATCTCGACGAGCGGGCGGGGGTCATGCTGTGCCGATGGCACTGAAGGGACAGGGCCTGAGAGACGAAGAGAAAGGTCTGGTCCCAGAGAGGTGGCCCTCGGGGACACCGCGGACCCTGCGTGGCCAGGGGCGGGCGCGGAGCCGGGGGCAGCTGCAGGGACAACACCGAGGCCTCCAGCTCTCGTCCGAGGAAGTCGGTTCGCGGAGGCGGCTCGGCCGCTGCAGGGCCGGGCCCCGCCTGACCCCTGCCCTGTGTCAGCGCCCCCGTGGCTCTGCCAACATCTACCCAAGGAGAGCAGAGTCCGTGACCTTCAATCCACTTAGCTGACATTGACCGAACCCCGAGGGCCCCACATCACGGGCACTCACGTCATCCAGCTTCCGGTCTGTGCCCAAGGCCAAGAGGTTGTGGAACTCTCTCTCCATCACCTGGCGGGCCTGGAATCCACAGGGTGAGAGAGCGAGGTGGGGCTGAGTCAGCGACCCCTCTGCCATCCGTCGCCTGTTTCCTGGGGCTCCGAGGGCAGAATCTAACCCAGTGAACGATCCGCTCCTTCAAGCAAACCTCAGGGTCCTTAAAAGTCAGCTGTAAACCTCGAGGTTCTTTCACATGAAGCAAATTAGACGACTGTCACTTTTTAAAAAGTAGGACCACAGGACACATGGATGGACAGGCTTCACCCACGCATTTTGTCCATAAGTGCAAATCATGCCTTTCTGTGGTGACGAATACCAAGCCGGCCGTCGCGAACAGGGATTTAACTTATTTAGGGCAAAGAAACACGTGTCCTAAAGCTGCACATGAACGTGACTCCGGAAGGCTTCGCAGCCACGGGTGTAGCGGCCCGTGGGCTGCGTGGCCCGTTGGCCTCTGGGAGCTCAGCCTGGGAGGCCTGGGATGTGCCAGAGACGGGAACTTTCAAAACTGCCGCCAGGCCCTTTCACCCGTTCCCAGCAACGCGCTCTGACCCGGGCAGACCCCCGCCCCTCCTTGCTAAGTGATACAAAGGGGCCAGGAAAACAAGGGCGGTCGGACGGCAGCAGAGGGGCCCGGCCCCTGGGCCCGGGGGGGCCGCTGCCCGCAGAACTGGGGACGGAGGCGAAACGAAGCCCGTGCCCGGGCGAAGACGCCCCTTGCGCCACTCAGTGAGGACGGCCCTCGCCGCACTGGGGACGTGACGGCTTTGTAAGCAACCGGGAGGGAGAGGCTGAGTGAACGTGCGGGCGTCCAGACGGCACTCGGGGCAGGAGACACGTCGCGGGGCGTGGGCAGAGCAGGGAAGGCTCCTCAGAGGACGGGGGTCTGCGCCGTCCACAGGGGCCAGGGAGGGGCACTGGCCACGTGCGCGGCTGTCACCCCCAAAGGCCATCACGCCACCCGGGATCACAAGGCCACAGTCCCGCCCATGCACCAGCCCAGTGCGTCTGCTCCCAGGACAGGCCCTGCGGCTCTGAGAATTTAGGCCGCCCCGTCGGGAAGGCCAGGCTGAGGCCCAGGGGCGGCGGAATCAGAGCTCGTGAGGCCACAGGAGCCAAGAAGCAGCCGGACGCGGACGCCGCCCCCCGCCCCCCAGCCCGTGGCCCGGCCGGCGCCGCCCCCTGCCCGGGAGCGCCTGACGGGGCCCGCGGCCCGGTTGGGGCCGCCCCCTGCCCAGGAGCGCCTGACGGGCACGGTCAGCGTCAGGCAGCACTGCACGCAGCAGGTGGCCCCCCGCGGTTAGACGGGCGAGCGCGGAGCGCCCCACAGTTAAGGGGACGTGTAATCTTCAGAGCTGGAGTCTGGGAGACACAGGCCAGCAAGCTGGGCTCGGGGCTCAGCTGCCGGATCGATCCGGTTTCTGAGGCCCGGGCCTGGGGACGGAGCCCTGAGGTGGGGGATGAAGGGGCCGTGGCCTCTGTGGCCCCCGCGGGCCCCCCCCGCAGCCCCTGAGCCGTGGGTGGAGGCAGCCCGGGCGCCGCGAGGGGCCCACCTGCGTGTTCTGCGTGGGGATCTGCAAGGCCAGGGCCAGCGCGCTGTGGTCGAAGTTCTCGTCCAGGGCCAGCAGGGCGCCGTGCACGCCGCTCCCATGCAGGTGTGCCGCGTAGTCCCGGAGCCCGATGGACTGGACCCACTGCACCACCTGGTCGTTGGTCCAGACCAGCACGTCTGGGGTGGGCAGAGGGCGGAGGGGCCCAGGCTGAACCCGGCCGGGCGGGCGGGAGGGCCCCTTCCCTGGGCGCCCAGCCCTCTCTGCTCCGTGCCCCGGCCGGCTCCGGACCCTCCCCTGGCACAGAGCGCTGGCACGGGCCGCCCCGTCCCCAGGCCGGAATGGCCCCCTCACTCTTCCTGCCTTCGCGGTCTCTTTCCCGGCCACCACCCAGGCACCGAGGTCCGAGGACACCTCCTCCATGCAGCCCTCAGCCCTGTCCTGGGGACACACTGCATTGCTCCCCGCGGTGCACCGTCCACCGTGGGGGGTCGCAGCTGGCTGGGCAGGGGCGCTCTCCCACAGCACCTTCCGCCTCTGCCTCCACTCTGCCAAGGCCTGGGGGCTTCGGCCAGGCCCCTGCGCCCCAGCAGCCCCCAGGGGAGGCCCCGGAGCTGACCGCTCACCCTTGATCTCGTGCTGGCTCTCCTCCCGCCTCTTCTCCAGCTCCTTCCGGTCGTAATTCAGCCTCTTCAGACACATGATGCCGTACTGCAGGCTGGTCCTGCAGGGCCCAGCCCCGACAGAGCCTCCGTGTCCAGACCGGCCCCTCCAGCACGGAGCCCCCAGGGCTTGTCCCAGGCCACTCCCCCCTCCCCAGGGGGCTGCTGCACACTCCTGCAAGGAAAGCAGCTTGGCCGTCCCTCTCCAGGCACTGGAATGACAAAGATGCCCACAGCCGCCAAGGCAGAAAGAGCAACATGAAGACACCCCGGTGAAGTCCCATTTCCTGTCCTCACAATGGCCTTCAGCACAGCCGGGGCTCCCCCGCCCCCTGCTGCAGCGCGGGGTGCCCCCTCTGCCTGGAACGCTCCTCCAGGCGGCTGCTTGGCCCCCTTGGCTCAAATGTCCCCGTGCCTACCTGACCACATGATCGTGACCTCGCTCAGCCCGCACCCCAAGCCCCTTACGCCGTCCGGACTTCTTCCTGCCACCTTTGGCGCCCCCTACGTGCCCCACCACCGTCCGCCTCTCCCTGTCGGCACAGAGGCTCCGTGAGCAGCAGCCTTGTTTCCTTAACTGCTGGGTCGCGAACCCCGAAAGGCTGCCTGGCGCCTGGCACCCAGCACCGGGCTCCCAGCACCCAGCGGGCTAAACGAGCTTAAAGAGGAAGCGGGCGGTCCAGGCGGGACACCCAGGCGCACGCGGCGGTCCGGGCGGGACACCCAGGCGCACGCGGTGGGTGGGCGGGAAGCACCCGCAAAGCGATGGCGGGGCCCCCCGAGCGCCGCGCCACTCTGCGGGCCAGAAGGGGCCCCCGAGGCCGTCGGCCCAGGCTCCTGCCCAGTGCAGGCGTCGCCCCGCGGCGGGCTTCCGAGCGGCGGGCGCACCTGTGCTCAGCACGCCTGGCGGCAGAGCCCCCGCCGCATGCGCCGCCACCCGGCCCTCCCGCGAGGCGTCATCGCCACAGCTGCTGAGTGCAACCGCCTCTTGCCCTGTTCCTGAGGCCGAGCTTGGCGAGACGAAAGCGTGCAACTCGCCTCCCCTTCTGCCCGGGCCTCCCCTCGGCAGCTCAGAGACGCCCCTTCTAGGAACTAGCGACCCGCGCGACTCGAAGCCCCGTCAGAAAGGGGCCTTCCAACTGCCGTTCCCGGAAGGCACTGGCCACCGCGCCCAGACGGGGGCATCCAGCGCACGTCTTCTCAGGGTGGCCCCAAGAACTCAGCAAGCCCGGGGACAAGCAGCGACGCTCAGCCCAGGGAGGAGCCCCTGGGAAAGGGGGGCTGGAGGCGCGATGTGCAGCGTCTGCGGCCGGGCGAGGCCTGGACCGCGTCCTCGGTTGCAGGGCGAGGCGGGGATCGGCTTTCGCAGAGGGGGCCCGTGACCACCGGGCCGGTGACGGGGCCCCCTCCTCCCAGACCCAGGTGTGCCCAGCCGCTCACCTGTGGAAGCTGTCCACCATCTTCAGGTGGACGCGCAGGTCCTTCTTGCTGAGGTGGTCCAGCATGCGGGCGTCCACCAGGCACTCCATGAAGAAGCTGCGGTACTGGGGCAGCCCCAGGCTGGGCAGCCACTCGTTCCCAATCCACTCGTGGTTCATGTCCCCGTAAGCCAGCGTCTGGGGACAAAGGCGGCGCCGGCTTGCCTCTGGCCCGTCTGCTCGACGTAAACGTTACTGCATCCTCCACAGCAGCCCAATAAAATTCCACTTTATTTTCACTCGGGTGGGTGGTGGTGGGAGGCGGGGCTTTGAAACACAACTTTTTAGGATTGCACTCAGTCTGGGTCGTTTGCTGCCAGGCAGCAGCAGCGAGAGCCCGCCCGGCCCGGGGCACATCGCGGCGGTGCGGCGCCTGCCTGCCTGCCTGACCGCCAGCGGACAGGCCGCGCCAGAGGCGCACGGGGCCGAGGCAGCCAGGCGCAGGCACAGCGGCGGGGGGGCGGCCCCCGCCTGCTGCCGCACCCCCCGCCCCCCGCCCGCCACCCTCGGGAGGGGACCGCGGGGCTGAGTTTCTGTCCTTTGCTTGGGAAGTTGCTAACACTTCGCCGTCGCCAGCATCTCTCTCTAAACACACTTCACTTCCCTCGCCTTTGCGTGTTGGGCACGTTCTGCGAATCTCACGGGACTTTCGCTCGACACTGCACTGCACGGTGCAGCGAACACAGCGGGACTGATGTGCCCTCCTGTCGACGACCCCTGTGCGTTCACACAGCTGCTCCGTTTTTGTCCACGGCACCTGTCTGACACCTGGCCCTGCCGTCTGCGTCTGTCCCCCAAGGACCAGGAGGAGCCTGGGGCCTGGCAGCTGCTCAGGGAAGACGTGCTCGCTGCGCACACGCAAGGGAGGCCTTTGCTCAGGTCACCGGCCCCTAACAGGGCTTCTCGCCATCTAAGCCTTGCTCTCCCTGGAAGGGGGTCAGACGGGGGGGCAGGGGGGCAGGCAGGCCTGAGGGGGCCACACCCATCCTCACCACCAGCCTGAGACCACGGCACAGCTGAGGGGAATGAGGGCGGAGGCGTCGCAGCGCAGAGCGCCTGGCAGGACGCCGCCCCGAGCGTCCTGGGCGCGGCCTTACCTGAGCCCAGCTGCCCTCCTCGCCATCCTGGCAGCATGCGAGGGGACAGGCCAGGTCAGAGGGGCTGACACCCAGCGGCTGGGTGGCTGGCCCGGGAGGGGGTGTCCGAACGGGTGAGACGACAGAGGCTGCCGCAGGAGCCCGCGTTTGTGGCGAGAGGGCGCGGCTCTGTGCGTGGCAAACGCACCTCTCCACACCTCCCGGCGCGCGCGGGAGCCAGGCCCCCAGCCCCTCCCCCCGTGCTCCCCGCAGGGGTCAAGCGCAAGGCCCGACTCCGGCTCCAGCAGTAGTGGCCTGGGGTGGGCCTGCGAAGCTGGGGTGGCCCCACACATGCACACGCGCACACATGCACGTGCAGAGTACACACACCAATGCACACAGGCACACATGCATGCACACGTAGATGCACACACAGCATGTGCGCACATGCACACCTGCATGCACACACATGCATGCGCACATGCACACCTACACAGACACATACCATACACATGCACACATGTACATGCACATACAGGATGTGCACACACAGCATGTGCACGCATGCACACATACACACCTAAATAGACGCATACCATACACATGCACACAGGCACACATGCATGTGCAGAGCACACACACCAATGCAGACATGTGTACATGTGTACACGCATGTACATGCACACACAGTGTGCATACATGCACGCCTGCACGCACACACATCACACGTGTGTGCACACGTGTGTGCACGTGCACGCCCACACAGACACATGCCACATGTGTGCAATACGCATCTACGCACATGCACATGCACACGCGTGCACACACATGCCACACACGTGTGCACATATGCACACATGCTTGCGCATGCCCACACACGTATGTGTACACATCACACACCACACGCACACACGCTTCGCAGCCTCACTTCTTTCCCAGGGACCCTCCGCCCTGAGGACAAATCTAATCACCCACGGGAACCACCAGTCACCCTTGATCGGGTCCCCGCGACCATCCCCTCGCCCGGAGGGGTGTCAGCCCCAGGCCAGACTCACGGTCCTGGCGGGTGCTGCCAGCGCCTCCATCTCTTCGCGGGTGACCCAGACATTCCCGGAAGACTGTGAGCAGAGAGGAAACCTGGCTGGGGCCACGCGTCCAGTGGGGCGGGAGCCCCGAGGACAAGGACGAAGCTCCCTTCCCAAGTCCGCTCGCGGGCCCAGTCCCGAGCTCTGCGCACCGTCGGGCTCTGAGTGACACCCCGCCACATCTCACTGCTCGGCACGCGGCCACGTTCAGCTAACGTCTCCTCGGAGAGCAGGAACCAACGCAGTGGCTCCGGGAGCAGGCGGGGCAGCCGCGGGGACGGACCGCGCGGGAGGCCAGACCCCCGGCCCACAGAGGGCTCATCGTGCCCGAGCAGCACAGGACGCCTGGACGCCCCCCTGCTGCCCGGGAGTCTGTGCTGCGGCCACCGCCCAGAGGCCCGGGAGGGCCAGCGAGGTGAGCCCACCTCGACCGGAGCCCGCAGTGACTTGCGAGGCAGGACGAGGCCGCCTGGGGGCCAGGTGGGACCGTCACAGGGTGCGACGCTGTCGCCCCCAAGGGCGACTTTGCAAACACTGCCCCAGGGCCTCCACGCGTCCTGGGTGAAGGGGAGGCCACTCACCGTCCTGGAGGTGGGCGGGGCAGAGGGGCTGGTCAGCGACACCATCTCCTGGATGGCCAGCCGCAGCTTGAGCCGGTGCAGGGCATTGCTGATGCCCACCTCCCGCTGGATCTCTGTGTCCGACAGGGCTGACATGATGGCGCCGCTCTTGACGTTGGCCCGGCAGGCTGCCACGTACCAGGCCGGCATCCCCACCCACAGCTGCGGAGAGGACAGGCGGTCACTCGGCCCCACGCCCAGGCGCTGGGCAACACCGCAGGGCAAGGCCGGGCCTCGCCCACGGCGTCAGAACAAACGCAGAGCGGGGCTCAGAGGTGGGGGCGCGCCTGACAGCGCGTGCCCGCTCCCCGTTTGACAGCGATCGGGGGCCCGGGAAGGTGAGGGCCCCAGGAAGGGTCGGACCGCCTGTGAAGTCACGGCTCGGCGACGACCGTCATCCAGAATCGGGGGCATCAGTGACGGCGCGGCCTGGGGCGTGGGCGAGGGCGGCGCGCCTGGCGGGGAGCATGCCGGCCCCCTCACCTCCAGCCAGGACAGCACGGTAGGGCCGTCCCACTGCGCGAAGGGCACGCCTCTCCTGCGCGCGTCTTCCAGCAGCTGGTGTCTGGCGGGAAGGGGACAACAGGGCCGCCGCGTCCCCACTGTGCTGGCTCCCAGGCGCCTTGGCTGCGCCTCGTGCTGGCCTCCCCCTGCCCGTGCTCCCCACCCTCGGGCTGGCGCCGCCGCTCTGTGCCTGAGGCGGAGCGACAGCAGACACCGGGCAGGTGCGCCGCTGCACCCCCGGGGGCCGGCGACTCGCTGTGAGCACAGGCCCAGCAGACGCCGCAGCCTGCTCTGCAGAGACCCCCAGCCCCGCGGCCTCCTTGCTCAGGTCGGCCCGAGAACCGCCTCCCTGCCACGCCCCTGTGGACCAGGCTTCAGAAAGGGCCTTCTGGGCGCCAGCAGCCCAGGGGAAGGGGGCAGGTGGGGCCCGCCCGGCCGAGGCTCTCACTTCTTCTTCAGCCGCCGGTCCTTCTCCGCCTGGGTCCCCAGCTTGGCAGGCACCAGGGGCTCCTGCAGACCGAGCTCAGAGTCTGTTAGCAGAACTGGAAGGGAAGAGATGGTGTGTCGGCTGGACCCTCTGCTGCTCCTCCCTTGGCCTGGGCCCGGACTGGGCAGCAGACCGTGACAACCCAGGAGCCTGAGGGCACCGCTGCGTGGCATCCCTGTGCCCAGCTGGTCCCAGAGTGGCTTCGAGTGGGTCGCCCCAGCACAGAGTCGCCCCGGGAGTCTCAGCCTAGGGTGCTTCCAGCTGGTGGAGTGACGTTGGGCCCCCAACAGCAGGAGAATCCTACACAGAACTTGTCCCTCTTCTAAACCAAGACGCCAAAGAGACCCAAGAGCTGACGCGCCAGGCTGCAAGACTCAGAGAGGGTCCCCTGGCCTGGGCCGGGCCGGGCATACTGCCTTTCTCGGGGTGCCCTCACGTGCACAAGCCACGGGGGACCATGCACAGCTCTGCCGAGGGTCCCCCGACTGGATGCCAGCACCGCGGGACACGTCTAAGTCCCAGTGGCTGCATGGCACCCCGAGGGCAGTGGGCGCGCCTCACGCGGGGACCGATTCGAGAAGAGGGCGCAGGTCTGAGTGCCAGCTCAGCGGGGGACACAGGAGTCGGAGGCTTCGCAGGAAACTCCCTCCGCACGGATCCCGTGGGGGGGGCGGGCTGCTGCAGGAGCCCCCACACCCGGAGCAGAAGTGCCCCTCGGCCCCTCCCGCCCCGCTTCCGAGTCGCGCCTCGCCCCTTTGCCCTGGGAGGGCCCGATGGTGAGCTCCCTGCTCAGCTTCATCCCCTGCTGTGGCCACCGCCCTGGGGACTTGCAGACCAGCGGCCCTGGCCAGGCCCTCAGGCGCCAGCCCCAGCTTGGGGTCCAGCCCCCCTCTCCACCCCTCGGCCAGAGTCAAGCTGACCCACACGCTGCCTGGCAGAAGGAGCCATGTCACGCCGACCGCGCCACGGCTGAGCGCCCAGCGCCGGGCGCCCCGCTCGACGCCGTCATTCACTGTCTCGAGTCCCCTGTCTTCCCCTTGTCACGAGAGCTCCCCGAAGGCTGTGCCAAATGCTAAGGCTGTGTCCAGGGGTCACTCCACAGATGTCCAAAGCAGTGCGCGGGGGAGGACGAGGGCAGGGCCTGTGTCCCCGCCACGCGCCCAGTGTGTGCCCGGACTTCAGGTCATGCCTCTGCTGCCCCACGCCCCCCTGGCCAGGCCCCCGCTTAGCTACAGCATCTACAAAGCCACGGTGAGGCAGGCTGTGACGAGTCCCACAGGAGACTTCTAATCAAGCGCTGACTGTCCCAAAGAAAGAACCGAGAAACTTCTGCCACAGGTCCTGAGCAGGGTCCAAACTGGAAGGGGCCTCAGCGGCCCCACCCTCACTCGGCCGGGCCCCTCCGTGGGGTCCCACAGCCTCTGCCTGACGCCCTCGGGCAGGGCCGCCTCCTGGGGCGGAGGGACAGAACAGGGCCTGCTTGCTGGCCGGGCGAGGCGGACGGGGGACCGGACTCCCCCACGGCCTCCTGCTTCTGGCCCCTGCATCGCGCCCGCCCGCTGGGGGGGGGGGGGCCAGACCGTGGCCCGCGGCTCCGTCCTGGCTCCGCGGCGTCCGCCGGGCCTTGTCCTTCTTCCCGAACAGGCGGCTGATGGATGACGTGAGGCCTCTGCGCTTGGCGCCCCTGAGCAAGGAGTCCTCGCTGCCGCTGGGGCTGCTGCCCTGCTCCTCCTGAGCGCTGCGGGGGCCGCGGGGGAGAGGACGCGGGTTACAGCCGGGGGTGGGGGGGGCGGGGGGGGGCGAGAGCCCAGGAGGGTGCCGGGTACCGGCGAGGGGCAGCAGCAGAGCAGGGGGCCGGGGAGACGAGGGGCCGCCGGCCCCTGGCGGTGTCCCCGAGTCACACACCGGGGTGGGGCGCTGCGGCGGGCGGGGGGCCGCTCCGCCTACCTCTTGCCTTCTTCCCGGCTCCAGGCGAGGTGGCCAAGCTCCTCCAGCCGCAGCGTCCTGGGTGAGGAAGGAGGAGAAGTCTCACATTTTATGGTGGCTTTATCTTCCCGGTTCTCTTCCCGAGACACTGGCAACTGAACAGACAGTGGAGCCATCAGGGGTGGAGGGCAGCGTCTGCCGGGGGGGGGGGGGGCCAGGGCGGGGGCCTGGGCGCGGGCGGGGGCCAGGGCGGGGAGGCCAGGGCCGGTGCCAGGGCAGGGGGGGTGGCGGGGAGCAGGACGCGGCGGGGGCCTGGGCACGGGGTGGGGGGGGCCAGGGCCGGTGCCAGGGCGGGGGCCGGGGGGGGCGGGGGGGGGGTCCGCGCTCCCAGCGGCACTCACCAGCAGCCTCCTCCTGTGCTTTCTTAAGTCGCTGGGCTGGAAGAGAGAGCGAGGGTGAGCTCACACTCACCTCGGGACGCCCAGTCAACCCCGAGGGCCCCCAGTGGTCTCAGGACGACAGACAGCGTGCAGGGCCTCCCACAGCTGACAAAAGCTGGCCTGGAAAGGTCAGGTCAGGCCACCTCTGGGAGACGGGAAGTCTGTGCTCATCGGAGGGACAGGGTATGAAGGACACGACGCGGGCCCTTCCCAAACCCAGGACATGCGAGGGGCCTGACACTCCAGGCCTGCGTGCGCCACGGGAAGACGCGGAGCCAGGCTGGGCCCCCCCACCAGCCCCCAGAACAGAGCCCAGCGAGGGCAGGGCCCTCCTCTCCTGTCCCAGGACGCTCACCAGGGTCATGACCCCCATTCGGTCCAGGTCCTGGGCAGCGCTGCGGGAGGCGAGCTTCGGTGTGGCGCGGCCGCCGAGCGGAGGGGACGCGCTGGCCAGGGACAGGGCCGTCAGGGAGGTGGGGATGGGGCGGCGTCCGCGGTGCTGGGTCAGGTCGAGGGCCTCCGTGCTGCTGCTGGTCCCGCGCATCTCCACCTCCTCAGCCCGGAGCTCCGTGGACTCCTTCTGGATCGCCCTGAGAAGCAGGCGGCACCGGCCTTGCCATCGGCCCGGCAAGGGCCGGCAGGAGGCGGGCGTTGGGGGCGCTGCTGGGCACGCAGGCCCGGCGGGCGGGCGGCACCCCCACTGCAGCGCACGCCTCGCCTCCCTGTCCGCGGCCTGATATGCCCGAACCCCCACTCTGACGAAAGCGGGAGCTCTAGCCAGTGGGACGCGTCCGAACTCCAGGCCCGCTGCTAACCGCACGGCTGACCTCGAGTCAGGCAGAGGTCTACGTCCCCACCCACGGGACTCTGGACGGATGCTACCGACGGCGCGTCCCGGGGGAGAGTGAGAGTGTGGGTGACGCTGGGGCACGCCCCGAGGGTGTGAGTGTGCGCCGCGCTCGGCCGCGCGCACACACCGCGACCCCTGGGGCGCGCTTGCCTGCGAACGTCTCTCCGGAGTCGGGGTGTTAAGGAGCCTGTCTGTCGTGGAATGGCTATGGCGGGAAGTGTCAGTCATCGTTCATGTTTCATTTGGTGGAACGAAAGCCGGTGGTCCTGTGGCTCCCTTCTGCGTGTGTGCGTGAGCGTGAGCGTGTGTGTGTGTGACGGTCTCTTTTTAACTGGCCTGTGAAATCCAAAGTGTGGGTGCCACTGACCAGGACGCCCGCGACACCCCCAGAGGCGCTGACGTCTCTTGCTAGGACTGATCACAAACATCCATAAGTTCCCTGCAAAGGCCGCGTCCAGTGCTGGTCTTCCTGTCAGGTCCCGTTTAGACACCGCCCCCGCCCCCCGAAATCCTGGCCCTGCTTTAGGCAAATCAGTCGACCTCTCTGGCTTTTGTTCCTTTGTCTGTAAAGCTGAGATACTGCTGCCTCCCCCAGGGATGGTGGTAAGATGGACAGTAGCATCTCAGAGTCCTCTGCCCAAGCCAGCCTGCTGAGTGACCACGCAGTGACCAGGTTTACTGCAGAGGCTGCAAGAGGACAGCCTGCCAAGCCCTGGCGGGAAACGCAGCCTGAGAGGCCGACCCGAGGGCCTGCCCCTCGGGCAGCACCGGGCCAGCACTGGGCCTGATGTCCCACTCAGGGCCCCTGGGCTGTGGTGCTCCAGGGAGCCGCTGAAAGAGGCGGCCAGCACACACAGACGTCCCGCAGAGCCCCACCCGAGGGGCACCGCCTCCGAGGGGCACCGCCTCGGCGGCCCCGCCCAGCCCTCCGCCCCAGCGAACCTGATCTCCTCGTTGATGGCGTCCAGCTGCTCCTGCAGCATCAGGGCTAGGGTCTGGGCGTCAGAGTGGCTGCTGGGGGAGACGGCATCCATGGAGCCCCCTAGGCCCCCTGGCTCATCCTCATCCATGTCAGAGAGCTCAGGGTCACTGTCAACGGCAGGGGCGATCGTGGGGGCCAGCACCCCGGGCCGTGGAGACGGTTCCCAGTCCTTACCGAAGAAACAGGGCAAAGGAGCGGCAGTAAGACAGCCCGGTGGCCACGGACAGGACCGTCGCTGCCCAGAGCAGCAGCGGCCGCGCCTCTGGGAGCTCGTTAGGAATGCAGTCTCGGGTGCCCCCCCGGACCTGGGGGTGCAGAACCTGCACCCTGGCAGGACCCCTGGGTGACCTGTGTGCACATCAACGTCTAAGGAACACCACGGGAGCTGCACCCGGGGGCCGGACAGCAGAGGCCGCGGGGACAGACGCCAGGGAGAGGCTGCCTCGCTTCGCGTCCCGGCCCCACCGCGCGCCGGCCGTGCGGCCGCGGAGCTGTGGCTCAGCCTCCCTGTGCCCGGCTCCTCGTCTGCGGGACGAGGCGAGTCACAGCGCCTGGCTCACAGGCAGCCGTGGCGCCGGGGGCCCCTGGCACAGCGTCCGGTGCGAAGCGGGCGTACTGACACAAAGGGTGAGGCGGTCCAGGGAACAGAGAAGGCCAGGCGGGCCTGGCGGCCCCAGCCCGGTGTCAGCGCGTGGCGGGGTCCAGCAGAGGACGGAGCGCAGAACTGAGCCGAGAGCCAGGCGACCAGGGGAAGCAAAGCAGCAGGGCCGGGGACGCCCGAGGGCTCTGAGCAGCGCTGGGCTCTCGTAAACAGGGCGGTGGAGATGAAGAGACCCCGCCAGGACCAGGCCTCCTGCCTGCCTGCCGTGCCCCCTGGTGCCCTGCAGCACGTTCGAGCCTGGGCTCAGCACAGGGCCCGGCCGACGACTGCGGGGCCAGGAAGCGGACTGCCCGTCCCCGCCGTCCTTCAGGTGTCCCCAGGCAGCCTGAGCGCCAACTCACAGCTGCTCCTCAGCAAACGCCAGGTGCCGTGCCAAGGGCCAGCTGACCTGCCAGCCCTCCCTCATCTGCCCCAGAAATCATAACGTTTGTTCCACAAAGCTTGCCAATCCCATCACGCCCCTGGGTCTCCGGCTCTGACCACACGCTTGTGCCCCCAGGCACACGTGCACATGTGCACACGCGTCAGTCGGCTGCAGGGACGGGCTGGCTGCCCGCCAGGAGGCCGAGGCATGGGGCACAGCTGTTGCAGCCGAGGGTGGCCCCGGGGCTGCAGCTGTCGCTGACGCAGGGGAGGGCAGGGGAAGGATTTGCACCGCACGCCAGCCGTCTGTGAAACTGGAGCCAGGCACACGGCCCAACTGACCCCGAACTCCCCGGAGACCCCCACTCACCCCTCCGGCCCTCGCCGTGGCAGGCTCTTCCCGCAGAGCCGGGTAGCGGCGGTGCAGGCCCGGGGCCGCGTGGGGGGTTGTGCTCAGGGAGAACCGCACGTCGGCGGCACTGCCCGGGCCCGACCTGCAGAAGAGGGGGCAAGAGGAGAGAAGATGGACGCTGAGGGCCGAGCCCCGGCTCACACCGCTGGGCCCAGGGTGCCGGGGGTCTTCAGCTTAGACAGGTCTTGGCACAATACAGAGCTATCGTGAGCATTTTAGGGGCTGCCAGGCAAGCAAGTTCGATTTATCCCCTGGTGCTCCTGGCAAGAACGTTCTAGCGGGGCTGCTTGCCACTGACAAGAAGTACCTTCAACGGCCAGGAGGTGGCTTGTGGTGCAGCCGCTGAGCTTCCCATAAAATTGGGATCCCAGCCGAGGCTTCCCGTCCCTGGACGAGACGGTGGGGGGAGCCCTGCTGCCAGAGGCTGGAAGGGTGATCGCCTCAGGCCCACTTGGGTCTGCGGGTCTCTGTTCCCAGGTCTGCTCCCGAGCACCCTTCCGGGGCCTCCCCTAATCCACCATGGGTCCTGGCCAAAGCGCCGCCCAGGTGGCCCCGAGGGCCTGATGCTGCACCAGGCCGTCCTGCCGGGGGCCAACTCCCAGCCGAGAGACAGAGTCCCGGGCCGGCCTCGCGGAGGTCTGTGTGCCTTCCCAGTCTGGAACCCTGAGCGAGCCCAAGCCCAGGATGGGTGGGGCAGCATGGGACGGGTAGGAACCTTGAGGCTTCTGGTCTAAGCGACCTTGGTTGAGTGAGGAAAAAGCCAGGAGGCATGAACCTCGAGTAGGTGCACCCAGTTCGGCCCCCGCCAGCTTCACCCTGCCTCTCTGGGCAGCGAGCTGTGGGCAGGCTCGAGGTCTGAGTCCAGTGCCGACTGGTTCACAAAACATGGAGGAAAACCCAGCGCCCCCTGGAAGGAGGCCTGACGCAGGCGTCGGGTAGGGAGCTGCCCTGGGCCCCCATCCACCCCCTCCCACTGCCTGCTCCCCAGGCGGCCCCCGGCTCAGACGGCGACCCTGCGACCCCGCAGGCCCCGAAGGTGCGGCTCAGCACCGGAGCAGACCGGACACTGCATGGGCGCCCAAGCGGGCACGCCTCGCCCAGACACAGGAGCCGCAGCCCGAGTGCACGGCCAGGCCGCCCAACGAGCTCGGCCTGGGAGCAAGCGCCCCAGCCTCAGCGTCCCGCCTGACTAGGAGGAGGGCCCTGAGGTGCTGGGCCACCCTTCAGTGGGGGAGGCGCTCTCCTCGGGGTCCACCCAGGACCCCCCAGCACGCCCGGCCCCCCGTGCCCCGTACCTGGCGTGGCTGCCGTCCACAAGCAGCCCCCCGCGACCCTTCAGCTGGTCCACCTCTTGGCGCAGCTTCTCAATCTCTTCAGACAGGCGGCCCTGTGCCACACGGACCGGTGGGGGCCGGGGCAGAGAGGGGGGAGAGGGACAAAGGGGACAGCAGAGTTGGGGAGAAGCAGAAGAACGCCCTGCAAAGTCCCAAGCCAGACCCAGATCACACTGAGAGACGAGGTCCAACGGGGAGCGAGCAGGTCAGCAGTGGGCGGGGGGCGGGGGGGTCCGTCTGGGGACAGACTCTGCCAGAGGGCCTGCTGAGCCCTCGCTGCACACCTCGCATGGCGTGCAAGGCTGGGCCCGTGCCCTCCGGACGCCACGGGCACTGCGGAGGCCGGCACAGCGGCCGACCCTCCCAGAATCACTGGCTCGCTCGCCAAGTCCTCGTGTTGAGGGCTTCGCCGGGCCCCACACCCCTGCGGCCCATGCCACGCCCTGAGCTGTGGCCTCAGTTTCTTCTTCACGTGGGGGTGTGATGCATCGACCAGGAGGGCCCTAGGGGCTTAGCGACACGTATGCGCGAGGACTGACAGACAGACAGGGCCAGGGCCTGGGCCTGGCGCCGGCGGATGCAGGGAAGCGGCCGGCCACGCTCCCAGGCCTGTGGGCTGGCGGGCGGCCGGGTACCTTGTCATGGTGCTGCTCCTCGATCTGCCGCTGGGAGTTCTCCAGCTCCTGAATCAACGTGTTCTGGGGACAACCAGCTGTGAGCCAGGGACCCGGCCCCGGCTCCGCCCCCCTACCCCCACCTGGCCCTGGGTCTGTTCTTCAGGGCAGCCAGCTCCTGCCATCTCCAGCCCTCACTGGAAGCCGGGGCGCACTGGTCCCCAGTCCCAGGCACGCCTGGCCCCCAGACTACCTCCTAGCACCCTGACCCCGCCCTGCCATGCGCCCCGCCCTCCCGGGAGCCCCACCCCTCCGCGCACCGCCGGCTCACAGCACCTTCTCCTCCAGGGCGGCCATGCGCTCCTTGAGGTGGAGCTGCAGGCGCTCGTTGGACTCGTTGAGCAGCCGGTCCACAGTGTCTGACAACCGCTTGTTGTGGTCCTCGTTCATCTTCTCCCGCTGGCGCACCTGCACAGCCAGCCCACCTGGCACCTGGCGCCCGCACGCCCTATCCCAAGGCCCCGCCCCGGGGGCGGTGCATCCTCCGCATCCTCCGTCCTGTGCGCCTGTCCCATTCTCAACCTTGGGGGGGGGCTCTCTCTGGCTCTCCCGCCCACCTCCTCCCACCCCTAGGTGGCTTTGTCCCAGGCCAGGTCCTTCCCCAGCTCCTACTTCCTCGCAGCCTCATCCACAGACCACCATGGGCGGCTGCGGGGGGCCAGAGAAGGCCCACGAAGCCCAGCAAGGCCCTCACCCTGGCCAGCTCCTGGTTCTTCTCCTCCAGCCGGCCCTCCAGCTGCCGAAGGTGCTCCTCCACGTTGCCATGCCGTTCTTCAGCCTGGGGGTGGGGGGACAGGTGACAGTCGGTGCAGTCTGCAGACCACCTGGCCTCCTGCTCGGCTCCTATCCCACGCACCCTGGTTCCAGGGTAGTCTCTGGGGCCAGGCTCTCAGGGACCAGCGAAGCCCAGCCCTCCCCTGCCACCCTGGAGCAGGACTGTCATCACCAGGCCGCCCCTCCCGAGCTCTGCAGACCACTCCGGCTGCCCTGCGCCCTCCCTCTCAGGGCCTGGCCTCGGACATCCTCGGAGACTGCATTCTCTGCACTCCTGGGAAAGTCTCCGCGTGGAAGCATGGCCACACCTCCTGGTAGATGGCCCTGCGGCTGAGTGCATGGGGTCAAGCTAGACTGCCTGTGTTCAGATCCTGGCTCCCTCTCTTCCCAGCTGTGTGACCCTGGCCAGTTACGGAACTTCTGTGTGGCTTTGTTTCCTAAACCGTAACACGTGGACGGTAACAGCACCGATGCCGTCAGCACTGTGAGGACGCAGGAGGGCGGCCCCTGGCAAGCGCCTAGGACACAGGAAGCACTCAGCAGACACCAGCCGTGGCTGTCGCCTCTGTGACCAACGCAGCGCGGGCAGAGCGGTCCCCCTCCAGCGGGGGAGACCCCGTCGCTTCTGCTGAGACATTCCAGGCCACCACCCTTCCTTCGGTCAGGAGGCCCCTCCTTAAAGCCCCCCCTACTATGACTCGCTGGAACGAATCAATGAGCTTCCGCTTAACCTTTCTGGTCAGCTTTGGGACATGCTGAAGCTGGCCGTTCAGCATCATGACATCCTCTGGGCACTTTAAACCAGCCCTTCATTCCCAGGGGCTGGAAAGTCTAACCCCATCATCACGGGGACTGTGACAGCACTGCAGAGACAACGACCCTGGTGCCTGACTCTTCCCAGGCCACAGAGCCATCAGTGGCAGAGGCGGACTCGGTCCTCGGAGGTACGGCCAGGCTGTGGGTTCCATCCCCACAGCCCCTGAGATGCCATGCAGGGGCAGAGGCCCCAGGCCTGACGCCGGCTCTACTGGCTTCCTTCTCTCCCTGGGGGATTGCAGCAGTGACCCCGAACAAGGCTCCTGGAAGCCCCTGTCCAGCCGCAAGCACAATTAAATCCTCTTGCTTGATCCACGCATGCCTCGGCCCACGCACCAGCTCTTCCAGAACCGGGGTTGCAGCCCACACACCTCTCATGAATTACTACTCCATAAAGTTAACTTTCCATTGGGTAAATTTATTTTCCCTTGTATTTGCCTAAAGCTGCATCCTTCAAGAGACCAAGCGTGGTCCCTAGATCTAGAATGCTTCAGTTTGATAAAGGTAGCTAAGTTCAGCCTGAGCTCCACCCCCTGCCCCCTTCAGGAAGTGTAGAGTCCAATCCTACCTCTTCTTCACCTTTCCAGAGATGGAAGTCCTAATTTCTCCACTCCAGCTCCTAACCAGAGGAGCATCAACCAGGATGGTGGACATGCTCGCAGAAAGGACTTGCAGCAGTGCCCTCTGCTCTGCTTCTTGAAGCGCTTTTACACCCTTCTCGTGGGACTGCACCCCTCCGTCCCCCCGGGGCACTGAGGGCAGGAAGCCCTGTCCCCACGGCAGACGCAGGGCGCTCCGTGCAGCCACGCGGGGGGAGCAGTCCCCCCGCCCAGCGCACCTCCACTCCGCAGTCACGAGCTGAGGAACGGAGGGCACGGGCAGCCCCCCGGCCCCGGCGCTTGCCTTGCTGAGGGCTGCGATCCTCTGGGCCAGCTCGGCCTCCACCTCGGGCAGCGTCTCGGCCCGGCGCATCGTCTGCCTCAGCTTCTGCTCTGCCAGCTCCAGCAGCTCCTGCAGGTGTCGTGCCTTCTCCTCACACTAGTGAAGCGGGGTGGGCGGAGAGTCAGGAGGGGGCCCCGGGGCCTCCCCCCCGTCCTGCCGCCTCAGCACAGAGCAGGCAATAGGCCGAGAAGCAGCGAGAAGCCACGGTGGTTCCTGGCTGCCTAAGGCGCCCAACTTGCCCCTTCCCAACCTGACCGGCAGGTCCCCGGTGCTCCTGGGTCCCCAAGGGAAGGTTCCAGCACAATCGAGACTGCAGGGTCACGTGCCCCCCGCCCCCCCACACCCCGCCCTGTCGGAAGGAGCGGCACCTGGCGGTGCAGGGACTCCTTATTGGCCAGCTCGTGCTCCAGTTTGTTGCTGAGCTCGTGGACGGACGTGGCCTCACGCTGAGCGGCCAGGTAGCGCTTCTCCAGTGTGGTGATGCGCTGCTCCATGTCCTCCTTCTGGGCCAGAGCCTGGGCGGGAGAAAGGGGACAGGAGGGAAAGTCGTCAGCTTCTTCCTGCGCCCTCCCATCGGCCCCTCCCGCCAGCACCTGGCAGGCTGTGTCTTCTCCATGCTGCCCGCCAGAGTCCGACCTCACCCCATCCCTCCCGCCCACCGTGAGCCCTGCCCAGGGTCAGCCCCACACGTCCCGGCCCTGGAGGGCCCAGCCCTTGGCCCACACCAGGGCACCCAGGCAGCTGCCCTCCTAAGAGCTGGATACCTGCGCCCAGTACGACGCGGCCCTTGCTCACCTCGCGGAGGTCCCGCTGATGCCTGCCGCTCAGCTCCTCCGATCTGACGAGGTCCCGGCGGGCCGTGCCCAAGTCCTCTTCCAGCTCGGCCACGGTCGCCGTCAGGGTGACCAGGCGTTCCTGGGCCTGGCTCAGCTCAAAGTTCTGCTTCTCCAGCAGCTCCTGCAGCTCCTCGACCGGGCCCGCGTCATCCTGCAGGGATGGCGAGCCATCAGTCCGGCAGTGCCTCATCGCGGTCAGAGCCCAGGGCCTCCCACTCCCCTGACCCAGCAGGGCAGGTGGGAGGAGGCACCGCTCACTCCGGACTCCGGACAGTGACGGACACCCCTGCTCCCCTGTGCATCTCTTGAAAAGCAAGTTTCTATTTTTACCTGCTGGCTCAGCCTCTCCTAACCTGGAAAGGGGCATGACTAGGGGAACAAAGGCTCAGGGACGGGAGGCGTCTTGCCGGATGCAGACACACAAGGTCGAGGGGACCGAAGGGTTCGCGTGGACAAGCCTGTTACGTGCCGAGCCGCGAGTGGGGCACGAAAACAAAAACCCACAGAGTCCTCGGTGGACGGGGTGGGGGGCACGGCACGGGAGGGGGGCGCTGGGAAAGGCCGACTTCGCCCCTGCAAGGCAGGGCGCCGCCTGCCGCCGGGGGCCTCGTGCCCCTCCAGGACCCACCTTCCACAGGCGCTTCGGCCCCGGTTCCACTGTCCCCTCTTCCTCTGCCACTCCGGCCCGGACGCCTGGTCCCTGCTGCAGGGCAGACAGCTACAGGGCGCAGCCCCGGGGCAGTGAGTGAGTCAAAGGCAAGAGAACCTGCCACCTGCCCCAGGCCCCTCTGGGCCCCCCGCCTCCCAGACAGGGCCCAGCCTCCCCTCGGCCAGCAGTCCCCAGCCCAGTCAGGGGGCTGTGGAATGGGACGAAGGCATGCACGAGCCGTGGCTCCCCGGAGCCACAGTGTGCAGACGGAGGGTGGGCAGGCCGCGCACCTGCTGCTGGGCACCCGCCAGCTGCTCCTCCAAGGTGGCGACTCGTTCCAGGGCCGCCCGGAGCCGCTCTCGCACCTGCCCAAGGTGAGAAGGTAGGATGCTAAGGGGAGAGGGAGAGGAAACAGATCTCGCTGGACCCAGGCTGGGGAAGCCTGGGCTTGGTCCCCCACTGCTGGGTGTGGGGCACAGAGAAGGCCAACTGGGCCGGTATCGGAGGGGCTGGTGACAGAGCTGGCTGGGGCAGACTGGGTACCTTCTCATCCAGCGCCTTGTGATGCTCGAACAGCGACTTGAGGGCCTTCAGCACCTCCACCTCACTGGAGACCCCCGAGGGTGGCTGGGCCTGGCGCTTCACCACGGTCATCCGCAGCGCCCGCTCGTGGCGGGACACCAAGCACTCCAGGTGCTCCAGGAGCAGCTGGCAGGGGGCGGGGGCGGGGGCTGTGAGCACAGGGACGACGGGGGCCCCTGTGGGTCCCGGGCAGACGCGAGTGCGGCCGGCTGTGCCCCTGCTAAAGGCTGAAACGCTTCCTCGTCAGCCGGCCGGTGCTGCCCCAGCGGCGTCCTGAGCCAGCTGCCCAGGCCCCTGCTGGGACCCGGCTCCAGGCCAAGCCTGGCGACGAGGGTGGGACGGTCTGACCGCCGCGCCCCGGGCCGCCGCTCACCCGCGTGTTGTTCCGCTCTGCTCTCAGCTCCGACACCTCTTCCTCCCGCTCCAGAAGCTGCTCCCGACACGTGCTCAGCTCCCGGGTTAGAGCGGCAAATTCCTGAAAGCACGTCTGGCCCCTCAGCAGGCGGGCCTCTCCGCCCTCGGTCACCCCCGCCCCGGGGCAGGACTGCGGACCAGCAGCCAGCGCGCGCATCCTCGGAGCGGCCCACAGCCCCGGGCCCAGCGTGGTCTGCGCCGAGCCGGAGTGTGAGGGAGCAGGGCGGGTCCAGAGCCGGATCGGCAGCTGCTCTGCGGCCCCTCCGCCTCCAGCCACCCACGAGCCTGACCGAGTCCCCTCCCCCAGGTGGCCCATGAGTCGAGGGGACTGAAGGACCAGGACGTGGGCCCGGGGGAGCGTGCAGACCAGCTTTCGCTCTGGCTGCCGGAGCCCCGGCGGGGCCAGGCTGCGCTTGCTGGCCTTGCCCGAGACCCAGGCCCGAACCGCCTCATGGGGCCCCGCCGCCCTTCCCAGCCCCCTCCTGCACCAGGGCAAGCTCACAGCAGTGAGGCTGGTCCCCAGGCCCAGGCTCACTGTACCCTACTCATCTAGCCAGACATCACGTCACTCCAGAAAGACGAGCAGACCGGTGGCCCACGTTCTGTGGCTGCCGGGGTCTGGGAGTGCCTGAGCAGTGGCTACAGGAAGGGGACAAGGGACCCAGAGGGGTCAGGGCCGGAGAAGCCAGGGCCCTCTGGCCCTGCTACGTGATGACCGCCTTCCTGTGGGGGCCACGTCCGAAGGCGGTCCAGCATCTCACATCCTGGAAGGCCTGGCCCTGATGCCACTTGTGCCTGCTCGGGTCTCTCCACCCCAGGACCCTCCCCCCTCCCCCCAACCTGGCCCATGGACTTGCTGCTGCCACGCGCCCTCCCAAAGCACAGGCTGTCCACGGCGCTAAGCACGGCTTCTCATCCTGGCCCTCGGCTTCCTGCCCGTGGCTGCTTTCCACATGCCTGAGGCCTGGTCAGCCAGGGTCACCTGCTGCTTCCGGTCACCAGCCTTCTTAACCCTACGCCTTTGCCCCATGGGCTCCTGCCCCCGGGGGAGCCAAAGACCCTGTGGGCCCTTCCCAGGCTCCCTGGCGAAGGCCTCTCCTCTGACACCTGCTGGGGGCAGCGTTAAGAGCACCACGTGGGAGCCCCCCATTCACCCACAAATACCGTGAGCGCCTCCCACGCACCAGGTCCTGTGCTGGTCTCTGGGGGCACGGTGAGCAGACAGACGCCACCGCTGCCCTCGCGAAGCTCCCAGGACGTTGCCTGACCGCTTTGAGCCTCCACCCACTCGTCTGTGACGCACAGGGACTGTCGTCCCTCAAGTGTCACCACGAGGGTCCAGCGAGCCGACGAATGCAAAGCACTTAGCACAGGCCCCGAAGGCAGCGGTCTGCGTCACCGACAGCTTTCTCCTGGCCCCCTGGGTTCCTGTCTGTCCCCTCTCTGCTCTGTGACCTCCAGGGGCGGGGACTGGCCCCTCCATTGTAGGGCTTGTTCAGGGCCCTGTGTGGTAGGGTAGGGTGGGCCCACGTCCACCCCAGTTCTCCACTGGGCCCCGTCTTCCTACTGATCAAGCATCACAAGAATGAGCCAGCAGGACCTCACCAGCTGGGCCCACGCTGTCCTCCCACATGTGGGGCCAGGGTCTGAGCCAAGTCTGGGGCCGCTGGCTCCCAGGGGCTGCCTCTGCCAGTCCCGCGGGCATGAGCAAACGGCCAAGTCCTCAGGCTCCAGTGTCATCACTGTGAGAGGCCAGCTTGGCAGCTCTGAGGGTCTGGGGAGGTAAACCTGACGCACAGTGCCGGATGCAGGGGGAAGCAGGACGGGCGCCTCTGGGCTTGTCATCTGAGCAGCAGGAGAGGCGGCCAGATGATCTCTAAGGCCTCCCACAGCCCCCAAGAACAGGGCTCTGCCGGGTGCAGAGGCTCTCCCGGTCTAGGCCGCCACCTGCTGGCCACACGGGCTCATTGCGGCTGAGTGTTCTCCCTGCATCGGGATCGGCGGGACTCAGGTTCTCCAGTGGGGCCAGCCAGCTGCAGGCTGCGAGGCCAGGCAGTGGCAGGGCACGGCTCATGCAGGGAGACTAAGGACAGCGGTGCCTGTGAGGTCCCTTTGCTGACCTGTGATGCAGGCAGATGAGCTGAGGGCCCAGTGGATGCCGGGCTCAGGCCTCACCTGGGGCAGGGCCGAGTTCAGGTGGCGCTGGAGCTGGTCCCGCTCACGAAGGGCGTCCTGCAGCCGGCTCTGTGTGGCCGCCAAGGTCTCCTGACTCTCACGAAGGGACTCCAGCAACTTCTCCCGCTCGTCCAGCATGTTCACCATCAGCTGCTCAAAGCTGGCGTCAGCACCAGCGCCGTGGGGGGGGCCCAGCGGGTCCCCCTCGCTGATTGTGGGCATCACCTCACACATGGCGGGGGTGGGCAGGACAGGGGTTCACAGGGGTGGCCCCTCCGGGGACTCAGCACACAGGTCTCAGAGCGGGCAGTGCCTGGCGAGTGGACGGCTGGGCAGGGGCTTCTCCTGTGGCCTCAGTTTCTCTGAAAGGTACCTGGTGCCCGAAGAACAGCTGCGGGGTGAGGCCAGAGGGCTGGGCTTAGCCCCTCGGGGCTGGGGCTGGGTGCCCTGTGCCCCCAGGCAGGCAGGCAGCAGCTGAGTCTGGCCATGGCAGACGGGGAGCAGGGCTGGAAGAGGGCCTTTGGCTTAGACTGAGCGCTGGGGTCTGGTGACACCCATCGCCTCTGGAGGGCAGTGATCTGTGGGAGGAGAGACTGTGTGAGGGTCAGCTGAGGGGGAGGGCAGGCAGGACGGGGCCGGAGCTCCCTCTCTCGGCGCACCTGCCCCAGCTGTCCCGCCACCTCAGCCTCTGCCCCCCGCTGCCCCACCCCAGCTGGCAGCACCGTGCAGAGGTGCCCCGCCCATGAGGCTCTCTGGCCAAATGCAGAACTGATCGGCACAGGCTGCTGAGTCCTGAGACCTAGGGGTGGGGCGGGGAGTGGGCAGGAGGAAACGGGGTCCCTGGGTCCTGTCCCAACTCAGACCAAGACAAGCGTAGAACTACGACAGGGCTCCCGAGGGACTGGGTGGCAGGGTCCTAGGAGGCAGGTCACAACATGGCCACTGGGAGAGGCTCGCCACTCAGGGAGGACTCTGCCCAGCCACCTCCCGTCCTAGAGCTGGGCACGCAGCAGATGTCCACTCTGCATCGTGGCCGACTAGCCGGGGCTGAGCGGGCACCGGAGGACGTGAGGAAATCTGCGGTCGGTGTGGCTGGCGGCCCCGTCCGAGGCTGCGCACCTCTTCCCTCCACACCACTGCCCACCGCTGGCACTGCCAGGGCCACCGGCGCGGGCGGCTGGCACGTGCAGACGGCCCCAGGTGCCCGGGTGTGTCAGAGCACAGGGGGGTGCGATGAGAGAGGCGGCATGCGGCTGGGGATCCCCGTAACTGCCGGCTCCCAGCCTCCCCGCCCACTGCTGGGAGGCCGCCACGAAAGCCGTTCTGGAGGGAGACGAGCTCGCGGGCACCCGCAGGCCATGCTCCAGAAGAGGTGCCGTCCTTCCCCCTTCCCCCGCCTCGTGCGGAAGACACGGCGAGGTTTCTTGTCCACCCCTCAGCTGGCCGGCCGGCCGGTAGGAGGCACTGGGACCCAGCAGAGGTGAGAAATCAGACACTGGGCTGAACCCGGCAGGGGAACCAGAGGAGGACCGAGCCCCCTCCACTGGGGCCCACCTCTCAATTTGTCCCCTAAAGTGCTGATGATCTAGGCAGAAATGGGGGCAGCAAGAAGAGGCTGGGGAGGAGTGTGGGCCTGGCCCAGAGGGGAGGTGGGTGCTAGCTGGAGACCTCCCCAGCTCACAGCGCAGCCACTCCCGGAGGGCCCAGGGCTTCAGGGACCCTGAAAGTGGCCTCAGTCCTACAGTTCCCCACAGCCTGCAGTGAGAGTAAAGGAAGGGGCCTAGAGGGCAATGAGGAGACCAGCTGGGTGACCTTGGGCTTGTCACCACCTACAGAAGCCTCTGCTGGAAGCCTGAGCCACAAGCCCAGTTTTGCCACCCTTAGAGGGAGGAGATCACAGATGAACAGGGCCTGGGAAAGCCCAAGGTGCCCACAACCACAGGGGACTGCGAACTCCCTGCGGGCGGTGCAGCGCCTCGCAGTAAAGGGCTAAGCAGGTCTCAGGACAAATAGGACCTCAGGCTGCCCGCCGTGACATGCTGCCCGTCTGCTCCAACGTGGCCTCCCCGAACCCTCCTGGTCATTCTGGCACCCGAGAGGCCGGCTTCGGTGCCACCAGCCCTTCCCAGCCTCTCTACGAAACAGGTGCCAGGTAGCAACTCCACTTCCCCTGGCAAAGTGTCATGACGTGGAGCCAGGTGCCCACCCCACGGCAGGCGGTGAGCAGAGGGGGCCGTGGCACGGGGACACCTGCTTGGCCCCGGGGCTGTCTTCAAATAGCACGGCCACCAGCTCAGCCTAACTACGCCTCCTCAACCCTGCACAGCATGGTCCTGATTCACAGGCAAAAGCTGCCAGGCCCCAAAGCCGGCATCTGTGGGGGGCTCTGCTGCAGAGGCATATGAGCCCTGGACGGGCGCTGCGGGGTAGGGGGGTGGCAGGGCACAAGCCAGGCCTCGGGCCTTGTGAACACAGAGCAGCGAGGCCTCTCTGGCTTCCCGAAACTCACCCCATCTTCCCCTAACCAACAGGAGGGTGGGCCCTGGGGTCGGATGCTCTGGTCAGTCACACACGGGCTGGCTCCCCGCTGCCCTGCCAGATGGCAGGCCCACCCCTGCGAGGGCCAAGCTGCTGCCGGCAGAGACCACAGCGCCGGGGCCAAGCTGCCAGGGGTGCTCAAGGCAAAGTGCCCACAGGAGGGACGGAGAGCACGCCTCCGTGTCAGAGGCCCTCGGCGCACAGGGAGGAGGAAGAGCGCCCGGCCACCGCGGGAGACACGCAGCGAGGTGCTCACTCAGGAGGACAGCCATCATGACGGCAGCTGCTACGTGACATTTACCACGTGCCAGCACTGTGTTCAGCTGACTCTAACCCTCACGGTTCCTTGCGAGGAAGATGTAATTCTTCCTCCCATTTAGCAGACGTGAGAATTGAGACTCAAAGTCCTGTAACCGAGTCTGCACGGCAATTAGAGGGAGCACCAGGGTTCAATTCCAGGCTGTCTGACTCCAGAGAGGGGCAAGGGGCGGGGGATGGGGGTGGACACGCTGGTCCAGGCCACAGCCCACCTCACCCCCGCCGCACCCCTCCTCCGGCCTGGTGGACCTGGCGGAAGGCCTCTGCACAGCAGCGGCCGCTGGGCCTTTGTCTGCAAGGCGCATCTCTCCAGCTGCTCCCAGGACTGAGTCACAGGCCGTCTCTTCCCTGGGTGAGCATACGAGCAGCTGCACGAGCCCGGGCCCTTGTGACAGTGCATGGAGGCACCCTAACAGTCACAGCGCGACACAGGTGTCCACCAAGGCTGCCACACCCACCATCACCACCCCAGGAGGACGAGCGTCACAGGTGAGTGGAGCAGAGGGGCCACGAGTGTCTGCACACACCCAAAACAGCTCCTCTTCAGAACCAGCCAGAGTTGCAGCCACACCTCCTCCAACGAGGCAGGGGCTTGCTAACAGGGCTCTGCGAAACAGGGCCTTTAGGGACAGCCTGGGACAAGAAAACGGCAGAGGTGAGGCAAACGCAAACGGCTCTGCCCTCGCCTCCCTGGCTTCACTCTCGTCGCCTCCACCCGGTTCTGGAGCGAGGGCGACAGCCCCTGGGCCACGCGCCGCCCGCGGACGCCCTGCAGAGCGAGCGCCCGTGCTCAGACAGACTGCGCCCCTGGGCGGCAGGGTGGGCGGCTGAGGGAGGCGGCCCGGGGACACCTAACAGACCAAGGCACAAGGCGGCACCACTGGACAGAGCACATGACTTTGGCCAGACTGATGTCATTCCTAGCCATTTTCTGCTCAGCAGAGCCACTGATTAACTCTTAAATATGTCCTCAAATCATGCCTGCGAAAGAAGAAACAGGTAATAGCTCTGGTGTATTTGGAGAATAAAAATCTTTCAAAATAGGGGTGCCTGGGATCTTCTGATGTTGGGGGAAAATGCTGAGAAGTCCCCACATTAGTAGAGCAGCCATCAGATGAGGGAGCCATCACACCGCAGAGGACAGAACAGCCCAGAGGGATCAGGGACCCGAGGCGGAGCACATGAGATGCCAGGGCGGGAAAGGTCCAGGGCACATGGAACTGCCCAGAGCAATGCAGGCGTCACACAAGTGTGAGTGAGTGTGGCCAGGAAAGAGAGAAAGGTTACCTGTGGGGGGAATGTGTATTTATGCGAGAGCGGGAGAGTATACTCCTGACAACGTGTGGTGTGCGTGTGTGGTCGGGGGGTGGCGCACACACATGTGCACAAGAAAATGGGGTCTGAGACGTGTGCATGACACGGCAAGCAGGCAAGTACAGTGTGAGACTGGGCATGGACACGTGTGGTCATGAGAACACGCGTGTGCACCATCGCGAGTGAACGCGGTGGGCATACAAGCATCTGGGGTCATGGAACCACATATGCCCCTAAGAGCACGCGGGCGCCATGGGGCTTATGCGGTGGGTGTGACCATGTTAGACGTGAGCACACGTGTGGCCTTGACGCTGGGCGAGAACGTGGGAGAGGAAGGGTGGGGATGACAGCGAAGAACTGAAAATCCTACTTGTTCCAGACGCTCTGCACCAAACAAGGGCCAAAGACTGGCGAGCGCCCCCAGGCCTAGGGCAGCCTGAGGGCAAGGAGCTGGGCCTGGCCACCCTTCCGCTTACCGCCACCAGCAGAGCCTGATGGGGCGGCACCACAGAGCCCGGGGCTCCATGTGACGGCGGCAGGCATCCCCAGGATCTCGCAGAGCAGAACGTCCACTACTCGGGGAGCAGCCCCTGGCCCACCCCACCCCCAGGCTCTCCACCCACAGCACCTCTCCTCTGACCCACAGCAGAGATACATCCAGCGCTCAGCCCATCCCTGCTCCCACCGGCAGGGACTCCTGCTTGGAAGGGCTCGGGAGGCCCTGCACGCCCACCCCCACACGACACGTCACTGTCCTCAGGAAGCAGGAACTCAGCATCAAGTGAGGGAGCCCTCACTGTCCTAAGGAAGTTGTTTCTTAAATTGAATAGAAACCCATCTCCCCCTTGAAATGACAGTTATCTGAAGACACTGGCCATGACATTATATCACACATGCGTCTACAAGAATCCACTCTGCCGATTAGGCAAAATAAGCAATAAAGGCCTCTAAATGCAAGTCAGTTATTTCCTCTGACAGGTAACTACAAATTATGCTGCACATAATTACTTTTAAAAATCATGGTATACATTATATATTTATGTAACTGATATAAAATGTATACTGTATCTCTGTTCAGAGTTCTAAACCTAAACTCATATACCATGCTTCACGGGAGATTTAGGAATGTTCCCTACATCCACTGCCCGCAGAATCTGATTCTCCCCTGAGAGGGCGCACCATGGCGCAGGGCCCCCAGGGGCCCCTCCGCTCCAGGTGAAACAGTCCTGGGTGCAGGGAGGTCCTGCTTCATTGAGCCCAGGGGACCAGAAGACAGACCTCTTCAGTTCAACCCACCGGTTCCTCACGCAGCTGACCGCCGCGAGTCCAGGACTGCGCTAGGAACTGTGCGGGAGATAAAAGGCACGTGAGACATGTTCTCCACCCGCAACGAGCGCAGAGTCTCCCGGCGCAAACACAGACGCAGGGGAGCAGCCCGAGCAGCGCGGGGCCAGATGCCTGGCCTCCGGCACAGCCTCCGGCACGGCCTGCGCACCACGAGGAGTCCGGCCAGAATGAAGCAGCCCCCGCTCCGGGCCAGAGCTGGCCTCGCAGGCCGGCCGGAAGACACCCGAGGACGGTGGGGGCTGCAGCGCGCAGTGCTGAGAACACAACGACGAGTCCTGCGTGACCGAGGAGCCAGCGGCCAGCGAGTCCTCCGGCTCTGTCTGCTGGGGCCTCCGTCATACCGGCCCAGCTCAGGGCTCCCAGCCACCGCTGGGTCCCCTGCCGGCCCTGCCCCAGGACATTCTCAGGGCCCAGAGGCCCTCTCAGCACAGCGAAGGCTGAGGGGGCGCCGGCAGCGGTCCCTTCGGCGTTTCCCTAGTGCCGAGGTCCCTCCGAATACTTTCTACTCTGATGGCCACACGAAGGGCCACGTTCCTGTGAGCCAGCACCCTATGCCGTCTAGAGCTAATTATAGGTCAGTGAGATAGCGGGCCAGAGGGGCACAGATGGTGACTTCCTGTGGCTGCAGTACACTCCCTCCCCTCCATTCCTCCTCGACCCTGAGTTAGCCTTCACTCCCTCTGTCCTCTCTGCCCCATGCCGACTCCTCCCCAGCACTCGCGCCACACACCGCTCCATACCACGTCATGTTTCCACGGCAACCCATCCAGGGGCCCAGAGCCCCAGGGGAAAGTGTCCCTGGCATAAAAAGGCTTCAGCTGCCTCCCCCATATCCTGAGGTCCCCTTGGCCCCCTCTGCCCCAGACCTGCTGAGCCTGCACCCTGCTTCATGCCACCAGAGCCCACCCTTGTCCTCTCCCCTTCCTCTCACCTGGGTATCCTCAGAGGCTCTGAAAGGACAACAGCAATTCCTGACAACCCTTTCCACCTCTAAGATTTCAGCGACCGCCTCAGGGGGGCACCTGCCCTGCCCCTCCAACCCCTCAGCACCCAGGGGCCAGGCCACCCACACCGCATGGCTCACACGTCACCACGTGCTTGGCAGCACGTGCCCACACAGCACTCGGGATGCGATGCCCCTTCTGCACCCTGCCCCCAGAGACCAAGTCTGCCGCTGGGCCAGGTTCCAGTACGTTCTTGGCCCCTAAAACCACTGTGTGATTGATTTGAGATGCCATTTAACCCAGGCAGTCTCCTCAGACCTCAGGACAAAGTCCTAGAACATAGCCAGGGAAAACCCGGGAAACTGCTCCTTTTGCTGCGGCGGTTTCCCCTGGGCCCATCAGGCTGCTGGCAGCGGTAGGGAGCGGGGGGTGGGAGGTGCCTGTGTGGGTGTGTGCACTTTCGACATTCCCATCGCCCCAAACTGCCTTCGGAAGACCCAGCACCCAGTACAGCATCTGGCACACAGTGGGTGCCCAGCAAACGTCTATGGCATGCCAAACAAAGTACCAGGGACCATTTCCCACACCTCTGTGAAGACTGAGGGGAGTCCCTGAACACTGGCTTCTGCAGGAGGGGGTCTCCACAGGAGCGGAGACCCCTTACTACTTGCTCATGGTTTAAATGGCAGAGCTACAGCCCCAACTCCCTGCCCCTCTCATGGACACCGCCAGCATGCCTCTCTCCAAAGGTGACATCAGCACCTAGTGGCGCTTGTCCTCCACCCCTCCTCCTCCAAGAAAAGCACCCACATTGCGTTTCCAAGTGCGATCCAACCTCTCTCTTCCTAGCCGCCACCAAGGGCTGCCGGACGCACACTGGGAGACGCCGGCATGCTGCAAACCAGCGCCCACTCTCACCCTACCGGTTCAGGAACCGCTATTCCTGCCCTCTTTTCCAGTTGCGCCCACCCTTGCCCCCACCTCAGCGGACGTCGGGCTGGTACTGCGCAGACAGGCATCTCTGGCACAGCCCGCATCTGACAGTTGGAGGATGGAGAGCTAGCGAAATTAAGAAGGGGTGTCGTGAGCGACGCAGGAAGGATGAAGAAGAGCTCCCCTCCAGGGAAGCACCAAGGCCTCAGCACCTCATGTGCCCCTCGGAGCGGAAGTGGCCCAGGAGCTAGGAGGCGCTTCTTCTCAGAATCTCCTGGGGGTGGAGGACGCAGACCGTCCAGTTTCCGCCAGAATCCTGCCAGCTCAGCCATCCTCCTCCGAGCCCGATGGATGAGCGCGAACTCCATGCCACCCCCGCAAATCCAGCACCGCCTCCGCGCTCACCCCAAGGGCACAGGACTGCCAAGGCCGGGGAGGGGCGGCAGAAGGGCAGCATCTAGCCTGCAGCATGAAGAGGGTCTGCTGCCCAAGGCGCACCAGACAGAGGCTCCTCCAACTATGCTAAAGCCGGCGGTGGGAAGTCATCCTCCCCCAGCCCAGGCTCTGGACGCTCACCTGCCCACAGTCCTCGAACAGGGCAGCTCGACTCGGAGGCCGTAGCAGCCAGGAGCCGCGGGGACCGCGGAGGCCCTATGCGTCCAGAGCCGGACTCCGAGCAGCTGCAGCCTGCGCGGCATGAGCCCCGCCTCCTCCCCGAGGCCACGCCCCCGGCCGGGGCACGGCCCACCCCTCACATGACCAGAGGCCACTGCAGCCTCCCAGCACCGAGCCCCGCCTCCAAGCCACGCCCCCTCCTCAAAGGGCTCGGGCTCCACCCGAGGCCACGCCCCGCCGCGGCACGTGACCTGACAGGCTGCGCGCAGTCTCCCTCCAGTGGGCGCAGCGCACACCGACCTCTCTTTGAACCACCCGGGTCCCCAAATTGGCCTCGGTCCCGTCCTTGTTGCCAGTGGTTTGTCACCTCTCGCACCAGCTCCCTCGTGCCCCTTTATTAGCTCTCCTTCGGTCATACCCGTTTTTAAGTGGAGAAACTTGAAATCCAGATGTTACCATAGTGTGCACTTAAGTCACTTGCCTGAATTCAGGCACCTGGCTGGGCTAACACTGTCACTACCAAAGGAAACGTCTATTATACACACATACTATGAAGACAGTCTCGATGCCAAAATTCCTGACAAACTTCCCTTACAGCTCCCCATTCTCCTGAATCGCTCCTTCCCATCTGGTGTGAGAAGTGCTGTCACTGCGCCTACTCCACCCTTCCAGAGGCCCAGCGAGCACTACGAGAGGCGTGAGAATTTTTTATGCACATGCAATGTGTACATATTTAGAGACACACATCCTACTTCAGCAAAGAATGCTGCAGTTGACATCACTGGCACATATAACCTTTCTTTTCTTTTTTTTCCTTTTTTTCAATGTGTCACTATGTGGCTTAGTCTCCTTATATCTTTGGTAGGAAGCAAGAAAATCGGAGTAATTCTGATTTGGAAGGTGAGAAATGAAGCTAAATTTATGTTGTTTTGTCTGACCATCAGAGCAAAATCAAGGTGTATATTTAAGGAAGTGAAAATTACAAAAAAGATTTTACAAAAGTAGTCAGTCCAGAAAGATCCAACTCTTCTCCAGGTGGCATGAGGGTCTCGTCACAAAGAAATCCTGGAGACACTTCACACCCTTTCCCTGACAGAAGATGATGCCTCCTAGCAAAGGCAACTCAGCCAGCGCAGAGGGAGCACTGAGGCCATGACTGCTGCTTTGCCAGGTGTCTGTCAGCGGTGTGCTAGAACAGCCCGGGCAGTATCTAATCTCTCTCTCACCATGCCGTGGCGTTTGATAAAGAAGCTCGGAAGTTGAGTCAGAACACAATTAGTAAGCCAAATCTATTGCACCCCCCTTTTACAGGTAACCCCTAAATGGGAGACAGGCAATCACCAGGACATCCCCTTCTGCTCGGCGGCATCTTCAGTTCAGGGAACTAGGGGTCTGTGTTCTTTCCTCCTGCCTGAGAGGGAACGCTTGATTGCAGACTTGCCAGGTGCTTTACAGTCCTTGGGTTTTGTTTTTATCATTCAAATACCCAAGTGGTGTTTTTCACTGGCCCAGGCTCACTTTCTCCAGAAGTAGCTTCAGCACCACCCTCAGTGTGCGGTAACGTTAGCAGTGAGCAGAAGCATTAAGCAGGTGCGCCCTGAGAACACCCCTTAAATAGCAAGGTAGGGAGGGTGGTGGGGAGAAAACAACACATCCACTTAGCAGTATGGCCACGACTGTGCCACGAGACTTTCCCGTGTAAAGAGTATCATCATCGGACGGCCACCTCGCGGCAATACCCAGCTGAGACCCAGTTCACTGGCTGAACCGGGGGGGCGGGGGGAGCAGCAAGCTCATCTTGTGAGCAAAAACAGAACCGCCCGCCCGTGCTGCTCTCCTCAGAGGGCGCCAGCTACAGAAAGTCCTCCGACCACCAGGACAACGGTGTTGCCGCAGGGACGACGCGTGTGATGAGGCGCCAGAGCCACAGAATGCTTACGGCTCAGGAGCCTGCTTGCGACACGGGATGCATTTTTTTAATGGCCTTCGGTATAATAAATATCTAACAATTTAATGAAAATACCACTATCTTTCCCGCAATAACTTTCTTGGTTTCTCCTACATTTTACTTAGAAACACATATTTAAAACTCTTTCATCAATTGTATATACCTTTTAGGCTGGATTAGGCATACCAAAATGAAATTTTTACTCACCTTTACTTTTTATCTACATGCGCTCTGCCACCATCTACCTATCAAAAAAGAGAGTGGGGGGTGGGGAGCGCGGGGAGAGAGAGAGGCTGACGCTTCTAATTGTGGTATAGAAAAAAGGTATGGGTAGGAATCCTGGCTCTGCCATTTACTGGCTGTTACGGCCTTGGATAAGTCACCAATTCCATTTCCTCAACCACAGAATGAGAACAGTGTCACCTACCTTGCAGGGCTGTGAAAATTAGAGATATTACGTAAAGTTCCCAGTGCAGCACCAAGGACACAAAGTCATTATTGTCACTACTCTCAGCCTCATGCAAAAAAATTTCTAAAATCCAAAGTTGGCAAATGAACATTTATACGATAAATATCCAAAAATTACTTTTAAAGAAAGATACACAAGGCAATCTTATAAGATTCCGAAAACCCTGTCACCTGCTTTATTTCTGGAGAAGGGCAAAGGGACAAAATATTCACATGAATTGGAAGGGCAGCTAAACTGGAAGCAGCAGCAGCGACAATTCTAGGCCTCTCAGGTTCCTCTTATCCATAGGGAATGCTGAAACTTCCTTGTTTGGAGATTGAAGAGTTTAATTTTCCCTAAAGCAAGATTATCCATTTTCACTAGGATAAAAGAATAAAGAACAAACTCAATAGCACCAAATGAGGTTTAACGCAGAAAACAGGGCCAGGTTTCTCCTTTCAAATAAAATTTTTACATTAAAACATGTTCAGAAATCATAGTTGTTTTTCCTCAATTCAACCCTTCTCCTTCCCCTCACAGGAGCCCCAGGAACCAAAGAGCACATGCATCGCTAACCAGATATACAATCCAGCTGCCCCTTCCACACTGGACTGGTTACCAGTGGGCTGGCCTAGCTCAGGCCCGCCCTCAGGGACAGGAAGCAGTGACTATGCTCTCAGGGAGAACGGGTACTGAGGGTGCCACCAGTCAAAGAGTCGAACGCTGTGCACCGGGTCCAAGATGACCTGCACGCCCTGTTCGCTGCGCAGCTTCCGACCACCGCGGACAGGAGAATCTTGGAACACCAGTCTCACACGATGATGCCGCATGTCCGTGCTCACGTTGATAGTAAACTGGGAGGGAAAAGCAAATTCGGCACCCAAAATAAACAACCTTGTTATCGTACAATTCACTGTGAAATGAGACAGTCTAGACAATATTTACACCAATACCAATGCCTTTGCAAAGATACAAACAATTAAGGGTGGTTTTATAAGTTCTTAGCTTCGATTATGTAAACTATAGTAAAGAACACCTCTCAGGCAGAAGACTAAATTAGGGGTACATGCACAATGACTACCACCAAGGCCAACTTTTAAAAACCGGGTTAGAGCTATAAAGGACAACTGGAAAGGATTTTGAGGAGACATTGCTGAGCAAGTCAAATAGGATGCATAAAACATACACGTGATCCCTTTTTTGTTTGGTAAAATACACCAGAATATCTCCAAATATATTTATGTATATGTAGGTCTGTAAAGGACTGTATGAGTTTGATGTACATGGAGTATAAGTAATACACAACTGGGTCACTGACATGGCTTAACCTACAGGGAGGTGAGAGGCCCCTACGATAAAAGGACTGTGTATGACATCACCTCAGAAACATGATATTTAGAGACTGGGTGCATTCATGTACATGCTAATGGGCTCATTAATGAACAGTCCCCAAATGGTTAATTAGAGTCTTAGGTTACTGGAAGACTAAGTCACCTTTTCTCAATGTATTTATGCATTAGTTAAATTCGTTACAAGAAATACGCATTACCTACTTTACCATTAAAAAAAGAATAAAGCTGTTTTCAACGTGGAGGGGGAACTCCATGTATCTCCGAACATAAGCCCAAAAGACAGAGAAGATAAATTACATGAACTTTCCAGCTGTCAATCTAGTTAAAATTTTTTAAAACCTGAAAAATATGCCAGAGGCATAGTTATTGTTTCTTAGCTAGGCCTTGAGGGGTCAAAGCATCCCCCTGGGACAGAGCTGGTCACCCTACATTTTAATCCTGCATTTACGACACCACATGCATGCCTCGAGGTGCCCACACACAGTGCTCACACGCAGCCTCATCATTATCCCTGTGGAACACTGTTTCTCAGACGTTAATGATCACTACACAGGAGATGCAAACACGTTCCCTTGGCCATAGAGAAGAAAGCAGGCAAAATGCTGTCAGACGTAAATAACTCCTCCACAAATCTCTCTGCTCCTAACATGCCAGTCTGCTTTCAGACTCTTTTTATCCTTTGTCAAAGACTTCTTCTTCAGTGGTTAAACTTACAGATTGCTTTCAAACCGCAGGTACAGTTAGTCTGTGAAAGAGCTGAAATGATATCCTGTCTCCACTTACCAGCGTGAATATCATTCCCATGACGATGGGAATAAAGATGAAATTGAGGGTGGTGACCTGCAGGAGGCAGCAGTCCTGGTCTGGGTTGGTGTGAACATCTTCATACTGAACAGGAGGCTGCAACCCGCCTCCACACTTGCTCTTTAATCTAGGGGACTGAAGAGAACTGACAATTAACCTAATGGCTTAGAGGAAACATTTATGGCTCTAAGATTCTACCAATGAAAGTCCTATGGCTCAACTAACGCTGAGACCCACTTTTCTGTTATCTCTTCTTTCATTATGTCCATATTGGTTTCTATACAGATCAAGGAAAATTGGCCCTTTGAAAGGAGGGGCAACCCCTGTGGATGAGCACTGTGGCTGCGGTGTGATGCTTCAGTCAGTGACAGCATCTCCTGCCAATTGGCAAGAACTGGAGACTTAGAGCTCTATCAGAGGCTCCGGTTTGAGAGACTATAAATATCTTGTGATCTGTCAAACTCCAAAGAACATCTGCTGTACAAGGGAGACAGAAGCAGAAGAGGCCAACTAACTCCAGGCACCATAAAATAAGGGCCACAAGTCTCAGAACTAGAGGAAATCAGTGCGCGCTCCCCTGCGGGAGTTCTGGTCTCAGGGTATACACCAGACCGCGCCACAGCCCCTCCCAGAGAGGCCTACGGTGCACTCCCTACCAACAGCTAATGGCCACCAGAGATCTTGTACATCTTGTTAAAAACAACGCTTGAAGCCAAAATTCTTCTCTGGAACCATGTTTTCTAAAAATCAATGAAAAAATATGATTTACTTTCATTACAAACTTATCTGTAGCTCACCTGCCATCAAGTGAGGGATAACTAATTGTACTCGTAACGTGTCTCAGCAGTGAGATAGTAAGTAGGGGGAGAGACGTTAGGAATGAGGCTGGTGAGGAGAAGCAGCGATGCGAAACGGACCCTCGCTGCGGCCCAGACCTCAGGCACCGTCTCAGCAGCAGGCGGAGACAGCGGCGCAGTGTCCGCTCTTCCTATCAGGGCCCTTTGGCAGTCCCTCTCCTCCCGACTTCCCTAGCGCGCCTGACATAAAACCACATAAATTACTGTTGCTTACAAATACATTTGCTTTGAACAACAACAAAAAATTTAGGCAAATAACCTCGGTACATCGATATAACAAGTTTTCTCCTTTTCCCTACTTTTAAAAAGTCTTCAAACATAAAGAAAAGTTAATAGTGCAGTGAAGTCCCGTGTACACCCTAGCACTGGATTTTTTGCCATGTTTGCTTTCTCTCCCCTCTCACTGTATATGCACATATAAAAATCACATGCACTTTGGGGGTGGGAAGTGCAAAACCATTTGAAAGTGACATTGACACTCTACCTTTATTCAGCATGAAAACACACACTTACGTATAACCACGATATCATTACCACACCCAAGAAAATTAACAATAATTTCATAGCATCTATTAGCCATAGCATATTCAAATTTAACTGTCCCCCAAAATATCTCGTACACCTCTTTGTTCCCTGATCCGGGATCTACTCAAGGTTCTCTCTGCATTAAACTACTATATCTTCGTGTATCTTTGATATAGAATACTTTCCCCTTCGTTTCCTTTTCAAGGCAATATTACAAGTTTTGATTTGAATAAGGCAATTTCATGCCTAGTAAAATTTGTCAGAACAAGATATTACATGGAAAAGAAAAAGGAGATGCAACCACATACCTGCTTTTTGAACTTGAAGTTGAATTCCCACATTGGTTCCTGTCTGTTCCCAACAATCTTTCTGCACCAGAAAAGTAAGCACTGTAAGAAAATAAAAATAAAATAAACCAAAAATAAACAAATAAAAGACAAAAGAAAAAAAACAAAATAAGGTAACAAAAAACAATCAGCAAAAACCTTTCTGTTTGATAGCTCTGAAGCCAGCCACAGTCCCAGTGCGAGGATTTTACTTTGGCACAGATAGAGACCCCCTCCAATTTGACACTGGTGCAACATGGAATGAGACAATCGCAGGGCTATGCAGGGAGGGGAAGAGGGACCGATGTCAGTCAACCTCAGAGGCTGCTGAGGTCGACCCCTGTTGTTCTCATCTTTAAAGAGAGAAACGCGGTCTCCAGAGACTGGGGCACTCTGATTCGCAGGCCACTCCTCTGTATCGAACCTTAAGGGCAGCCGGGAGCCACCAGGCAAGAGGATAACCACGGCAGGCAGCGAGGGCCGGCCCTGTGACAGGGCAGCCACCCAGGACCTGCTGAGAACAAACAGCCAGTGTGGAAACGACAGAGCCGAGGTGAATTCCATCTAGAGTGAGCCCCTCAGTGAAAGTCAGGCTACAGCTAAGGTTAAGCACAAGAAGTTAAGTACCTCCCAGGGGATAAGGGGTGGGTCGTCCGCCGTGCCAGCTGTCCTGCCCTTCAGACATGCCCTGCACGTCCTGATGTTCCATCAAAAATAATGGGCTTGGCTTTAAGGGGCAAACACTTCTGCTGCCATCACAACGGCTCCAGTGTCCCACACAAGCTATGCTACTGAAAAGAGAGAGAGGGAGAATCATATACGAAAAGCTGGAGTCCAGGAACATGGGACAACTTCCTTTAGGCATGCTGGCAACTCCCTGAATGCCAGGCGGTTGTGGTTATACAAGTGGCAAGGCCATGCGTGGGACACTTGCCACCGCATGAGGTCCCACACCCTCTTCAGGAGATCTCGCAGCAGCCAGGTGGCCTGGGCTTATCATCTGGATTAACACATTGGTCATCATTCCACATTGGCTTCTAGTGCCCACTTTTAAAACGTAATTGCAGTGATACGAGCGTGAAGACATGGCACTCAGAGTTGAGGCAGCAGCACTTGCATTGTGCACTGGAGCCGCTAGGATGTGTCAAGCATGAGTTTGCCCAATGCTGCTCTGCTTCCAGCAAGTGATTCACACCTGGCCGGTTAGCTCTGGGATGACCCCCACCTCATCACAGTCAGTCTGATCCTACCAAATGTTTCCGGGGAAGGGAAACTGCAAACGTGACGTCATGTGCTGTCCGCTCGCATTGCAAGCAGAAAGAGCTGCTGGGTGAAATTCTACTCTTGCCCTGTATTCATCAGCCAGCGGCCCTGACCACCTTAGTCTGCAACCCTGGGAGGAACCTTAAAAAATAATCTTGAAATGAACAGTACCCTCTAATCAATATGTGTCAGGTAACATTACCACATGAGCTAGACTTGGGAGAATCATTATAACGTCCAAAGCACAGAAACGAAATCCAAAGGAATAGGAAGTGCTACAGAACACCAGATTTTGTGCAGGTACAGAGTAATAAAAATTACCCACAACCTCAAAAGCTATAAAATTTAGACAGTGATATTCATTTGAAAGAAAAGGGGGGATGATACATCAACATGCCTAAATAACTGTATCTGCCATACTCATCTAGCTGGACAAAGGTGCGTTCACTAGGTATTTCATTAGGGAGGAGAAAAGGAAGAGAATGGACCAAAGGCTGACAGACCTGCTTACAAATAAGAATGCTACCAACTTTAATATGATGTCTGAGTACAAACTACTGAGAAATCCCAGGGTACAAAAAAACAGTAAGGGAGCAACGTCCACATCAGAGCCTTTGAAGGAGGTCAGCAGGAAAGGGGAATCCCCGGGGTCAAGGTCACATCACAAAGAGAAAATCAGTAAGCTGTTTGTGTTATACCTTCGTATCGTACTTCAAGCACCTCTTCAGATTTACGGTTTACACCTACCATCTGAACTGTGCTCTTCCTAACCCAAACCATCAGGACCATCCAAAGTGGTCCAATGTACGATGCACACAAGTAAATTAAAGAAAATAAGGAACGTGCTAAAAGCACGAAAAGCTTTAAGGTAAAGACAACATGAGCCAGGCCCACACAGCAGGACCATCTTGGAGAAGTAAAACCCCTGAGCTCTGGAAATTTGCATTAGTCCCCTAGCAGCTTGCCACCTAGAGACCTAGACCTCCATCCCCATCAAGGAAGCTGGGACAAGCCAAGATAACAGGCCTGCCAGACAAGAGCCCATCAGTTAAACCCTGGCACCAACTCTCACTTACTTTGGAATTCTTTAATGTGCTGGGCGTGCTTTCTGGAATGGCTGGGTTTTTGGAGATTCGAGCAGCAAATGGCTCATACATATGGTACAGAGATCGGATCACACACGCCCGGAGACAGCGCAGCTTCTCCATGGATTCTGGGCGCAGGCGCACCGGCAGAGAGGCATCCAGAGTGTAGTGCCTGAAACAAGACACATTACTCCTACCAGTGTGTGGCCTGTCCACCTGCCCCAGGTCAGTCTCCTAGGACTCCTGGTCTCTGTGTGACTGAACTGGACTCCTCCCTGACCAGCACGTAGTTTGTCCCCAGTGCTTGCACACGGTCCCTTCATTTCTCGGCTAGTTGTACTTCTTTGCTACGCGCAGCCCTGTTCATACGCATCTTATAACCCTGTACTACTACATCCATTTTAACATTTCTAATCCTCATTATTTCACCCTAAAAAAGTGCAGGTCTCTGCAGTGCTATGACATACTTCAGACCCTCAAAAAGAACCTGTACCGGAGAAGAGCCACCAAGTCCTCTCGTCACATGTTTCAGCTCTCTGCTACCTCAACATCCCTTCCTATCACATCCTTACTGTCTAGACTTCATCACCCAAGGTCGAGAGCCAGCCCTCTCGGTAACCATACTGTTTGTTCATTCTCTCCTCAGCAATAACCCTACATGTAGGGCAGCGTAAGCACCAAAACTACATGATACTTTAAGATGACTAGCAAATCTAAGAAATGAATCTACTTGAAAAGTAGGCACCTGCAGCTTTTGAAAATTCTAGCTAAGATAACCCTGAGGAAAGTAAAAAACTGTTCTTTCTGAAACCTGAAGTAAGACTCTTTGCTGCAAGTGGACACGGGATCAGGGGAGGGGTCAAACACAGGGAAGATAATTACCTGGGTGAATTAATAACATCAATTTTAAATCAGAGAAGGGCTCACACAAAAGCACAGAGTAGACAATGGAAGGTCACCAATTGAGGCCCTGCCACAATAAACCACATGAAACCAGCTATGCAGACAACAGAGGCAGCAAACTGGGGTCGCACCTTCGGTACAACCTGGTCCAAAAGGCAGCAGTACAAGTGACAGTCCAGGCATTCTTACAAATCAGGGAAAAATTCACAATGTCTTCAGGACGGATATAGGAGGCCAGCAAGAGCCAAATGTCCATGGGGTACTCTTCTCCTCCAGCCCCGTCCAGGTCTTCTGAAACAGAGAAGAAGAACTATCATCTCCAACCTTTTATTATACACCTACCTAAAGATCCTTAATCACTTCAATTCTCCCAGGGCTTGCACAGTTAAGGTTTTAAAACAGGTCCAAGGAAGCACCTCAAACACATCATTTCCTGCTTACTCTAGCTGCTGGAAACTTTTGCTTCCTGTTGCCCAAGTGAACAGGTCTGTTCTTAAGGCTTTTATTTAACAACTATTTATATGCTATTTTGAGTACCTTGCATATGTTAAATCCTTCGATTCTAATAATTCTTCAATGGAAATAAGGAAAATTTTACTGTGTCATCTTTCTATCAAGAAAACAACCTTCCTGCCTAGTCAAGGTAAACGGAACCCAAGTTTTCTGACCCCTAATTCCAGCTTTGCACCAAAAACTCTGCCCTTGATTTTCCTCACAGCTCCATCCATCAAACCTTTTCTTTGGTTCAGTCATTGAAGAAAAAAAAAAATCTTAAGACGGTATGAGGAAATCTCAAAGTGCAAACTAAATAAAACGCCAGGTGGGTTACAGCATTATTTTCATTACTCAATAACTGCCTGTAGACACATTTCTTTTCTTCTGGTCTCTCTCTGTCCCATCACCAGTTTGAATTATGATCCTGGCCACAGGGTCAGTATTCAAAGATACTGTGACAGCGCATCCCGCCTCCTCCCCCTCCAGACCTCGTTAGTGTTAGTTCTCCTGACTCTGGGGTTCATTACACATCTCAGGTTCAAGTAAAAACTCACACTCCATAGAGACCTTGAGTCTGGGTTAATCCTAAAGCTAGCATTTAACTCAGATCCAGTCATAGAACTATCCGAAATCTAGCTTTCTCCTTTCTCTTTCCTGGCCCAAAGCCTGCCTCTGCCTCTGCCTCTCTAGCTAACTGCTTCCTGCAGTTCTAGGGCTCGATCAGGCTCCTGCACCAGGTGCTTCGTAACACCAGCTGGCACCTCAAAGATGACATCCTCTTTTTTTGGTCCCTTCCCTTTCTAGTAATCTCTAGTGACCACTTAAAGCTCCAGCTACCATGTCTGGGCCTCAACTCCTCCCATATTAACTCTCTCTCCCTGACAGAGAAGGCAAAAGACTTTCCTCCACTATCGGAATTTCCTCCATGGAGACCCATCAGAACTTAGGCAAAGCAGGGAGATACTAAAAGTTTTGTCTTTTGGGACAAAATTCAGTAATTACTGAAGAACTGTTTCTTATATAAACTATTAAGAAATTTAAAAATGTAGACAGTGGAATTAGTAAAGACGAGCTCCATGGAAACAAGCCATGAAGGACATAAAGAATTTTGATAGGCATGGGTTCAGAGAAAGTATTCCAAGCCACATAAACAGCTAACATGAAGCCCAGATACTTAGAAAAACAAAACATATGAGACAGCAATACAGAGACAAGTCTAACAAGACTCTGTTATTAAGAAATTACTATTAACTTTTAAAAATGTAAGAAAAAAATTTTTTTGAGAGTATTTATCTTTTGGGGATAACTACAAAAACATTTACAGAAATAATAGGATATCTGGAAACTGTTTCAAAATAACCCTGTGTGTGTGTGTTTCAGGATGGGGGTGGGGGGAGGTGAACCAAAAATGGCCATGAGTTGATAACTGTCAAAGCTGAGTAAGAGCCACACGGGATTCATTATACTATCCTCCTCTCCTCTTTTACATATGTTTCCTTAGAAAGAAGTTAAAAGAAAGAAGGAAAAAGAAAAACCAATCTGACAAGAATGAAGGAATCTAAAAGATGAATTACAGTGAAAAGTCTATAAGCTACAAATCATATATGATACTGGTGTCCTAAGCACATAAAGAATTCTTACAACTTAGTAATAACGACATAAAAAACCCAACTTAAAAAAATGGGCAAAAGATTTGAATAGACATTTCTGAAAAGAAAACATAAAAATGGCAAATAAGCAGGTGAAAAGGTGCTCAACATCATTAGCCACCAAAGAAATGCAAATCAAAACCATGATGCCATTATTTAAAAAGTCAGACAGTAACAAATGTTGGCAAGAATGTGGAGAAACTGGAACTTTACGACATTGCTGGTGGGAATACAAATGGAAACTTCAGAAAACAGTTTGGCGATTCTTCCAAAAGTTAAACATAGAATTACCATGTAATCAAGCAATTTCACTCCTACCCAAAATAAATAAAAATATATATCCACACAGAAATTATCCATGTGCTCACAGCAACATTATTTAGTTATAATAGCCAAATAAAAAGCAGTAATAAGGAATGAAATACTGACACATGCCATATGTGGAGGAATCTTAAAAACGCTATGTTAAGTGACATAAAGTAGACACAAAGAGATCTTGTATTATGTAATTCCATTTGCATAAAATGTCCAAAATAGGCAAATCTATAGAGACAGAAAGTAAACCAGTGGTTGCTAAGAATGAGGAATGATGCTGATAGGGTCGGGAAGATAGAAATGCTCTAAACCTAGATCGTGCTGATGGCTGCACAACTGTGAACATACTGAAGCCATTGACCTGCACGCTTTAAAGGAGTCTGTTTTATCTCAATCAAGATGTTTTAAAAATCTATAAGCCATTCTGTAGAATGTATCTGGGAAAAAAAAAAAAAAGACCAAGATAAATCTCTAATAGAATGGTGGTGATGAGTAGGGATTTCAAGAGAGAAATTAATAACAAAAAAGTGTGAGGTATGTCAATATTAATTTCAGGTTCTAGAAGAGAGTAGTATCACTGACAATAACTGGTATAAGTGCAAAGCAATATCGGTTCATTAATTTGTTGATTATTTCAGTATATTTTAACACATACAGGTATCTATTATCTGATTCTCAAGTAGAATCTGAGACACATATTTATTCATTAGCTTCCCCCTAACTCTAGCTGGTCACCAGAAACACTTTAGCTTTAAGAACAGACACTTAAAAGCGCATATCTAGCCTTAGCTGAAAGGAAACTAGTTATCCACAATCCACATATGTGGGAAAACATTTTTTGTCACATCTCTGCTTCCTTATACCTTCGGAAATCCAGAAATATGAAGGCTTTTAGTTTTCCTGTTGCCACATGGGTTTGACTCAATGATGATGTGTGCTCAGTGAATGGCCACCACAATCGAGGTCTCAGCTCCAGGAAGCTCCTGACTTGTACCAAGCCCCTTTCCTCTCCACTTAGACAAAATAGAAATCCCAGTATAGTAAACTGTGCCCCCCTGCTAAGGTCCAAACTGGTTCCCCGCAGCTATCAATCATCTCTGGTGCTACTGAGAAAGCGACAGCTTCGAGTCATCGCCACAGACAAGACTATTAATCCAAAAAAGAACAAGCCGTGTACCTCTGTGCCTCTTGCTTTTCTTTTTTCTGGAGATGGCTCTCTCATGGATGCTCTCCTCCTGGGCATCCATCTCATCACTGCTGTCGATGATGTCACAGGGCTCGCCAGCCCCAGAAAGAGCTTCCACCGCAGGAACCTGAGAGGCTTCCAAGCCACAGAGAGATTTTACTAGAAGAAAATAAAGGAAGAGTGAAAAGGCAGAGCTCCACCCAGACATACTAATGGGTTAGGCAGGGTATCAGCATTCACGAGGAAATTAAAAAAAAAAAAAAATCAGAGTAAAAAGAGCTAAGGCAGTGTGAGAGTCTGCTGGAAAAAAAAAAAAAGCTAAGGATCTAAAAAGCAAGAGAGCTGAGCATTTAATATACAAAAAGTTGGAAAGTAATGGGCCAAGTAACTCCAAAGTTAAAGAAACTGACTCCTGAAGAAAACAGGAATGCATCATTCTTCCACTATAAACCCCGCAGGATAAAAAGGTAATTGCTTTTTCATTTGCACAAATTCTGAGGACCAACGTTTGACAGGAGTTGGGCCCATTCTACCGAGTTCCTGGGTTGGAGACCGTAGGTGTCATAAAAACCCAAGTCTCAGAGAGAGGGATACGTGAGTAAAAAGCTTGAAAACAAGGGCAGGGAGAAGGAAAATACTCCAAGGTGATTACACAAAAAAGCAAACTGCAGTGTAATTGGAGAGTCTCTGTGAACTCCGGAATGAGGGCTGGAAGCCAGGAAGAAAGTGGTGGGCAGCCCAGGAGAGTGGGCGATGCCAGGGGGACGACGTTTCTGCCTGGGGGCTGCGAGCGCCCCAGGCGACCCCCGCCCTCCCCGGAATCCATGTGCGCAGCCACCAGCGTGGCACACAAGTCTACGGGAGGCTGCGGAGAAAGCGCCGAGGCCGAATCCCGAGCAAGCAAACCACCCAGCTCCATCCTCACGGCTCGAGTCGGAGGAGACCCGTCGGAAGCCTACCTTCCTGCTGAACTGCATTGGCGACGGCTTTCTTGACCCGCCCAGATCTCACGACGGCCGGATCCGAGTTGGCATAATCCGCCACGGTCACTGAAAAAAGCAGCAACCCTCAAAGAAGGCGGCCTCCTGTCCCCGGGCCCCTCCCGCCGCGGGCAGGCGCGCGCTCGCCCCGACGCGTCCAGCCCCCTCCCGGCCGCCTGCCCAGCCTTTCGACACTCAAGCCCCGCGCCCACCTCGACCGGAGCAGGCGTCGTGAGCCCGGAACTTGAGTCGCTTCCCTCGCTTGGGCATGGCGGCCGTGTCAGGGCGAGCCCGGCCTAGCGGGCCGGGACCCCGGGCCATGTCTCGGGCGCCAGGGCCGGCTCCGGCAGCCGCGGGACAGCTCCGCCCGGCTCCGTAGCCATCCCGCAGCGCAGGCCGCGGCTCTCGCGAGGACTCGGCGAGGCTGCGCGGCGCGGTGCCAGTGACGTCACTCCCGGGAACCAATCACCGCCTGGCCTGGGGGATGCGCAGCCTGCGGCGCCGGGGCGGCTGCCGCCGCTCGCGGTCTGGGTCATCACGGGCGCCGCTTCGCTTAAGGGGTTTGGTGCCTGGGGTCTGGAAGCCACACCGTGTGTTTGAACTGACTCTACAGCCTGGCCTCCCCGATTTATCTGCGACCACACTCCAGGGCACTTCACCAAAACGCACCTTGTCACCTTCGTGCTCCCACTCAAGCTGCGCAGACCGAGCGTCCGCTAGTCCAACGTGGGTCTCTTAAGTCTTCGAATTTCTTATTCAAAAGCTATAAAACCGAATTCTCAAAATGGGAGGGGGGGGGCGTCTTAAAATCTTTTCGATCTACTACCATCCTTCAAACAAAAAGCACTAGGAAGATTGATGAGGAAATAGTCTTTCCTTTGTATTGAGACAGGAAAGTCAATAAGATCACAGAACTGTGAGGGAGGATCTGAGTGGTATCACTAATACGAATAAGGTACCTGGTGTCCCAAGTTATGTACTTTGTCCCTCCCAAACCGTCTTGAGAAGCATAGTTTTTAGGAACCAGGTATCCGACCTGCTGGATCCACCGGAGTGCTTCCCTAAGGCGTTTAGGAGACCCCCCTTTTTAAATCTAATTACCTAGTATGCAGACTTTCCTTAGGAGCACACCACTGGCCTTAAACTAACAGACTATTACCAGAGGTCATGCTGGTAGGCTTGCATCAATTAAAAATTATAACCGAAACTGAATATAATTGACAATACTGAACTATTCTAAGTCATAACAAAACAAGGCTCTCACAGACTGTTAAAATTGTTTCAAATAATTTTTCCACGTATACATAATTCATGTCGTAGTCCAGTTCAAAATGCAGCCAGTAAGTGCTGAGCCTTCTCATTTCAGTTATCAATAAAAAATTCATAAGGCCCAATGCTTGTACCTTTCTGTGGCACCTTCTTGTGGCACCCTGTTGAAAGCACTCAGGCATCGGGACTGGAGGAAGCCAAATGTGCAAAAGACACAGATCTTATTAATATGCCACCACTATCACAAAAGTTAAAACTGAAAATGTCCTCTCATTTTCAACAGTATAACTACTATTTTAAAGTACTGGATTGAATTGTATAATTATTTGTTTCATCTTTCAAAATTTCAAGAGTGAAATCTTAAGCAAGGCTCCTCAGACTCGTAAACCAACAATTTTTAATTAATGGCATGTTAGCTTCCAGACCCAAAGATACAGGTTCTCTCAAGAGAAAAATTGTAAGTTACTAAAAGAACTTTTATATCTACATGCAAGTGGCATCTAATTCTTAACCTAGCTATTAGGAAGAGGGTGGAAAGAGAATGTTCTAAAATCTTTTTCCTCAACAAGAATGAACATTTAAGGACAATACATAAGTGCATGTAGCATTAGGATGCTATCTTTCTGGATTACATCCATCCTACTTTTATACTATATTATATCATCCTTTATTTTGTGCTAATAGTAAATGACAGTGGTGGTGTTTTTTTAAGGTCTTTTGTCAAAAATGTTTCCCAGAAGTCTTTTAAATTGAAATAGCCTGTGAAATCCTAATACCTAGGAACCATTGCTTTGGAGCCATTGGAAAAGTATTCCTTCTGATTTGAAAAATATATATCATATTACGATTTCCTATAGTGTAGTGTAACAAAATAATATAGAAAAGTTTAAAACAAAAGTATGGATTCTGCAGCCAGACTTACCTGTGTTCGAAAGTCTCTGCCATTTATTATGTACTTACCTTTGGAAAACTTAATCTCCTTGGACTTCAGTTTCCTTGTCTATGAATTACAGATACTAATAACCCATTTTAGAGTTATTGAAATAATTCATTAATTCATGAAAAGTACTTAAAAACACACAGTAATCACTCTATAAATGTCAGCTATTTTGTGGTGGTAACAGTTAAAATTGTGGTGGTGGTGGCTGTTACTTAAACTGCACAGGCCTGAGACTTCTTGCAGGCACTCTGCACACAGCAGGAGAGCCCACAGCCCCGACTCCAGGGCCCACAGCCCTTTGGAAAGCCAAGGCAGGGACAGCAGTTACCTGAGCTCTGAGACTCGGGCCCCTGATGACTCGATCCTGGGGCTTGCCTGGCCTGTCCTCAACAGGGGACATGCCCTCAGCTCCAGAGGAGCTGACCGAAGCTCAGGCTGACACTTATCCTGCCCCCGGCTATAGGGGAAGAGGAGGGTATTGCAGCGGCTGGGCAGGGGCCAACTATCTCTGAAAGCAAGGCCTATCTGGAGACCTTCAGGGACAAGCAGAAACACTCCTTTACCCCTGCCCAGGAAAAGAGTGAGTTTGTGGGAGGGGTGTTCGGACTGGGAGGTCAGACGAGGCATTCCCACCAGAAAATGAAGGGGGTAGGGAGGGAGCCTGGGCCGGCATCTCGTGACGAAAGCAGGGTGCTCGGGGCCATGCTGTGGGACTTGGGGCAGTTCACGCTCCTGGGTGCAGGTTCTTCCACCTGCTGCCCCCCAAATGACTAACAAGACGAGAGGTCCATGGAGGCCCATTAAGGAGTCATCCCATCGTGAAGATCTTCCTCCCCGCAGAGAGGGGAGGAAGGACGTGAGGGGACCCGGAGGGGGCCGAGCGCAGAAAGACAAAGACTTGCTGGGCACTGGAGTGCCAGAGTCTTTGGGCAAACTCGAACCCAGGTCCGGCTGACCCGTGGCAGCGGAAATAACTCTGGTCAAAACCAGGTTAATTTGCCACGCCAGCAACTCCCCCGTCAGAGAGAGAGCCCCATCCTTCATAAAGACTCCTGATAGCCTTTCACAGGACAGATGAAGTAAGCCACTCCATAGCCCCTGACTAGAGTAATCTCTCACCCAGAACATACTCTCCAAGGGAAAGGAAATGTGAATTTGTCACGAGTACTGGCATAAGGGCAGGGCAGAGAGGAGTGACTCTCCGCATGTAAACCAGACTGTCCCAGGCAAGGAGAAGTGTGTGTATATGCATCCTAATTCTGATTTCGGTAGGCTAAAATAGATGACAGTCTGATGAAGGGAAGACACAAGACAATCCTTTTGGCTTCTGAGGGCCAGAAAAAGGGAAGGAGTCGCCATGAACTGGTTCTTACCTACACACAAATTTAACACCCTGAGGTCCTTCCGTGAAGGCATCATTGCCCTATCTGGAGTAGTGACAGTCTTGACAGTACTGTGATCATGAAGAAGGATTGGACTTTGGCTCACATCGAAACATCTATCTTACTCTATTTGGGTCGCTATAACAGAATCCCACAGACTGGAAGCTTATAAATGACTTTATTTCTCACAGTTCTGAGGGCTAGGAAGTCCAAAACCAAGGTGTTGGCAAAGTCGGTGTGTGGTAAAGCCCACTTTCTGGTTCATAGAGGGCTAGGGTTTTTTGTTTTATTTTGTTTGCTGTGTCCTCACCTAGCAGAAGTGAGGGAGCTCTCACTTCTTTAATAAGGGCACGAATCCCACTCATGAAGGCTCTGCCCTTAAGACCTAATCATTTCCCTAAAGCTACACTACCATGTCCAGCAAGTGGTAAATCCTGCCATGTCCAGCGCGGCTCTGGAGAATGTACCAGAGTGGGACCAGTGGGAGATTAAGAAAAGAAAGAAGACAGAAAGCTGGGATCAGGAGGTCCACTGTCCACTGATGGTGGAACAATGGCACAGTTTTATTTTTGCAGGCTGCTTTCATACAAGAGCATACAGTTGCTGGCTAGGATCAGACCATCCTCTGCACAATCACCCAACTCACACCTGCTACGATCTTCCACGGCTCCTCTTCTGCAGCTCCTTCTCACAGCTATGTGTGTGGTCCCTGCCTTGGAGCAACACCGCATTGTTCCTCATCAGTTCGTGCTTCCCCATTCTTAGAAAGGAGGCCAGGCAACCCTTGGTTGACTTCACAGATTGCAAGGACCTTGTCAGCTTACAGTAAGCTCTCCACACTACACCTCCAAACACCATCCTTTCGAGGGTTAGGATTTAACATACGAATCTGTGGGGACACATGTAGACCACAGAATGACCCAAACCTCCAGTGTGCCAAGGCTGAGACCTCGCTGGAGCAGTTTGCTCATTTGCTCGTGTATCATCTATGGATGCTTACACGAAGCAAGAGCCAAGGTTGTATATCTTATTTCCCAGTCTAAAACGTTTGTTGTCCGGTTAACTCCCAATGTGAAAAAATAACTCTCATCACGGCTGGTGATAATGCAAACAGACACAATCGCTTTGAAAAACTGGCAGTGTCTACCACAGTCGAACACCTGTAAGTATTCTGCTGGAGCAGTTCCATGCCTGGGTACATATACGACAGAAATACAAACACGTGTCACCAAGACATGTTTATTAGTGTATAGGGGAGCATTATTTGTAATAGCCACAAAGTAGAAACAACGCAAATGGAGGTCGTTAGCAGACTGGGTAAATATCTTTTGTCTAGTCATACAACGGAACTCTAATCAGTGATGAAAATAAACTACTGCTATCACGACAGTATGGAAGAATCTCACAAACATAACGCAAAAGAAAATAAACAAAAAATACGTACTGTATGACCCCATTTATATAAATTCCTGAAAGAAGTCTCGGTAGTGGTTACCTCTGAGACGTGGTGAGTGGGAGTGCTTGGCTAAGCCGGTCCAAGTGCAACACAGGCTGGAGAGACAAGGCCGCAGCTGCGCTTCGATACATTTCCAGACTCCTGGCCTGCGGGCTGCCTGGACCACGAGGGAAGGAGCCTGGTGCCAGGAACTGCTGATCAGACCCTCACCCTCAGGGTCTCTTCACTGTCCGCGGCCACTTCCGCCCTCGCTAGCCTTTTCCGGCTCCCGGGTTCTTAAAAGTACCCGCCCTTTCCGGGCCCGCCCCTCCGTCCTTTTTGGGGGCTTGTCAGGCCCAGCCCTTCTTCCCCGCCACTGCCGGGCCTCTGTTTTTGTCAGGACCGCCATTCCGGCCCCACCCCTTCCGGTCCGCCCCATCAGGCCCCGCCCCTCTGGCCGCCACAATTTCCGCGTCCACCCTTTCCGGGCCGCACTTGCCACTTCCCACCCCTTCCTGGACCGCCCCTCCGGCTCCGGCTCTTGCCAGGCCCTGCCCCTTCTTGCGCCTCAGCACGGCCCGGCCCCGCCCTTGCCATCTCCTCATCCCTTTCGACCCGCCCCTTCCGGCCCGCAGGTGTCAGGCCCCACCCTTTCCTGACTCGCCCCTCCGGCTCGGCTCTTGCCAGGCCCCGCCCCTCCCCAGCCCCCCGGCCAGGCCCCGCCCCGGCCAGGCCCCGCCCCTCCCAGACCCTCCCCCCGCCAGGCCCCGCCCCGGCCAGGCCCCGCCTCTGCCCCCCGGGTGGCGCCCTGGGGGAGCGTTCCGCTTGCGCGGCCTTGCAGGGCGCGGCAGCGGCAGGCGCGGTCCTCGGTCATGGGATTCCAGCCGGTGAGACCCTCGCTCTGTGCTGTGTACCCAGGGACTCCATTCCATCTGGTTCTGGTCCCTCCGCTCCGGTGATGCCAGTGTAGGGTGACCCTGTCCAGAGGAACCCCCGGCCTGGGCCTGGCCCAGTGTTGGAGCTTGAGGTCGCCACCCTCCAGGCGGCTGGACGTGCGGGACGGTCATTACCTTTATCAAGGGCCCTTCCCCCGCGGGGCAGTCACGCTGCCTTCTCTCCCCACAGAGCCCAGGCCTCCTGGCCTCCGTGGGGGTGGGGCTGCTGACTCTGCTCGGCCTGGCTCTGGGCTCCTACTTGGTTCGGAGGTCCCGCCGGCCGCAGGTCACTCTCCTGGACCCCAATGAGAAGTACCTGCTGCGACTGCTAGACAAGACGGTGAGTTGGGGAGGAAGGGGAGGGATAGAGGCGGGACCAGAGTTTTCCTCCCGGTGTGAAGTGCGCAGCAGCCGCCGTGGTTGGGATGTCCCGGTGAAGCACATGTGTCGTCTGTCTTCCAGACGCTGAACCACAACACCACGAGGTTCCGCTTTGCCCTGCCCACCGCCCACCATGTTCTGGGGCTGCCTGTAGGTAAGAAAAGTGTGGAGTGGGCTCCTTTCCCTGGTACCCTAAGGGGGTGATTCTCCTTCTGGAGTCTCTGGAAGGATGCTGCTTTAATGTTTTCTCCACGCCCCATTTCCCTTCCCTACCTGGCTTGATCCTCCAGGCTGTGAGGTGACACTGGACCCTCTGTGACACTCAGCAGCCCTCCCCCCTTCCTGCAGGGTTTGCACATACCTACCCCTGAACAAACACTAGTTTTTTACCCATTGCCCAGACCCATAACTCACTTGCTGCTGCTAAGGTACTGGCGGTAACCGATGAGCGTTTTGCCAGTGTGGGCTTATGAGGGAGCCACCTGGGGGGCTCAAAGGTGAATTGTCCCTGCCTGGTAGCTCGCTGGGACTACGGTGGGAAGCAAGATGCCTTTGTTCTCTCCAAGCTCCCCGAGTTTTTTGAAAGTTAACAGGAACGCAGCACAGCCACAAGCAGCCCTTACGTAGTTCTCTGCATGGCCCCCAGGGAGACACGTCTATCTCTCTGCCCGAATTGATGGCAGCCTGGTCATCAGGCCATACACTCCCGTCACCAGTGATGAGGACCAAGGCTACGTGGATCTTGTTGTCAAGGTAAGGGAGTAAGAAGGGTCCCCAGGAACTCCTTACCCTACTCTTTCTGGGGTTTGCAGAAACTTCCAGGGTTCCTTTGAGAGCAGGAGACCCATGTCCTTTGTGGGTTTGAAGAAAGTCCACGGGTTGGGGAAAGACGGCACATGCGGGCCCCTGCCCCAGCGCAGGAAGGTTCAGCCAGTGGAGGCTCAGAAATCAGTGACGTTCCAAATACTTTCCATTCTGTCCTATCAGGTGTATCTGAAGGGCGTGCACCCCAAATTTCCTGAGGGAGGGAAGATGTCTCAGTACCTGAACAGCCTGAAGATTGGGGATATGGTGGAGTTTCGAGGCCCGAGCGGGTTGCTCACTTACACTGGGAAAGGTGACAGCCTCTGTGCTCCCTGAGCCTGTCTCCCACACCCCCAGGCCATGGTCCACTGGGCACGGGGGGCTGTGAGTGCACCTGCATGAGGGCCAGAGCTGCCCTTCTGCACATGTAGCTCTGATTTCATGGGAGGGCAAGTTTCTCGGCCCATTGGTCACCCATCCACTTGACTCACCAGCCATGACAGCTGCAGAGGTCAGTAAAGCTACACCAGTCTCTTCCCCGCCTCAGATTCGCCTCTCAGACTCAGCTATTTAGATAGCCAGAGGTGGCTTTCATCCTTTCCCATGGGAACAGCTGGGTGCATTAGCAAGCGTCTTGAGCTGCTTTGTGCCACTTGAGAAAGTTGATTCACACCTGGCCCCGTGCCAGTCGCCCTTACCAGGGAGTGAGCCTATGCCAGAGGCAGCTGATGACTCACCATGGAGCCCTAAACTGACTGGTCCTTAATAATAGGGGACATGTAGTCCTGTCCCCATTGTCCCTCAAGTGTATTATTAGGACGGCTCAACTCAAACCTCCACCCAGGCTCCTGGGTCAGATTTCATCACAGCTGCTAAACTGGCCTGGGGCAATTTTTCAGTTCTGCATCTGTCATCTGGGCTTTCTCTTACTGACTTTGTTCTTCTACCTTCACTTGACTTCTCAGGGAATTTTAGCATTCAGCCCGACAAAAAATCTCCACCAGAGCCCCGAGTGGCCAAGAGCCTGGGAATGATTGCCGGCGGGACAGGTGCGTATTGCTGGAGCCACCCTCCCGCCATTGCCGATGTTGCCATGAAAATTCACAAGTGATCCTCAGAAGATTTGGCAGTCATCGTCAGCAATGCCTGGCTCTCCCCGATACCTGAGAAGCAAACTCATAAACAAACAAACAAAACTTTAATTGACACAAAGAGAAATGAATTGTGTGGGTTCTCCCAAGAGCTCACGTTGAATGGATCTAATAACTTTTAGGTGAGATTAGAAAAGCAGCTAGAAGTAGGATCATCAAGAGGAAAGAGAATTAGCACTGGACATTTTTGTATCTCAGACACTGTTCTCAATTTCGCTATACCTGTAAAGTAGGTACCAGTCTTCCCCTTTACCAGATGAGAAAGTGTGGGTTCAGACAGGGGAAGGTGGCTCCCACAGGGTTCAGTGGTAACGGGTTAATACCCAGCTCTGCCCAGTCCCAAAGCAGTTGCACTTGCCTTGTAAGTCCAGCACTCCTGACATTGAATCAGCAGGTACTTATAGCACCTGTGACTCGAGTCCTAGCCAACAAGGGACTTTGAGAGGAGGAGTCTTATCTAAGGCCATGCTACTCTGAACAAGCCCGATCCCATCTGATCTCGGAAACTAAGCAGGGTCTGGCCTGGTTAGTACTTGGATGGGAGGCCCCCTAGGAAGCCCAGGTGCTGTAGGCGTAAAAAATAAGGGACTGTAAGCTGACAAGGTCCTTATCTGTGAGGTCAACCAACAGTTGCCTCGCCTTAAGGGAAAAAAAAGGAGAGAGAAAAGGAGTCTTACTTAGAAGGATTTCGGCAATATGAAATTAGGTGAACACCGAACAAAACTACCTAGCAGGTGTGAACTTCCGTGAGTTTAGGGTAAAGGACACCTACCCAAGTGTAGGTGCTGGAGGCTGCACGGGAAGGCACACTAAAGGAAAACAGTGCGGTACTGAACCAGTGGATTCAGATGAAAGGGTCGGTTGGCTCGGGAGCCAGGACGGGCGGATGCAGCCACCACACCTCACCGTTGGCGTCTTTGTGCAGGAATCACCCCGATGCTTCAGCTGATCCGGGCCATCCTGAAAGACCCTGAAGACCCAACTCAGTGCTGTTTGCTTTTCGCCAACCAGGTTGGTTTGCTTTTCGCAGTGCTGGACATCAAAGTTGTGTGGGCTGGGCTTGGAGCTGCAGTACCAGTGGGCAGAAATGGCCTGGTGCCTGTTCTTGCCGCTGCCCAAGGTCCTCCTACAAGGCAGAGGACCCTCTACTCCAGTAAGGAGGACAGAGCATGGAGCCCCATTCTTTCTCTGGCCCCGAGCGTGAAAACTCTCTGCTTGGGTTTCCTTTGTTCGGTTTGCCATCTGTGTGACTAAAGGCTCTTCCCCCTCCTCACACCCCGTAAGTCCTGCTTGTTCCTGAGAACTTCAGCATTCTCTTTCTGATTGGAAGGTTGCCACAGTAGAGGACTCACGTGGGCCTGGGGAGGTTCCTGAGGACTTTGCTTCCCCTTTTCATTTCAGACTGAAAAGGACATCATCCTGCGTGAGGACCTGGAGGAGCTGCAGGCCCAACACCCCGGTCGCTTCAAGCTCTGGTTCACTCTGGATCACCCCCCAGAAGGTACCCTTCCCGTTTTGGGTAACCCAAAATCAGGGCCTCTCGCCTGTGCCATTCTGGTTTCGGTGGAGCCAACCACACTTCCAAGTCTGAGTGCAGGAGTGTGGTGGTCCCCAGGCCCTCTCCCTCCGGTTCCTGTTTACTGGTGGGCGGCAGGAGTGGCCGTGCTGCTGAGGCAGGCTGAGGATAGCCACACGGCTGCTGCCACAGCTTTATACCTTCTTGAGAGCCTTGCTCAGCCCTCCCCACCTCACGGCTTGGCACCCCCTTGCCAGGAGGCATCTGGAGTGTCGTTCTCTCCTCTCCTCTGGACTTCAGGTTGGGCCTACAGCAAGGGCTTTGTGACTGCCGACATGATCCGGGAGCACCTGCCCGCCCCAGGGGATGATGTGCTGCTGCTGCTCTGTGGGCCTCCCCCCATGGTGCAGCTGGCTTGCCACCCCAACTTAGATAAGTTGGGCTACTCACAAAAGATGCGATTCACGTACTGAGTGTCTCCTAGTTTCCCTGGTCTGTTTCCGGCCACCGTCCCCAATCAGCTCTCACACTCTGCGAGCTCTAGATTTCCTTCCGGACACGGTCAGCTTGTCATCTTTCTCCGGAGCTGAAAAGGGACGGTACGTGCAGGAATAGCAACCTTGTAGCCCTGGAAGAGGGCCAGGGCTGAGCTGTTCTTGGAAGGCCCCCAATCTCCCTGTGATAAAAGATTTAGGTTAGACCATGGGTCAGAAAGAAGCATTACATTTGTCCCAAGATGAGCTAGTTCCTTGATAGCGTCACACTGTTCTTTGTGTCTGCGATGAAAAGAACAGTCAGTGTAATGAGTTTTATTTAACCTCCGGTGCTTAAACTCAGCAGATTCTGTGTGTGAGTGCCAGTTGAGACTTTTAGGACTAGTCTTACAGAGATTGCAGGAAAGGAGGAAATGGTTTCTTCAGATCCTGCGGACCTCAGAGAAAGGAATCTGAAATATGTGTTTGTGTGTCTGTCTCTCTCCACCCCTACCCAGGCTGGAGGGAAGTGGCTCTCCGCAGTCTAAGGCTGCTGCCTGTGGCAGGAACCTCTGGCTGTGCAAATAAAGGGGGCCGCGGCCCCAGTGTTACACCTTAAAGGGTTGTGTCTGGGGTCCTTGTTTCTAAGGCTTTTCATGCCTGAGAATCTTGGGAGGAATGGCTTCCTAGCACAGAACAGCTTCTAGGTCTTCCAGAGAACCTTTTAAGAGTTGTACCATGTGACGAAATATGATCATCTTCGCAGCTGTCTCAGCAGAAGCAGAAGCTCAGCTTCTCCCTGGAGTCTTTTAAGGTAGGGGAGAGAATACACATGACAAGGATTGCTTTTTGAGCCCAGGTCCCCCTCACAGTGGTCTTTTGGTTTGGACACTCTTTTCTTTATTTTTTCTCTTGGCCTTTACTTCACCACCATATGTATCCTTAGAGGCACTTAGAAAACAAATCAGAGTATTGTCTTCCTGTTTGGAAAGTTACTTTAAAAAGTAACCTGATGTCACCAGCCCCAGACAGACTTGCTGGTACCTGGACAGAGCTGGCCTCCCCCAGGCCTCTCCATCCCGACTGCCCTTCTCTGCTGCAGCAGCATGACCCAACCCACTGCCTCCTCCCAGGGCTGGGCCAGGCAGATTCTTCTGATCTGCTTTGCTGGTTGCATTGTGACAGAACCACGCCTCTGTCTCAGGAGGAATGTCGGCATTGTTTTTCTGCATGGGCTACATATCGCTCTCCCCTGGGCACAGTCATCAGTAAATTCTGTTGTTGGCATTCCATCAAACACTTCTTGATCGGTCAGTATGTGTATGCCTCTAGCTGTGTGTACAGTGGGAGACAGCTGACTCTCTCACCTCCAGAAAGGGAAATCTGGCTTAGGGTGGTTGGGTTCAGGTAGTGAAGCAGCCCAGCACAGAGAATGTCCCACCAGCTCACCATGCCTTGTTTTGCACTGGTTTCTGCCTCATCCACTTAACATACAAACATTTATTAAGGACCTGCCACGTGCCAAGACTGTGCTCAGCCCTGAGGATATGATTGTGACCAAGACTAGTCTTAGACCCTGCCAAAGAAATCGTCTGGAGTAAGATAGACAAGTGATAGTTACAACAGAGTGTGATTGGTACTCTAGTAGAGATACAAGGTGTGGGTTGCAGGGACTCAGAGGATGAGGAAGAAAAGAAAGAATTCATGTTGCTAAGTTAACAGCCATTGGCTAGGCACTGCTAAGTGCTGTCATATAATGTAATCCTTATGATAATCCTGTGAGTTTTAGATTAAGGATTTGGCAAAGGTCATACAGCTGTTCCCTCTGAAGAAAATTAAACTCAGTCATGTGGACTATGAGTGTTTCTGAGGGTTTTGTACAGCGGGCAACACATAATAGCTAATGTTTATGAAGCATTTGCCTCGCATCATACTAAGCTTGCATAAATTATCTCACTTAATCCTGACATAGACCCAGTGAAATAGCAGTGATTTAATCCCAATTTTCCAAAGAGGTAATAATCATTTTGAGCAGTTTGGTAATTATTATTTTGAGCAGCTCAGGATCATAGACTGGCCTGGGATGGAAACTTGGGTCTCTGTGAGTCCATAGCCCAGACTTTTAACTGGCCCCAAGAGAGCTGGCCCCGCTGCCCCGGGGCACCCACCTGAGGCTATAATCTGGCACGTCTCTCTGCATCAAGATAGCACTAGTTATAACGGGCCTTCGGAGAACTGAGAACATGGTTTGTCCTGCGGATCATGTTGTGTTGCACGGTTCAGAGGAGGGCCACATCACTCTGACATCTCCCAGACGCGCACTCCGGGGTAAGGTGGGAGCACGAGTTCATAAGCAAGACTAGTCAGAAACAGCGCTAGTGTTCATGACAAGAAATAACATGAGCCAAACTTAGGTCTGGCCCAGTGCCTTGCACGTGATAGGCGCTCAATACATATTTGTGGGAGGGAGGGACCGGGCGGTTGAAGAAGGGTCACGTGTTTCGAAGGCGTCGGTCACCGGAGATGCAGGGGATGTCCGTTGACGGCTGGTGCGCGGCGGGAAAGCCGGCGTGCCTTGGCGGGGCTCCGGGCGCCGCGGGGTCGCGGCCGGGAGGGGGCGGGGGCTGGGAGGCGGGGCGGGGCCGGGAGGCGGGTGAGGCGTGGTCCCGCGGGCGGGGCGGGGCCGGGAGGCGGGCGGGGGCGTGGTCCGGCGGGGCGGGGCCGGGAGGCGGGTGAGGCGTGGTCCCGCGGGCGGGGCGGGGCCGGGAGGCGGGCGGGGGCGTGGTCCCGCGGGCGGGGCGGGGCCGGGAGGCGGGTGAGGCGTGGTCCCGCGGGCGGGGCGGGGCCGGGAGGCAGGCGGGGGCGTGGTCCCGCGGGGCGGGGGCGGGGCCGGGAGGCGGGTGAGGCGTGGTCCCGCGGGCGGGGCGGGGCCGGGAGGCGGGCGGGGGCGTGGTCCCGCGGGCGGGGGCGGGGCCGGGAGGCGGGTGAGGCGTGGTCCCGCGGGGCGGGGGCGGGGCCGTGCTCCGCCGGCGGGCGGCCGCGCGCGGAGGTGACGTCGTGGGCTGCGCGCTTCTTCCGGCGCGGAGAGCGTAAGGGTCGGGGCCGCTCGGCCGCAGGCCGCTCCAGCGCCTGGGGATGTAGCGCTCGGTCCGCGGCCCCCGCCCCTAGCCGAGCCCGCTGCCCGGCCGTAAGTTCCCGGGGACGCCGCAGCGAGCGAGTGGGCGGGAATCGGTGCAGCGCGGGGTCCCGCGCGTCTCGGACCAGGCCTGCGGCGGGGTCGCCCCGAGGGTCCCGAGACCCCAGTCCTGGAGCCGGCCGGGCCTCCCGGCTTCGCGGCTGTCAGGGTTGTAAACATTTCCGGCCCCTCCCACAGCGCGCCGCCTCCGAGGCGACCGCAGAAGCCACCATAGGGCGGGTCGGCTGCCTGACCTCCAGCTTTCTTCAGCTGCCGGCAGTTCTGCTCGGCTCTGTGTCTTCCCAGCAGGGCGAGACGTCTGGATTGAGGCTCCGGCTTGGGACCGGCCAGGCCTGAACTAAGGCTGGTCCCAGGCCGCCGCCCGAGGCAAGTGGGGTGGGCGGGTGCGGGCCTGGGTCCCCCCCGGGGAGCATCTACCTGCCTTCGGTGGCCCGGGAGCCCTGTTGGAGAAGGGGAGATTGGTGAACAATTTACCATTATTTAAGGTAGTCGTAAACGCGGAAATGTTAGCATGATCTAAACTACTTTGGGGGAAAACGGAATCTTCTTCCCTCAGAAATCTCATGTCGATGTATGCCGTCTTACGTTTGAGACTTATCTTCACGCCTTCGATTTTTAAGAGCTATGCACTTTCCCGCAGTTCCTCGTGATTCCTAGGCGGTGGGAAACTGCCGAGGGGCATTTCAGTTGACAGTCTCAGGTGTCAGTGGGGCGGCAGGAGGGCTACATAGTACTTCGCTAGACACACCATGGTATTTCCCCCGAGTATTTAGAAGGCAGACTGGAAAACAGCAGGGATTTAAGCGGCCGATATAAATCAAGTAAACACTGTAATGGCTGGTTCTTTGACGCGAAGTAGTGTGTTCTGCTCACTGCTTTTGTCTCTTGATAGGGGCTGGGTAGCTGGTCATCGTGCAGCTGCTTTTCCTGATGCTTTTGTAGCATCTGTACAGTAGCAGGAATTGAGAACGGGTGGTACTAACAGATTGCAGTGCCAGGGTAGCCGTTCCCAGCTCCAGCCACTACATTTCTTTATTCCAGGAGTAACTTCTGTTCCCCTGGAGATGGTACTTGGGGAAGCAGTCTTAAAAGCGCATGTGCTGCCTGTGGAGGTCTATGATAGAATAGACCGCCACAAAACTACCTACTTGCGAAGTAGGATCTGAAAGCATTTTGTTCTCAGTGACCAAGAAATTACATGATTCCCAAGAGATAAAAGAGAGAGGAGAGGAGAGGGAGAGGAGAGAAGAAGAAATGAACCAGCCACTTTTCCTGCAAGTGGGAAGAATCTCAGGCCAATATTAGGAAGCATCAGTAATCCGCCAGCCCCGCTGCTAATGGGTAGGGTAGGTGGCTTTTAGGCACCTTTGAGTTTCTTCAGTCTGGTCTCCTGTTACTTTTCGAGACTCCCTTCTGGAAAAGCAGGTCATTCACTGCCCTGGGGGCTGTTCTTTCAAGGTACCGTGTCCCTATCACTGTACCCTCCTAGAATGCCCTGCTCCCAGCGTTCCCGGTCAGGGCCCTTTCTAAAATGTCCCACTGAATTTGTGCTCCTTTCTAGGCCAGTGAGTTTGTTCTCTATTTACCAGGCCGTTTCCCTAGGAGATTTCCATTTTTCTGTAATTAAGCCAAACTGAAATTCTTTTAATACTCCTGACACATTATTCTATCCCATCTACTTGCAGTCACACTGGCGAACTAAACAGACATCTGTACATCCCAAAGCTTTATTCCTTATAGTGGAGTTTTTTCTAATCTGTTCAGGATCAAAAAGACCATTTCTGTCGGGAGAGCTTTAACTGGTGAGGAGCTAGGAAGGAAAATAGAACAGTGACTCTTGGCATCAAGTAGGAGGCCCCATTACTGCAATTTGGTAATTTTCAAACATAAGCTTTTGCCTTGACCATTTTTCCCGAGCAGCACTACAAAACCACCTTTCCTGACGAAGCAAGTACGTGGAGGAGACGATGGCTGTATTCTTTGTCTTTACTGCTACACTAGTCTTGCTTTAAAACAGTGAGAGTCAGGCGTACGTGCAGCCAACCCGTGGACTCTCTAAGGGTCCAGGGACCCCAGATTAACTTCTGGAAACTTCGTACCTTTGACTTCAGGAAAGGAGTGTGCTCCGGCCTGGAAAACTTAGGAACTGGTTCACAGAATAAATGTCTCAAAAGCTGTGAGCAAAATAAACTCTCCAGCTAACTGGCTGGCGATTAAGAATCAGTCCTGTCCCAGGCTTGGCACAAGACTCTTAGTTAAAGGAGCACAAATAGCTCCCTGGCTCCACAGCTTCGTTCTCTAATATTGTAGTTTATCCAGTGGGAAAGCTTAGTGGTAAAAGTTTATTAGCTCGAATTGAAGAAATCCCATCAAAAATGCGTTCTGTGGAGTTTGGCCTAATTATATTTTGCTTCGTCGGGTGTGGCGAGTTTGAGGTGAAATGTGTTTGCTCTAATGTGCCAAGGACACAGAAGGCTGGCGGAAAGCCGAAGTGCGTGTGGCTCTCCTGAGTGCTCCCACAGAGTCCGTGGCTTTTCTAGAATGAAGACCAGGGCACTGCGTGGCTGCCGGTTGTTGGCGAGTGGCCCGCCCTGGCACAGCGTCCGTTTTCAGGTCCTGGTATTACTTGCCCTTCTTTCTCGCCAGACCTCTGATCCGTGTCTCTCCCTTCCTGTCTGTGTTGCTGCAGTTCAGACGGCAAAAGTGGGCAGTGGACTTTGCTCCCTGGTGGCGTCCCGGGCATACTTGAGTGCACGGTAACGTGTCTGTATGATGACTTAGAGTGGGCAGCTGATCTGTGCGTTAACTGGGGCGTCAGGTTTAGTGACTCTGAGAGAGCGTAGGAGCTAGTGACGGCGGAGCTGGAGGGATTCCGAAGCGTTACCAGGAAGTGATTTGGCCCGAAAGGGAAAGGACCGATGATGGCCAAGAGACTAAGGTCACCCTAAGAGAACTCTGGAATTAGGAGCACAAAACCTTTCAGACCAGTTGCGGAAATTACAGCAATGCCACGCTTGGTTCTGCATCTGACCTCAGGCCCTGATTGCTCAACTTCAAGTTGGCCTGTGTTAATCTCATAGCCTTTTGGTCACCCAGGGACCAAATCTGAACTGAGCTGTGGCCATTCTGGTTTAGAGGTTCTCCCTGCACTGCCCTCCTGGAGCAGTGGGATTGCATTGCCGACTTTGCACCTGTCGTGAAACACCTGTGCCATCTGCTCCTTGGCTCTGTGAAGATACTGACTTCACTTGCTCAGCTTTGTGTTTTGCGTGGCACCTTAGCCTGCCTTGGGGTGCTGGCACGAAGTACGTCGGTTAAATGTGCAGCAGATGTGTTGGCCGACCCTGGGCAGAGGGATCGGGGAGAGCCCCACAGGCAGATGAAAGAGCAGAACCCCTTAGCTAGTGATCGGAAGTTCGGAAATCATATGCTTGCTGGCTGGAGAGCGCCCCCAGTCATTCATTCATTCATTCGACACAGGCGCTGACCCAAATCAGGCACATGCATGTAGTGGTGTGTGCTAGAACTTGGGGAGACTTTCGCCACCTGAAGCGCTGCTAGCTGTATGCTCCGCCACGTGCATTCCTCCTTTTATGACTTACTCTCTGAGATGCCAAAGCCATTTATGTGGTTTGCTCAGTATAAATTCTTTCTTAGTAAAGGTGTTGATTCGGCAGCACTTCACTTTGAGGAAATAGTTTTTGTGGTCGGCCTATTGAAAAAGATTTCTCGTTTCTTCTCACGTGGGCTGCCTGTCTCCTGAGGTTTCAGGGGCCTCCCGCTCCCTGTTCTCCGTGAGCGCACTGTCAGCTGTGACTGCGCTGGCGTCTGTCTTGCACACTCGAAGAAAGAGGAACTTCTCTGTGCTGACATGTGCAAAGGTCTGCGGTACAGTGGCTAGATGTGCCCGTCGCTCTCGGCCGTGCTTGTGAGTGGAGCATTGCACGACCGACGGGCTAAAAAGTTGAGGGTTGCCCTCACCTCACCTGGCCACGTAAACACAACTGCAGTCCCTGACAAGGACTTGCGATCACACTTGGCTGAAAAAAAAGAACTGGTGTACGCCGGGGAAGACGTTTGTAAAGGGACCAGCTTTGGGAGAGAGTCTCCTCCTCAGGAGCAGAGTCACACTCGCTGCCCACAGCCGCAAAAGACTCGGGTTCCGCAAGCTCGCGTGTCCACTCCCTGACAGCTCGCGCCGTGTGCAGGTGTTACCAGCCCTCTTCGCACGGCCCTGTGCCTGCTGGGACTCGGGCTCGCGGCGCAAGATAACGCCAACGTCCTGGCCGCTGCCGTGGCTGGGAGTGACAATCCCCTTTGTTTCTGGGAGAAAAATACTAGGTAGTGGAACACTTTGGGCACTTTCCCCTCTTTTCAATATTATTTTCATCTCCCTGAGGCCTGATTAAAGACAACTGTCTGGACCTTAACTCAAGAAAATCTGAAGTTTTTTAAGACTTTTCCTGGAAAACCGAGTTCTGAGTTTCTTTGGTTTTCCTAAAGGATCTGTGTGCCTGTCTCTGGTTTCTGAAACCCGATCTGAGCGGGGCTCGGGTATGACCTGCGGTGGCAGGGGCAGGCTCTTGCCACGCCAGTTGTTTGGTATGTGTCTGGCAAGGGGCAGCGCCGCCTCCTTGTCTCAGCTTCCTGCTTCCAGGTAGGTAGTTGGTTACTTTCAGGAGCGATTGTGATGAAAGCTTGTTATCCACGTGTTGAACCCAGACTGTAATCCTATAACAGAATTAGCAGACCTTGCAGAGGAATTAACCACTGGGCATCTCGCCCACAACCAAGCTGCTTTTGCATGCAAGGCACCCTCGCCAGCCTTGCTAGAAAAAAGCCGACTGCATTTGGTTGGCGTTTAATTCCTTTCTCCGCTTGGGAGGCTGTACAGCATTTACTGCCAGCCAGGTGCTGACTTCATATTTTTGCTCCACAATCTCAAAACCAGACCTTTATTGGGCAAAAGAGCTTTGGGAATGACAGGCTATTTCTTCGCGCTGAATGGGCTCTATGCCTGCGGGAGGGTGTTGAGGTCAGTAGCGGTTTTTCTGTGGTGACATTTTGGTACAAAAACTCAGGCCCTTTGAAGGCAAGCAACCAAGCATTACATTTTCAGCCTTATCGGTAAGATGAGTGAGATTCTGAGTGAAGGTGATGTTGAAGAGGGAGAAGAAGAAATCGATTTCATTCTGGCGATGTATCGGCCTGTGGAACTGGAGGCAGGCTGTGCGTTCATTAGCTCCTGCCTTGTTCAACGCCTACTTGTGGAGACGGGACTAGGAGGGGAGTGAATTGTCAACAGCCTTCGTGTTTGTGTTCGCTTTCAGTGTCTGCCACCACAGGGGCCTCTGCCCCGCCTCTTGGGCTGAGACACCCCAGCCTTTCCCCAAGCTGAAGCTGCAGGGCATTGAGGTACCAGCCAGATGTCCTCTCACAAAGGACCCGTGGTGGCACAAGGCAGCGGGGCTCCCGCCAGTGACCGGGACACGGACACAGACACGGTGGAGCTGGCCGAACTGGGACCCCTGCTGAAAGAGAAGGGCAAACGGGCCATCGCCACCCCAACCAAAGTAAGTGGTGTCCCCGGAGCCAGCCCCTGGGTCAGTCTCTCCTTAGACCCATGTCCATCTCTGTCTGTCAGGATCTCTGCCCGCTTCCCGACAGGACCCGCGGCACCCTAGGATGCCTGTCTCAGTCCTTACCCTGCTGTACGATGAGCGCCTTTTTCTTTGTTTTTGCCACTGTAAAATCTCACAAGCTCACTCATCTTTAGGACCCAGTGCTGAGCACAGGGCTAAAACTCAGTAAGTAGCAAACATCTGGGAATGAGTAAGGAGCAGCAAGGGCTGGGTGTGGCTTCTAGTAACAAACAAAATCCCTGTATCTTTGACAAGATAGAAGTCTCTCTCCAGGGAAAGAATTCTAGAAGGAACTGATCCAAGGCTGATACAGAGGCTCCACCACTATTGGGCACCTTCTGGCTCCTCCATTCCTGATACATTACGCACCACGCCCATAGCCTGCAGCACGGGCTGGCAGCGCGCGGAGGAGGAGGGGCCCTGGGCTCTCTGGCGCCCTGCCACAGCCTGTCAGCCAGAACTTGGTTCTGCAGTCGCCTCCGGCTGCCGTGGCCCTAGGGCAGCACAGCCTTCTCAAGAACTCTTACTGAGGACCAGAGAGTGCGGACATTGGGGTTGACAGGCAGGAGCCAATATCACAGAATCTAAGAGGCCCGATCTCCAGGAGAGAGGAGGTGGCCCAGGGAAGGCACCGAAGTGCCAGGCTCTCCAGGCTTGCGGCTCACAGCCTGGCCCGCAGAGGGACATCTCCCTGGTGGGCAGATGCTTCCCACAGGTGCACACGTTGTGCCAGGCCCCTCCGGGAGCAGAGCCGTGCTGCTGCTGCTGCAGAACAGGTCCCGGGGCCCTGGCCCTCCTGGGAGCTGCTCTGCAGACGACGTTCCAGATGTCGCCTCATCCCAGTGTCAAGTGAACCAGGAACCGGGACAGATTTAAATTGTCAGGGGGAGCTCCGAGACGCCATCATTCCTATTGTTTTCCGAGAATTTAGTGTCTGGAGGAGAGGTGTCTGGGAAACATCCTGGCGACGAGGGTGGTGACTCGAACTGCAGTGTCGAAAACTCATTAACTGTGGCTCTCTGGGAGCAGAGGCTGGGCACAGAGTGATGAGTCTGGGTGTCTGGTTACCTCTGACCTGAAGTAGCACAGTCGTGAGATGGCTCCCGGCACTGGTTTCTGTTTGTCTTTTCCCTGCAGGCTGAAGAAGAGCAGGCGCGCCCAGTGCCTCAGGAAGAGGAGGAGGAGGTGCGGGTCCTCACTCTCCCCCTGCAAGCCCACCACGCCATGGAGAAGATGGAGGAGTTCGTGTACAAGGTGCAGCCAGGGAGCCTCGGTCCCGGGTGGGCGGGGCGGCCTCGCTCCTGTGCGCACGCGCGGGGCGTGTTTCTGCGTGCGTGAGTCCGGGGGCAGCAAGCTGAGTTCTTGCTGACGCATGTGCTAGGCGTTGCTCAAAATATATTCTAAACCAGGAGTTCTTAAATTGTTTTCTATTGATCCCTTTGACGGTCATCAGAACATTGACATGTGATCTCATAATGTGGGCTCTTTCATTAATAAACATGCATTAATGACAAGCTATGATATATTTTATTAAACTTTATAAGTTCTAAGTAGTGAGAGTACAAACAATATTTCAGTATCTGCAAACCTAATGTATGAAAATATCTGTGATTTCTGTTAGTGACAGGGTCACAAGTTCTAATACTATGGTTTGTTACTCGCATATGTAATTCAGGGAAATGTTAAATTTTAGTTAAAGGTGAGTGAACATGAAGATAATGTTTTTTTCCATCCAAATTTCCATCTACTCCCCGGATTCTGTCACTGTCCATGTACTCCCTAGGGTAAGAACCCCTGCTCTAAAAAAACACAGTGTGACCCAGTCCGAATTCAGCATCAATGAGAGGGAGTTTAGAGCAGGAGGCAGCCAGAATCTCCTGGAAGAGAGGGGCAAAGGAGGGCTAAAATGTGTGGTTCTAAAAAGCCATATATACCATTTCTGTTTCTTTTCCTTCACTATATTTACTTAATTTTGAAATTTCAAGGAGGTCCCCTATATTTTTGTTAAAGACTTTCACTGAAATATACTTAGATAAACTAACATGGCACAAGGACAAGGGATTTAAGAAAAGTGGGGAGGATACAGATGGTGCCATGATAGGCTCAGCCATGCTCTGTCTTGCCCAGGGCCAGGCCGGTCTCCACGTGACCTGAGCCCTCCAGAGCGTGGCCGATGCTCTCCCAGGCTGGCCCTTGTCAGGCCTCTTAGGCTCGCGTTACTGAGGGCCCTGCCTGCTGAGAGTGCACGTGTAGCTGGCCACCAGCACCTGCATAGTCGAGAACCTGTGGGTAACTTTGGACTCCCTGGAAGTGTCAGTCACCCCGTGGTATCTGCAGGGGCTTGGGCCCCTCGCCTGGAGTGGCGTAGGTCAGTGCGTGCAATCGGCCCCTGCATCTGGGCTTGGCGGAATCCGTAGCTGTGACAGCTGCAGCTCCAGCTGCACGTTTGCTGCACAGAATCTCTGTGTTAAGTGGATGTGCTGTTCACAGCATGTGTTCAGGGGTCACCTGTGCTCTAGGTCTGGGAAGGGCGCTGGAGGGTCATCCCATACGACGTGCTCCCAGACTGGCTGAAGGACAATGACTACCTGCTGCATGGCCACCGGCCACCCATGCCGTCCTTCCGAGCTTGCTTCAAGAGCATTTTCCGCATCCACACAGAGACTGGCAACATCTGGACCCATCTGCTCGGTGAGCGACAGGGAGGGAAGTGCCATCCCCTTGTCCGCTGCAGGGCCAGGGGTCGGACAGCCTTTGTCCCCGGGTGGAAGAGGGACTAGTCGTCCTGATGGCGTGATCGCTGGCTTTGCGTGCACTTGGTTGACTCTCGTCACTGATCTTTAAGATCATGGGGCGGCGGGGCGGGGCAGACACCGGAGAAGGAGTGGGACCTGCACGGTGGCACTTCCTCCTTTTTCGTAAATTTCTACAAAGCAGAATGCCAGCATTTCGAACTGGTCTCATTTGGGTCTGTGTAACAGGTGCCATTCTCCCTGGAGTGCAGCACAGTCCCCACAGCTGGGCCCTGCGGTTTCAGTGCGGGTCCGGTGCCGTCCCCGTCACCGCGCGCTCCTTTTCCCCTCTTGGCTCCTCCAGGTTTCGTGCTGTTTCTCTTTTTGGGGATCTTGACCATGCTGAGGCCGAACATGTACTTCATGGCCCCGCTGCAGGAGAAGGTGGTCTTCGGGATGTTCTTCCTGGGTGCGGTGCTGTGCCTCAGCTTCTCCTGGCTCTTCCACACCGTCTACTGTCACTCTGAGAAAGTCTCGCGGACCTTTTCCAAGTGAGTCAGGAGAACGTCAGTAGGGCCGGTTCGCGCGCTGCTGTCCCATCTCGTGACCCCAGTGACTCCTAGAGATGCCCCGCTGTGCCAGAGGACAGGCTCTCGATCTCGTGGGTGCCATGGAGCGATGGAGCTTTTCCCTTAAACCCTTCACAGAAAATTCCCGGAGCCCCGTTGTGGGGCGTGTTTCTGCTCCGTGTGGAACTCAGGAGTGTCCACGGGCTGCTTTCCAAGGCCACGTCCCCAGTGCTGCTTACCTTCTTGTCGGCCTGAGTCAGGCAGGGCGCGTCATGTGCTCTGTTGGGTCCCTCCGGGTCCTGCTTATCTCTGCCACCCACGCCTCACTGGGGCTGCAGAGGTCCTTCCTCTAGGGCTTTCCATCGTCCCCAGCTCCGAGCTGGGGGTGCCATCTGTGTGCTTGTTTTGTTGTGATTGTTGGTGTTGGTGGTGCTGGCAGGTGACTTTGTTTTTCTGGTAATACCAGTAACAGGAATATGTTTTTATCACTTAAAAAGTCAGAACAGAACCGTGCCCCTTAAAAATACTCCCAACTGAAAGGTTCGCTGTTTAGAATGTGGCCTTCTAGAGCCCTCCTGAGTGTAAGCAGGCGCTGACGGGCTTATGACAGCTCCCGAGTTAAGTGCCCCCTGGGGATGTGGCCTTTCACTTCGGAGGGAGGGAAAGGAAGTCCTGTGAGCAGGGATCTTAGAGCCATTTCCACTGCATGGTGGAAGTGCCTGCTCCTGTGGAATTTCAACCCCAGATGTAGGCTGTATGTAGGTCATGTGGGAAGTGGGGCGGGGGGCACTGGGGATGGTCACATCTGGGAGCAGGTGAAGAACAGAAAGAAGCAGTTAAAGGAGCGTAAGGATTCTTCACTCCCCGCTGCCCCACCACCATGTGCCCGCTTCCATGGTCTCTTCCAGGCTGGACTATTCGGGGATCGCTCTGCTGATCATGGGGAGCTTTGTGCCCTGGCTCTACTACTCCTTCTACTGCTCCCCACAGCCCCGGCTCATCTACCTCTCCATCGTCTGTGTCCTGGGCATTTCTGCCATCATTGTGGCACAGTGGGACCGGTTTGCCACCCCCAAACACCGGCAGACGAGAGCAGGTGGGTAGGGGGAAAGTGTAACCTTACTGGCATTTGGACCTCGAGCCTGAGAGGCTGGACCCCAGGCCCTCAGGTTTCAGTTGGCGGACCCCACCCAGGCCCTGGTTTGTGTTTAGTGTGTTCAGAACAGCGTGGATTTTCAGAGCTCACTCCCCCCGAAGTGTCATACTATTTCGGTAGAACCCTGATAGGACACACGTACCACGCTGGTCGGTTAGCGGCCACGTAGAGATGACCCCTCTGCCGTTTGATTTGAGAAAGTGAGGGACATACAAAGCACAGCCGTTTCAGTGCCTCGAGTTCTGAGCACGCAGAGCAGGGGCGAAAGCGGAGCGCCCGGCCTGCTGTCGGCGCGGGCCCGTGCCGCCGGCGGCACGAGAGCACCACCCCCGGTTCACAGGGTGCGGGCGCTGGCGGAGCCTGCACCGAGATGCACAAACGTCCCTGCGGCTCCCGCCTGGAGCTTTGTGACTTGCAGCGACATAGCAGTTACCTCTTTAGACTTTGCAGTGTCTGGCGCGTTTACCCTTCAGATACAGGGATTGCCTCCTGTAGCTCTGACTGCGGGCCAGGCACTGTGCTCTCCCGGGGAGTCTGTGAAAATGGAGAAGGCGGTCCCTGCCTTCCGGGCGTGTGGGGTGCCGTGGCGTTGAGACAGGTGCCCGTTCTTCCCTTCCTCTCCCCTTATGTGCGTGTCCCAGAGCCACGGACAGCTTCTGCGCTGGCTCGGGGTCAGAGTCCTGGTGACCTCAGGCTTTTATGATCTGAACGGGGAAGCCATCCTGCTCCTCCCTGGCTCGCGAGCCACCTGGAGCCTTGCCCTCTAGCTTCTGTACCCAGGTCGGCCATCAGAGGCTTCTGACTTCGTGTGCGCTGCCTCGGTGCTCACGCGGCGCACATGCCGGCCGTGGTCCGCCTCGGAACCGCGCTCCCCAATGTGGAAGTAGCGCTTACAGTGGACGTTTGGCTCCAGAGCAGGGCAGTGGCTGCCGCCTCCTTGACAGCCCTGCGTCTACCCTGACAGGCGTGTTTCTGGGCCTGGGCTTGAGCGGCGTGGTGCCCACCATGCACTTCACCATCGCCGAGGGCTTCGTCAAGGCCACCACGGTGGGCCAGATGGGCTGGTTCTTCCTCATGGCTGTGATGTACATCACCGGAGCCGGCCTGTATGCCGCTCGAATCCCCGAGCGCTTCTTCCCCGGAAAGTTCGACATATGGGTAAGAAGACCGCCCCGCGAGGCCTCGGGGGCTGGGGCAGTTGTGGGGTTTGGGGCGCAGAGATGTACATGGGGGGGCGGCGGGTGACCAATAGCAACATTTTGGTACGTTGCTGACAGGACTTTTAAAAAATTTTCTGCCGTACATATACCACTTTAAGGTAATAAAACATTTTTACGGAGAAACCAAAAGAGGCAAGCGGCGCGCCTCGTCCCCACACCTCCTTGCTATGTCCTGAGGGCTCTTCTCTCATCGGCCCCACAGTTTCAGTCTCATCAGATTTTCCACGTCCTGGTGGTGGCAGCAGCCTTCGTCCACTTCTATGGGGTCTACAACCTTCAGGAATTCCGCTACGGCCTCAAAGGTGGCTGCACCGACGACTCCCTTCTCTGAGCCTGGCCATCTGTCAGGCAAGGGACCTCCCAAGTGCTTTTAAGAATAACTTCTTTGCTGCAGTGAGAGGGAGAGTCTGAGTTGTCTGTTTGCAGGAGAAACTCTTAGGGATTCGGTCCAGCGAGCTCCAGCCCACTGCCACCTGGCAACAAACCGTACGTTTCCTGGCGGAGGAGGGCGGGTGGTTGACTCAGCTGTGCCCCTTCTTGCAGCCCCCTCCTCAGCAAGGCGACTGCGTCCCCTCACAGAGTACTTCGAAGCTCACGTTGAGATTTTATCCTCCCCCAACCATTTTGGGAAAAAAAAATGATGGACTGGGACTCTTCGGAAATTCTGTTTCTGGAAGGAAATGTCCCTCCCTGACCCCCGTCCTTACTTTGTAACCTGGCTTATAACAGGCCATCCGTTTTTGTAGCACACTTTTCAAAAAAACAAAAAAACAAAAAAACACCTGGTCCCAACTTTCTAGGGCCTGGGCCTGCTCATAGAGCAGTAAGAATAGGGTCGCCAACTTCGATGTAGCCCAGCAAATCATGGCAGCGTGTCCAGGCTCCGGATAACTTGAGTTTTAATTTTTTTTCTTGGCAGAGTAATGTAAAATTAAAATGGGGAAATATATTTAATATTTAATACTAAGCTTTAAAAAGAAATCTGCTATCATTGCTATGTATCTTGATGCAAAGACTATGATGATAATAAAAGAAAGTACAGAAGACAGTTAGCATTCAGAGATGTAACACGTGTGGTCTCAGCTGTTTGCATAGCTCCAAAGGATGAAAACTGAGAAAGTGAGGCCGGATTGTGCCGAGGTACAAATCGGAATCACAGCCATCGACGGGCTGACGTGCAGGCCCATGAGCGAGCCACGCTGAAGCCCTGGCATCTGCTCCTCGGCACAGCCTTGTATTTCTCTACTTATTGCACAGAATTTTATTAGAGACATTAATATGCCATGGTATTATCTAACAATTAGAAGACTCAAAGGCGTTGGGCTACATCCCTTGTGAATATCAGGTCTGCTGCATGTTACTTTGGAGTTTATTTCTTTTCAAACTGCCTTGCACAAGGGTGTCTCATCAGGAGGTTATTCTATGCTTTTCTGTGCCTTCGTAAGTCGTGCTCAACCTGGGATGAGTTCTGGTGAGTGAGGGCGAATGGCCCGCAGGCGTCACCTCCCAGCTGACGTAGGCAGTGAGAGGGGAGTCCTCCCAAGGGACAGAAGGGTTAACTTCAAGGTTAAGTTTGTACAACTAGGAGAATAAAGAATCCTTTTAAAAAGCCAGCTAAGCTGACAAACAGGAGACATTTCTAAACCTCAAGTGGTAATCAAGGAAATGTAAATTAAAACCAAAATAAGTCATTTCACTCTTACCGGACTGGCGCGAGTTGCGGTCCTCAAACTGTGTTGGTGCAGATCTAGAGCACAGTAGGTGCTGCTGCTGGGACCCTCTGAGGCTCGTGGGACCAGTGTGCATGCACACGCTTGGAGGGTGTCACGTGCTCGAACATTGGGACGTTTCATTAAGCAACACCTTACAATGAGGTATGTCCTAGGTCCCTTCGTTTAAAAAATGCTGGTTATGACCCACCTAATTGTCTCATAATTCATTGTCACACTTTGAAAAACACTACCCTTGAGAAACAGCTTGTGTCAAAAGGTTCGTGGCAGCTGAGTGTAGTAGCAACATACAGCAAACAAGCCAATGTCCAAACCTTGAATGGAAAAGTAAATCTTGGTTTATTCATATAGTGAAACGTTTAGCAGTGAAAACTAGTTGAACCTCAAAGATTAGGGGGAAGGAGGGAAGCAACTGACAATATATCTGGTTGGATTGCATTTATGAAGTTTACGGATATAAATCTGGTAAAAAAAAATTCCAAAGGAAATGTTAATACAGAAAACTGGTCACCTCTGAAGAGGTGAGGACAGCATGGGAGAGGTACACAGGTCATTTCCCAAGTGTAGCTACTGTTTAACTGCGTGGTGAGTACCTGGATGTTCCAGAAACCATGATATTTCTTTGCATATGTGTTAAGTACATTTCATTAAAAGTTTTTAAGTTTAAAAAACAACTTGCGCTGATAGAAAGTCACAAAAGGGTGACCTGCAGGCTGCAAACATTCACGAACGTGCTTTGTTTGGCCTGCACAGTGGAAACTATCAACTGCGGCTAAGTGGTAGCTGTGTCCTTCGTAGGGGATGTGTGCTCCCCTGGAGGCGTCTGAGTTTGCAACCACTTGTATCCCGTCTGATCTAACTCTATCCATTTCCTACGTGAGGAGATATGGAGACCAGTAGCCACTGGTGCAATCGAGTGTGTGTGCCCATTTTTCAGTAGTGGACAGGACCAGGGAGACGATCGATAGAACATTTACTGAGCCTCACACTTTACTCTCCGTATGTCGTATCTTTTTATCCTTAACCCTGTGAAATTGGTACATTATCCCATTCCACATAGGAAAAAGTCAGAGTCGTAAAAGTCTAAGACTTTTTCCTAAGGTCACAGATAAGATTGGAGGCAGTTAAGCAAAGCCCTCTGGGGAGAGGTCCCTGATCCAAAGTCACCTGACAAAGGAGGCCCACCTCCCCCAGAAAAGGTCTGCTGTAGTCCAGCAGGAAATAGCCCTTGGCATTACCTGGGTCTGGGTGCAAATTAAATGATAAATTTCAAAACAGCAGCTGGGGCCCTGCTTTGATTATATTCGTTGAGAGGTACATTCCTCCTGTCTGCTGCACTCCGGTGGTACAAAAATGCAATTCTGCCTAGCTGGCTTAGAGATTAAACCTGAACTCTTAAGTACTTGATCGAGAGTTCCAAAGCAAATTCTGTTTCCCTTTACTGACACCCTTCAGTAGCTATGAATCACCCAGGTGTCCAAACCATAAAGGCAAGGTGATGTGCAGCAGCTGACTCACCTCACCCAGACCCAGCCCTCCAGAACGGACCTAAAGAACTTAAAATAAGTTTGGACTGTAGGGTATTGGGTCAGATACCTGAATAACTGGAAATAATCTGATATGGGTAGGAGAGTGTCCCCATTCCTTAAAGACCCAAAACGTGCTAGAACTGTACCCCTGGAAACAGGAGGAGGAGCCTGAACTAGTTTCCTCGGTGTGTGGGCTTTCTAGCTGGCAGTGTCTCCACCTTTTATTCCCAGGAAAGGGGTGGGCATATTGTAAACAAAGCCTCTTTTATTAAGTTCCCTTCATCATGGGCAAAAAATTTTTTGAGCATTCATATCCAGGAAATGAGGATTATTTTTACATTTTAAATTTACAGATTTGTAATCCACATGATGAAAAGTTCCAAAGACACAAAAGGATTGGGGGGGGGGACCTCCCTCCCACCCTGTCTCCCAACCGACCAACTCCCCTAAAGGACACTAGTTACCACTTTACTTCATATCTTTTTGAACACGTTTTATACATACACAAGCAAATATGAATGTTCTCCCTTTTATACAATAGCAAACGAGACACACTGTTCACAGCTTCATGGTGTGTGCATGTACTACACTCCCTACCGACAGACATCAGGTGTTTTTCAATCTAATCTACAAACGACCCTACACACACATCACATGTACCAAGAGTTATATATATGAAGGATATTTTTATAAAAATTTAAAGGTTTTCTACACTCATAACTTTGGTGAACTTTCGCAAAATTCCCCCGATAGAATTTGCACCTTTCTTACACTCCCACCCTCAGTGTGTAAATACGGGGTGATTTTAGATCCGAGGAGGTGTGAAAGGTGGGAACACTGTAAAATCAGGCTGCTACCCGCTTGGTTGCGGTCTCACCCCTAAGGAATCAGAGGGCCAGAGGAAAACGGTCTGATTAAACGCAACAGCTGGCACAGTGAAGGGAACTGAGAGCGGGAACCCCATTCCCTGTGAGCCCGTCCGGTAAGTGCCCCCAAATCGATCAGGAACTGAATCCCTAAAGCGAACGCTCAACACCCCCGAGCTGGTGACGTCGGCGGACAAACAGGGGAGATGACCCCCCAGGCCTTCTAAGGGGCCCTCTGCACGCCCCCTTAGTGTCCAGCTTCCAGCGACCCTCAGTTCCTTCCACTTAACCGTCCTGGGGTGCAAGCAGCACAGGAAGGTCGCCTCGGGCTGGTGGCGGGCCCCACTGTGATGCGGAGAACGCTGCGGTCGCGGTTCTCCACGGCGACGGCCTGGAAGGCACCAAAGCCTCCGCGGTCGTCGACTTGAGGGTCGCCCGAAGCCCCGGCAGGTGCCGCACGGCCCGCCCTCGGTCCCCGGGCCGAGGTCCTGGAGTCCTCCGTCCGCGGGACCTCTGGCGGCAGACCCGGCGCCAGCGCTCCCCGCGAGGCCACGCCGGGTCCGCGGACACCGGGAGCCGCGACCCTGCGCGTCACGTGGCGCCGCGGCCTCACGTGACGCGGCCCGCGGAGGGCGGGGCGCCGCCCGCCCTGCAACGTCATCACGTCGCGCGGCCGCGGCGACGGCGCCGGACGAGCGCGGGGACGGCTCGCGGGGCACCGGGTCCGGGCGGCGGCGGCGGCGCCTGGGGTCCTCCCGAGCCGCCCGCTGGCCGCGCGCCCCATCTGCCCGCCCCCCGCACGGGCGGGGCCGCAGGTGAGCGGGCCGCAGGTGAGCCTGCCTCCGCGGGGACACGGCTCGCGGGCGGGGGCGTCGGCGGCGCGGCCCGCGGGCCGCCCCGCGCTCAGACCTGCGCCTGCGGCGCCGACCGGCGTCCTGGTACCGTCGCGGGGCCCCCTCGTCTCTCGCCAGGATTCCGCGGCTCCGCGACGCGGCGCCGCTCCCGGCATCTGCCAGGTGCCCTCGGAAGCCGTAGGACGGAGCGCCTCGGAGACGGGGCGGAGGAAGGGCCGAGACCCCGACGCCGCGCGAGGGTTGTGTCAGCTCGGAATGCTAGCGCCGCCGTCGTTCTGAGCCCCGCGGGACCCCCGGGAGGTCTTCACAGGCAGTGGGCGTTTTTCAGACCTTTCTACGGCCCCAGAGTTGCAATTAAGTTGACTTCAGGAAAATCTTTTTGAAAAACATCATATGCTTTGATGACTCATCTCCTTTTCTGTGAAACGGATCTTGCAGAGTTCGAGGGATTATCCAGAGTTCTTACAGAGTGATAAGCGAACTGTAAACAGGACGAGATGAGAATTTGGGATATTTTTACTAGTCCAAAATTATGGGTGTGAGTTTTGGACTTTCGAAGACCCTGGTTTCAATTTTTTTTTTTTTTTTATAATTTCAGAAAGTTTTGAATTCCAAATAACTTTGACTCTTAATAACTACCCCCACCCATTTCATCTCCCAGGACTTGTCATTGAAGGGAAAAATAGTGTGACGAAGCCTGTCAATCAAGAAAATACTTCTTACATTGGTTGTTTTGATGTGTAATCTGTAACAGTTCATTTAAGTGACTATGGCAGTACAATGAGTAGTGGAGTTTTGATAAGTTTCTATCCTAATAAGGTTCTTTTTTTCAGTATAGAATTACTGCAAGTATTGATTTGCTGATGTCGATGGGCACTTACTAGTAACGTGGAGTAGGAAGAGCTTCCATAGCTTAATCCGGTGGAAGTGCGGACAGCGTGCATGGTTTCCATGCAGTGTAGGGACTGGGTCCTCATTTGGAGTTGAGTTTTAAGAAGAATCCAGATATGTTTTGAAGTCATAAATAATTCTTTGCATACTTTAGGAAAAAGTTTATTTTCATTGGCTTTTACTGCTCTAAGTTGAATGCCCATTTTTCTTTTGCATTCGTTTACTACACATTTGGTGTACACCTGTTCGGATAGAAAAAGTATATGAAACAGGATCCCCACCTCCTGAATACTTACCCATTTAATCTCTTATGGATATTAAATAGTAGCGACGTGCCTTTTAGAAATTTTATCTTTCATTGTTTTATCATTTGAGACAACAGCCTTCTGAAGACATGCAGGACGTGTATAGTTCCTATTTACAATACCATTTGGATTTGATTGTATTAAATGTCAAGTGACAGGGGCACTCGGTGATCACAAAATTCAGAGGAGATGAGGTCATTTCACTTGGAATAGCTGTGTCGTGGGGCTGATGCCGGGAAGAGGGGTGCTCTCTACTTGGTGGTTGGTTCTGAGGAAGCCTCCTTAGGCTGTAAAGCCAATCGGAACTGTTCCTTGTCCCCAGTCCTTCAGATGTACCGATCGTTTTTCCCTCTCATCTTGGCAGAGTCCAAGGACCCCTTCCAGCCCTTCTCCATATCGCCTGATGGGAGGCATTATGGCCCCCAAGGACATCATGACGAACACGCACGCCAAGTCCATCCTCAATTCCATGAACTCCCTCAGGAAGAGCAACACGCTCTGTGACGTGACGCTGAGAGTGGAGCAGAAGGACTTCCCGGCCCATCGGATCGTGCTGGCGGCCTGCAGCGACTACTTCTGTGCCATGTTCACCAGCGAGGTGAGGCCCGGGGGCCTGTCCCGCGCGTGGCGCCAGGTCGCGCACGTCTGCGGTGATAGCGAGTTTCTGCAGGATGGGTATGTGTCCAGGCTCTGACGTTGGGTTTTACTTGGTGTTTTTTACATGTTTTTCTATTTTTCTCCTGCTAGAGTTTAATGGTTGAAAGCGAACACTAGGGTGATAGGGAGGAGGGAAGGAGAGGAGTGGGGTTCAGTCCTTATCCCATCTCTCCTTACAGTACGTAAAGAAAATCAGGATTCATGCTACCAGTGTAGCTTCCAGAGTAATTTCAGGAGGGAGGAAGAGGATAGTGAGTGACCGTACAGCCAAGCGGAGTGTGGGAAGGGAGGCCAACTCTGGAGTGTAACCAGTTAGCAGAGGGGATCAGGGAAAGCTGACCCGACGAGGAAAGGCAGGCTCACAGAGTGTTAAGGCTGCTTTAGTAATTGGCAAAACACAAGTGGAGGAAAGCTGTGGAACAGATTAGGAGGTGCTCTTAGCCGAGCAGGAGAACACTGTCGGGAAAATTCCCCGGACCTAAGAGACCAGAAAAGGAGGCTGACCGTGCCATCGCCATCGGTGACTATTAAGGGGGTGTACCAACGATGTCCTGCAGTGGCGGGCTCCAAGGAGCGGGGTGTGGTGGGTCAGGGGGACGGCGGGGGGCCGCTCGGGTGGATTGGGGGGTTGTGGAAAGCAGTCTCCAGTGTCATTCTGGCTGGGTCTTCCTGACCCCAGGGTCGTAGGGCAGTCAGTGCACAAGCACTGTGACTTTTTTATTTTTCAAGATCTCAGCTCTAATTTTTAATTTTTAAATAAGTTATCTTGGCTTTTATTAAGCTTGAGTGGTGAGTACATCAGTGTTTATTGTATCGGTTATCTACACTCATACATATGCCTGGAATATTTCATGATGGGAACACTTATTTAAAAACCTTTTTAACCACTGCTATTTTCCTCAGTCCCATCACCTTAGCGTTGCTGCTGGATCTGCAGAGGAGGGGTAGTGCCACGAGAATGACAGTAACTACCTCTTACGGGCCAGGTGCTGTGTGAGCAGATCACCGAGCTCGTCACCACCCTAGGGCTAGACGTTAACCTGTCATCGCACGAATGAAGCATTGGTTCTCATTCTCCTATCTCACGCAGTGAATGGCTTGCCCAAAGTCACATGGCTCGTGAATGGTAGAGATGGGATTTAATCTTGACTTTTCTGACTCTACAAGCTGATCAGAACTGTTCCTTGTCCCCAGTCCTTCAGGTGTACTGATGATGTACTGATTGTACGGATGATGATGAAATTTCATGTTTTACCTTAAAAGCTCAGGGACGCTGTGGGTGTGTTTGTGGAACTGTTGAGTTCTATTCATTGATACATCTGTTCACTACGGAAGTGGTGTTTTAAATTAGTCACTGATCAAGTTGGTATTCTGGGGGGCATTGCCGCACTGCATGCTCTTGGGTTACATACTGTTCCTCCCCCATTCAAACAGCTTCGCCTATGTGCTGAATTCACTTTATACAAAGCAAACAAAATACCTCAGATTTTTTAAAGGACGTATATTTAATTATTGTTATTAATGTCTGTTCAGGTGCTTGGACAGGAGGTGCTGCCTTTATCTTGTGGAGCTATAACTCATGCCCTTTGAATCTCCAGCTCTCAGAGAAAGGGAAACCGTATGTGGACATCCAGGGTCTGACCGCCGCAACCATGGAGATCCTGCTGGACTTTGTGTACACGGAGACGGTGCACGTGACCGTGGAGAATGTGCAGGAGCTGCTCCCTGCAGCCTGTCTGCTTCAGCTGAAAGGTACAGATGCTGCAGTTGCATCGGTCACACCAAGGTGGCCTGCACATGCTCACACAAACGGCCACCTTACACTCACGGGGTTGTGGAGACAGACGGCACCCGTGTGTCCACCCAGGCATGGAAGGTCAGGTTTCAGTCACAGCAGAAAGGGACCTCTCCAGACGTGAGTGTTGGGCTCTTCAGAACAGAATATTTACACCAGTTCTGTGTTTTAAAAACAGAGGAGGAAACAATACATGCTCCGCAAGGGAATAAGAAAGCGGTACTGTGCATTGCCCCCATGGAGGGGACCAGACGCCAGGTGGGTAGGGAGGCCAAGGGGCTCTTCGGGATAAGGTCTTTTGTACCTTTAATTTTTCGAACCATGTAAATTGTGGATTAAAATTTTAATTGCCACACAAAAATGAAAGTAGAAGTTCTCACAGGAGCAGAGTGGTCCCCCTTCTACCTCCCAGTCTGTCTTTCTTAACCGCCAATGATTATTTTCTATTATTTCCAGTTTTTCTATACAGATGATTGAACATTTTCGGTTTTAATTACGTGGTTGAAGCTGTGAAGCGCCTGTGTTACTGTGCAGCTGTAAAATTAAATCTATACTCTGAACTTTTCAGTTAGAGAAATGTGAGCTTGTTACTAGTACCCTATTTTTTCTTTGCTGGACTCTTCTAGTAAATTAAAAAAAACTTTTTTCAATTACAGTTGACATTCAGCATCATACTAGTTTCAGTTCTATAGCAAATTGGTTAAATGTTTGTATTTCTTATGGGGTAAATCTTCATGTAGAGTGAACATTAGGTACATTGTGCTGAGTCGTAATTGGTTTTATAGCTTAAGTCCCAAGAGTTTTATAGGCATCTTCGCTTCATGCCGGAGTTCGAGAAGCAGCGTTCTTGCTGGACTTGCTTTGGAGCTGAAGCAGAGGCTGTTGTGGAGGGTCCGTCATACCAGGCACAGAAATGGGATCGGAATTTCTTAAGCATGAGATTTCTAATCTGAGGAGCATTTGAGATCTGGCTTCCCAGCATGTGTCATCAGGCTCAAATAAACTTCTAAAAGTTAAAAAAAAAAACAAAAAAACAAAAAACAGTTGGTTGCTTAACACTTCAGATGTCCTTAGGATATATTTTGTTAATCGATACATGGGATATTAGACCTAACATTTTTTGTTAAAGAAATGCGTACTTTTCTGTGGTCATTTAGAAGCATTTCATAATTAAATATAACGGTATGGCACGAAAGACTTCCACTCAGCAGCCTTGTCATTTTTCTTCACTTTACAGAAGAAGCTGTCACTTGATTGTACTACAAGGCTGTTTGCTGTTGCTGCTCTCAGAATGTCTTATATTAGTCTTTTTTTTTTTTAACAAAAAATATAAGATTTATTTGAGAGAGCTGTAAATTTTGAGGGACATGAAACAACTGCATAAAGGTAGAGATATACCACGCTCCTGGATTAAAAGTCTTAGTATAATGAAACTGTTAATCTTTTTCAAATAACTATGTGAATTTCATGCAATTTCAACCACAAATACAACAGGCTTTCTTTTTAAATTGAGAATAATGATTAAAGAATGTATATAAGAAAACAAAATATGCAAAATGGCCAAAAATGTTTTTGAAAAGGTAGAAAATAAGGAGAGATTTATTCTTTTTGCTGTTAAAATTAAAAACTGCTTTGTTCCAGGATCTTCCTCTCCGCCTCTGTTCCTGGGGAACCCTACATGACACAGTCATGATCGGTCTATCACTCAACCATGTTTTGGTGGGATGTCAGAATTTAATTTGAATGTGGTGGTTTGACCCAGATATAATAGAAGCATGAAAGGGAAGTCAGTTTACGTTTTTAAAAACTGGACGTTACTTTACTGCCAAGCAGGTCTCAGGTGGGCTCCGGAAAGCAGTCCTGTGGACCCTTTCCTGTTGCCTTATGCCTTTGGGCTTTGCCTTTCATGCTTTGCCTCTGTGATCTGGCCCTTCTTCTTGACTGGATCATTTGATTCGTTTCTCATCCAGCACAGCTCTTCCCTGTTTTGCTTGTAGTTCTGTGACTTGGCACCCCTCCTGGTGCTTTGTTGAGGCGTGGCTACCTTTATGATCCACTTGGCCTTGGCCTGGTATCCAGCTCCATCCTTGTAGGCAGTTCCAGAATTCTCGATTTAGGCATAGCCTCATTCACAATTATACTGCTCCCTCCTTGGAGAAAAGTGTGTCCAGAGGATTGTGACAAATGGCTAGACTCGGAGCATTTTGGAGTCTGGGGCCGTGTCGTGTTTATCAGCCAGGTGTTGAGACTGTACTTGCGTGAGTTTGCCACAGCTTCCACAGTAAAGCAGCACAGTCTAAGTGGTGGCTCAAAGAACAGAAATTTCATTCCTCACAGTTCTGAAAGCTACAAATCTGAGATCAAGGTGTTAGCAGGGTCGATTTGTTCTGAGGGCCCCTCTCCTTGGCTTATAGACGGTCATCTTCTCCTAGTGTCTTCGCATGGTCTTTCCTACGTGCATGTCAGCGTCCTAATCTCTTGTATTAGTCTTAAAATTAGCCTTTCGTTCCAAGCACAAGCGGCAGGAAGGCCGCATAGGGCTTCCCTAGGCAAAAGGTCGCGACAAAGCTGTTTATGCTTCTTGGCCAGTGTATTTGACAGCATTCAATGTAGATTTGCTTTCTTCGTAATGTAGCCCCTAGTGGTGAGGTTGTGGTAGATAAATATGTTTGAAAGATATATCCAAAAGTCCAAAATGAAACATTTTGTACAGTACTCCGTGATAATGTCATCTCAAATACTGGAAACTATAACCAGTGAAAGCGTTTTCAGTATGAAGCTGTCAACAACTGTATCTTTCTTCATGTTTACCAGCGAGCCTCATTCTTCTTCACTTCTGTTGGCGTTAACACAAGCCAAAGATAAAATTAAATTCTCTTTTACTCAAACACACATGCGAGTGCCTGTAGACCCAGATAGAAGCAGTGGAGATTAAAAAGCAAATAACAAGGAGATTTCTCATCTGACTGTGGGTCTCGGCCTGTGTCGAGAGGTCATGCATGGTGCACGCCTGGCCAGGCGCCCTGAGCGTCGCCGTCCGTGTCGCCGCAGGTGTGAAGCAGGCCTGCTGCGAGTTCCTGGACAGCCAGCTGGACCCGTCCAACTGCCTGGGCATCCGGGACTTCGCCGAGACGCATGGCTGTGCCGACCTCATGCAGGCGGCGGAGGTGTTCAGCCAGAAGCACTTCCCGGAGGTGGTGCAGCACGAGGAGTTCATCCTGCTGAGCCAGGGCGAGGTGGAGAAGCTCATCAAGTGCGACGAGATTCAGGTAGGCGCCGGCTGCCCCGCGGCTTCTCGGGACGGGCCAGGACACCCGGAGCGGCTGGCAGAGGCACCTGCGTCTGTGGCCGGGCTTCGGTGCGCGCCCGCGCGGGCTCCGCGGGCTCCTTCCAGCAGCCCTGAGTTACATGCCAGGCTGATTGGCATGTGCTTGGGCAGCAGTTCGCCATCCTCCTTGCTAAAGTGTATGAGCCCAGAGGGTAAGAATTACTGGTCAGCACAGCGTGGATTAAGTGTAAATTGGAAGGGAACTAGATTTTTCTGTCGCCCATCCACTCACCTTACAAACATCTTTTGACATCTGCTATTCTAATGGTACCATTCTTGGCGTTTTTTATCTTATTCTCCAAAGAATCTCCATTTTTCAGCAGAGGAAACAGGCTTCGAGGTTAGCTGTCAGACACAGCCAGTAAGCGGTGGAGCCAGGACTCAAATCTGGGCAGCTTGGTCCGGGCTGTTCCCTCAACTTCTGCACTGGGTTAGTCTCTGGGTTAGTCTGTTTCTGACTGAGCAAGTCAGGGGCACTCACAGAAGTCCCGTGTGTTAGATCTACAGACTTCAGAACAGGTAGAGCAAATACTAACCTTTTTTTTTATTTAGAAGCTGAGAAGAAATGGTTTGAAAACTCCGTTGTATACTTGCATCTGTCTAGAAAGACAGCAAATGACACCTTTTCTTCCCCTTTCATAGAGTAGCGTGAAACAGGAACCAGATGTCTGACTCTCCCTTGCTAACTCACACTTCCTGTTATGTAAAACAATAGCTCTCGAAACACTGGGAAGCAGCAGAGCTGCTGGTTGAGTCAGCGAGGGCCGGGTTGCCTTTGGCTGTGTGGTACGTGCCGCCCAGCCACTGGCGTCCGGTCTCCTCTCCCTTAAAATGTAGGTAACCGTGGCGTTTAGTCCCCAGGGCTGTTCTGAGCGTCAGTGCCTGACACATTGATGAAGGAATTCTCTCTGAGGAATTTCTCCACAGTAAAGCATTAATGTTGGGGTTGTTTCCTCCTGATTTAGCTGTCTCTTTGCAGTTCTAGTTTATTCAAGGATTTCGAAAAGTCCCATTCACTTAAGACAGTCACAGACAGCCTCCTGCATCGCCCTGCGCGGAGTCTGTCAGGCCGGGTCAGCTCTACCTCCCATGAAAAGGGCACGTGGGTTTCCAGCACCGCTCCCACCGTCTGCGCACTGCCACCTTTTGCCTAGAGTGCCAGGGGAGCCTCTAAATGCCTCGTGGCTCCCGGTCCCTGTCCACTGTCCCACCCGGGCTGCCCAGGGGCATCTGCCAGCGTCGCCGCGCTCAGATCTCAGCCTGCACGGGGCCTCTCCGTGGTCTCCAGGTGCTCTGAGAGTGAAATGCGGTCTTCTACCATCGGCGGTCTGGTCCCCGTTTACTTCTCCAGCTGGCTCTGTCACTGTCCTCCCTCCCTCCTTCGCTGCACTGCACCAGCCTTCTGTCATTTCCCGTGTTGTCAGCTCTTTGCTGTGGGACAAGGCCATTGGACGGGAGGACCTGAGTGCGCCGTTTAGCTCACTGGCCACCTGGAGCACTTGCGAGCCCGAGGCATGGCCGGCGTGACTCAGAAGCTGTGACTGTGGTTTCACCTCGTGTGAATGTGAGTGGCTGCCCGTGGCTGGTGGCCCCCCCGTATGGGACAGTGCGGCCCCGGGGGTGTGCCGTGCTCTGCCGTCTGCCTTGGAGGACTCTCCCCGCTGTCCCCCCGCTAAGTGCTGCTCCACCACCAGATGGGAAACTGTCGCTTCTGCAGAGGCCATCCCTGCACCCCTCAGGCGAGGTTAGGAAACCCCAGTTTTCTGCCTCGCAGGCCGCCTCCCGTGTGGCCGCGTGCGGCTTCTCTCCCACGTGGAGGTGCCCACGTGTGCGACACACACACCAGGGAATGAGCCACCACCTTTGGTGCCCGGCACTCGGTCGGTGAACCCCTCAAAGCGTTTTCCGTGTTTCCACTTCTTAGCGGTCACAGGTGGTTTTGCTGCCTGGGGTGCGGTCACACGCGGGACGGCGTCTCGGGACAGAGCCCCTGGGCTGGCGGGAGGGACGCAGGACGTGCACCCTGGTGTGTGTCTGTGGAAGGTCCTTGGTGTCAATGCACCTACCGCTGTGCCAAGGCTGTCACAGGGTTACGCTCTGGCCTGCGCGAGCTTAGACCTGAGCTCCCCGAGTGACTGTCAGGCCCGTTACCTCATGCAGCAGGAGGCCTCGTGGCCCGCGGTTGCTCGGTGCTCATGGATGAGGCTTTGAGTGACGCAGAGGGGTTCCAGCCCCGCAGGCTTGAGCGGGTGCTGGGGGCAGGCCTGGCGGTCATCACCCAGCTTGGACACACGAAAGTGATTTTAAGAGTCAGTTTTGAACAGGACAACAGATTCTTCCCCCGCTCCCTGAAAATTTCAGAAGAGACCAGCAAAAAGTTGCGGAATGGGAAAAATTCAGAAGTGAAAACCAGCCTGCGGCTGATGGTTTCTTAGGCACTATCTGTCGTCACTACTTTACCCCCATTTGATTATAATTTTCCTCCCGGTCTTGGTGAGTCATGATGGAAGAGATTGTTTTCCCAAGAACCCAGCTGTCCCTGGAAGATGGGAAACTGTGGTGGCGGGGGGTGGGGACAAGGCAGGAGAAGCAAGCGTGACTCCATGTCGCGGCCGCGAGCCCACAGGAGAAGCAGCGGCCTGGGACGTGTGCTGTGCCTTCGCAGGTGGATTCCGAGGAGCCCGTGTTCGAGGCCGTCCTCACCTGGGTGAAGCATGCCGGGAAGGAGCGGGAGGAGTGCCTGCCCGAGCTGCTGCAGTACGTGCGCATGCCCCTGCTGACGCCCCGCTACATCACCGACGTGGTGGACGCCGAGGTGAGGCGCCGCAGCAGGGCCCCCGCCCACGCCCCCAGCGTGCCTGTGCGCACCGGGCCCAGGGCTGCTGGCCTCCCTCTCCAGGGAGTGCAGGGAGGGTGGCGCTAGGGAGTCGCCCGGCGGTTGCTTGGCGAGTCAGCTGCTGACACAGATGAAGTCAACGTTCTGCTTCGTTGACTTGATTTTACGTAAGCAACATCGGGTGATAAATTTTGTCCCGCTCTTCATTAAACGCAAATTATTCTGAGTTGCTCTGAAAGAGGTACTTTGCTGTCAGGTTTCTTTATTTTTGGTCTCTGGCGAAGCTAAGGTGAAAGTCGTTTGATGCATTTTCGTTTATTTACAAAAGAATTTCTCCAGTATGACTTTATTTTCCACATTGCCTGGTCTACCTGGACCATACCTTGGGGAACGTTGGCTTGCGACACATGGGTCAGGCCCAGGTCAGTGAGTGTCGCCTTCTGACCAGCCCACATCTCTTTGAGTTACTTACAAACATGGATTCCGGCTGTTCACGTGAGAAGGGCCAGGCTTCCCTCTCAGAATCTTCCCTCGTGCTCGTAACTTCTCCCTTAACGACCCACCCGGATGCCGCTCAGCCCTGTTTCTTTATGCTGTGGTTGGGAGCCTGGACTTGAGACAGACGGCACTGATACCCCAAAGGCACCAGCTGCCTGCGGGGGGTGGAAGTGGGGGGCTGTCTCATCTCCTCCTTCCCATGGCTCCTGCTGGGCCACCTCCATGGCCGAGCCGAGCAGGAGCCTGAGTGCGGGAACGCAGCGTGGGAAGGCGCGGGCAGAACCCGGGGAGACGGAGGGTCAGCAGTGCGGCAGTGCTGTGAGCCTCAGGAAGCGGCTTCAGACAAGAATGGCCTGTTCTGTCATCCCTGGAAATAAAAGCCTTTCGGTTTCCCTTAAAAGTGTGTTAATTGTGACGTACTTGCCTTCGTTTGGTCATTGGAAAGGTGTACAGAGGAGTGGTTACTGTCAGTGCTGACCTGGGTGGGGATGCTCCCAGGGTACGCCTTAAAGCGTTCGACTTTCGAACCAGGTAACATACAGTCTGTTCCAAAAACGTTTTTAATCCTTTCTGGAAACCACAGCATGGTTATCGGCCAGCAGCCGTCCTGGGTTTCTGTATTAAGAAGTGGATTACAGCTTAGTCATGAGTGCGCCGTTCACACCTGTAACATTGGAGGTGGCCCCGGTGGCCCACCTTGCTGTCTGCTCTGTTCTAGCCGTTCATTCGCTGCAGTTTGCAGTGCAGGGACCTCGTCGATGAGGCAAAGAAGTTCCATCTGAGGCCTGAACTGCGAAGTCAGATGCAAGGACCCAGGACGCGGGCTCGTCTAGGTAAGCTGGCCTCTGGGCACAAGAGAGGACATTTTTCAACTTCCCCTCACCAGCTGGCATGACATAGTTAAAAAGAATATTCTGTATAAAAAAAAAAAAAGGAAAAAAACACCTTGTTTCAGACCCGTTTTTAATCTTTTATTAATTGTGTCATCTCAGGTAAATCACTTCGTCCCCTGAGCTTCATCCCCTATAAACCAAGGATACCTTCTCTACCTACTCTATGTCTCTCTGGAGGATTGAATGAGATAGGGTGTGTGAAGGCGCTCTGTAAGATGTTGAGTATTTTGCACTCTAAGTTTATAATTTTATTTCAATATATTTGGAGCCTGCGAATTGGAAATTATTTCAAATGTCACGTAGTAAGTGGTAGGGTCCCACCCACCTCTCCCCTTCTCCTCCTGCGTTTTCCATTCTGGATGAAAAGAGGAAGAGGAGAAACAGCAGCGTGCCGTGAAGTCAGGGTCAGCATGGCTGAGGGCACAGGTGTTTGGGCAGCAGCGCGCAGTGGTGAAGGCCTAGGCTCTGCGCCGGACCGCGGATGCAGGCCCCCGTTTCCCACCTACTGGGAGTACTGACTCCGCCAGGAGACCTGACCTCTCTGCCTCATCTGTAAAATGGGGTCAGCATAGGTCCTACCTCAAAGGTCATTGTGAAGAGTAGTCGAGGTAATTCATGTAAAAGGCTTAGAACAATGTTTGGCACATGGCGAGCGCTACGTATGTTAGCTATTATTTTAGCAAACAGACCTAGGTTCAAACCCCCGTCCCACCAATGACTGGTCGTATGACCCTGGGCAAGGCTTCCATTTACCTGAGCCTGTGGTCGCGGTTGTACGCCCACTGGGCGAGAGGCCTGGCGTAGCTGGCACGACGTGGTCTCAGATACCACCCTTCCGTTCCTGTCCTCCGCGGTCCCCTGCTTCGGGAGCCTGGATACAGTGTGTGAAAGCTAAGGTGCGAATTGATAATCAAGCTGTCCATTGCTAGATTTAAGTAGAATGATGATTTATTCCCTGCATTTTCTAACAGTGTAAGTACTATATGTCAACGTAGAAGTTCTAGAAACACAGAGAAGCAAAAAATAAAAGTCACCCATAATCCTATCATCTAGAGATATTACTGTTTTTTTAAGGGAACCATTAAAGAAGTAGAATGTGACCCTGTCCCACGAGGTGATAAAACACAGTCCGTAACACGTACCATGTACAAAGATACAGTCAGCACGAGAGAGATTGAAGGACTAGGTGTGAAAAACCGTGATAAAATTAGAAGAAATTATAGGAAAATACATAACTTCTAGGTAGGAGCCTGTTATCTATTTTCATTTGCTAAAATATATGAAAAGTTTATCAGCTTCATCATTTTTAAGTGCACAGTGTAGTAGTGCTAAGCACACGTAATGGAGCAGCCAGCGCCCTTCACCTTACACTACTGACAGCCCCGCCTGTCACGCAAGTCCCGCTTCTCGTCCCCCACCCCATGGGAGGGACCTTTTCAACTAAAACAAAAACCTAGAACCGTTCAAGTTTAGTTAACTGCATCTTTTTTTTTTTTAATTGACGGACTGGGAGAAAATATGTTCAATACATATGACACAGGGTTGGTATTTTTGATATGAAAAGAATCCACATAACGAGAGAAAGAGTGGGAACCCGGCAAAGATTGAGACATGCAGGCGGCGTCGAGGGCGGGAGGGCGGGCGCCGCCAGCCAGCAGGCCGGACGGGAAGTGAGGTGTGCCACGCTCCCGCGCTTTATGCCCCACCTCTGGGGATCTACGCAGAAATAACATGTTCTATGGAAATAATCGCATTTAAGGTGAGACGCGCGTGAGAATATTAACGCCAGACGCCAACATCGCCAGAAGGAAGGGCCACGACCTGAGTCCCATCCAAAGGGGGGCGAGTGGGGGGGGGGGCGTGGGCTTGGCGCGGAGACCCGCGCCAGGGCTGGCAGACGAGGTGCCCTGGGGCGAGTGGCGGCTCCTGCGCATCTTCTGTCTGCACGAGCATAGCAGAGCGAGGCCTGCGGGGAGACACTGACCCGGAGCAAGGCGCACTGCTGGGGTAACTCCCGCCGTTTCGGTCGCGTGCGTCCGGGCTGCTTCCCGTGCGTGTGGCCACGGCGTTACTTAAAACGTGGTCTTCAGATACCTCTCGAGGTGAGCGGTGAGCGGTGAGGCAGTGAGGGGAGCCCAGAGTGAGGTGATGAGACACTCGCTCTCGGATCCCTCCCCACGTCTGTCACCTGCTCTCCGTTTGAATTTAGACGAGTCCTTTAACGTCTGTGGATTACCGTTTTTTCCTGTATGGTAGTCCCCCCTCTACCCACGGTTTCAGTTACCTATGGTCAACTGCTGTCCGGTTGAATATTGAATGGAAAATTCCAGAAATAAACAGTCCGTTTTACATTGCTTGTCGTTGTGAGTATGAACCGGAGTTTGAGTTGAGAGTATGAACAGGAATGAGATGAGCGTGAATGAGATGAAATCTTGCCTCTTCCGGCCAGCGGCATAAACCTTCCGTCTGTCCAGCATGTCCACGCTCCCTGCCCAGTACTTCCTCAGCAGTTGTCGTCGTGATCAGATCAGCTGTCCGATATCGCAGTGCTTGTGTTCAAGTCACCCTTATTTTACTTAATTATGGCCCCAAAGCGCAAGAGCAGTGATGCAGTTCAGATGTGCCAAAGAGAAGCCGTCAAGTGCTGCTTTGAAGCGGAATGGTGTGTCTGTGCAGGATGAGACAGTGTCCGCGCCGATCGATGTTCTCAGTTCCAGGCCTCCACAGGGGGTCTTGGAACATGTGTCTCCCTTGGAACAGGGGAGACGACTGTGTATCAAGGGTCTTAAAGTCAATCACGAAGGCTGCTCCAGTACAGAAGACACGTTTCTCTCTTGCAGAGTCAGAGGGGTCCCATAGCGTTCACGGTAGCACTCATTAGTTGCTTGTTCAATTGAACTAAAGCTGATGAAAATTTTTGTGAGCCAGCAAAGCCAGGAGGTTCTTTCGTAGTGCATTTCCTGCATTTTTCTTAACAGGCAGCAGAAAGTTTCTGCTTGCTCAGAGAACTTGCTTACTGTCCTGACCTAGGGACATTAGAATATGATTGACTTGTTCTCATTGCATAGAGATTATGTTTCAGAAGGTCTGGAAAGGAAATTCTGAAGCTGTTTCCCACTAGGCTCTTAACTCAGCATCTCCTTGTCAGTGCGTTAGAAGCAAGCTGTTTCTCTCATCACGTCCCCCGTCCTAGCTCTGCTCTAGACGCAGTTACCAGAACATTTGCTGAGAGCGGTCAGCCTGCAGGAAGTGCCGTCAGGCCTCTGGGTTTCATGATGTGATCCAAATGTTTCCTACCTGCTTCCGTGTCTCCATCCTGCAGAAGCTGAATAAGTGAAACTGTATTATCAAGAAAGACTTTTTTTTTTCTAGTTTATTTTTCGTTCTGAGAATTACATAAAGCAATAGAAACTACAGCTGAAAATCCATGGAAATTTTTAAATGTGCAAGCATAGACGTGCCGCTCAGTTTTGTGGAGCCCTTTTATTCCCTGACCCATCCAGCTGTCGTCCGCTACCATTGCGTGCATGTGCACAGGGAGTGTGTTAGAGTGAGGGCTTGCTCTTCCCTTCTCTGTTCCAGTGAGACGGAGAGAAGAGGTGAGGAAGAAAGGGGTGAACGGGCAGGAAGCATGGCTGCCAGAGAGGAAGCAAACAGCTCAGGCCTAGCATCTCCCAGCTTGAGGGGATTTTGTGCACAAATAAAATTAGCATCGTGTGAAAGGCCCTTTGCTCAAATGCTTTGTTTTTCTAAAAGGAGCTGACTGCTGAGACCTCTTTCCTGGCCCACCTTGGAGAAATGTCTACTTAGTTTATCCGGCAAGCACACAAGATGGGTGCCATCTTACATAAGGTTGAACTCCACAGTTTATGTATGTGGGTTATTCAGAAAAATTTCAAATATACGTAAAAGTAGAATGATATGATGATCACCTGATTTCAACAATTGTCAATTCATGGCCTGTCTGTCTTGCAGCAAATCTCAGCATGTAATTCCATCTGTATACATTATGCTTTCACACATATCTCTAAAAGATAAGGAACCTTTTTTAATGTATCCAAAATGTCATCACTCTTCAAAAAAACACACAACCAGTTCTTTGTTAGATGTCATGTACATGTTCACGTTACCCCAGTTTTCCCATGATTGTTTTGTTTTTGACATTGCGTTGAGTTTATATCTCCTGCGCCTGCACGCAGAGCCTTGGCTCATGCGTCCACCGGAGTCATCTAGGTAGACCGAACGGTGTCGGAGTGTGTTCAGCTTTGCGCTCCACACTCGCAGTGTTGTCCAGAAATGTAAATTCAGAGATTTGGGTGTACAAGAGCTAGAACATCCAGAAGAAATAATTTCCTATGAGGCAGCCTTACAGCGAGCCTGTTGCAGAGGCTTCTCTGAGCTGTAAGCAGCAAGACATCATTGAACTGGCTCTAATCACAGTTCCTGCTGCTAGTGCCTGCCCAGCCAGGTGTGGTCCAGCAACCCATCTTCTTCTCTCTTTGTCCTCAGGAGCCAACGAGGTGCTTCTGGTGGTTGGGGGCTTTGGAAGCCAGCAGTCTCCCATTGACGTGGTAGAGAAATACGACCCCAAGACTCAGGAGTGGAGCTTTTTGCCAGTAAGTAGCAGGAGCCAGTCATGGGGAAAGAGCTGATTCCCTGTCCTCAGCCCCTGACTCTGGATTGTAACTGATCCAGCCCCAAAGTGGAAAAGCCTAGTAACAGCATGATGTTTTTTATTATAGTGCCATGCGCACAGTAGGTGCTGATAGTTACTTAGGTTAGAAGATTAGACTTCAAACACCAGTGGCCCTGTGTCAGATTGAACTCAGCTGGTCACCACTGTGCAGCGTGTCCCTGGGCTGTCTGTCACTCCCAGCGTGCTCCGTGGGTCGTGCCCTGTTAAACTGAACTCAGTGTTAAATGTGTTCAGTCGAACTCAGAAGTTGGCATCTTCCTTCCTTCACGTGCCTGTTTCCGTGGTGAATGAACAGTAACAATTCTGAGAAAACACGGAAGTCAGTCCTCCTGGCTTTCGGAGTCTTTGGTTAGCAGTGCAGGAAGACTTCTCCACTTTATGGAAGGATATCAATCTTTTAATCCAGTGCCGTATGGCATAGGAAGGAATCAAAGAGGCCATGTGCAGAAGGCTTGCACATTTAAGGGAGTCACAGCAAGCACAAGGTGCTTGTGCAGTAGGCAGATAGCTGGAGGCCACTCGAGGTTGGAGCGGTGCCTGAAGAGTGGGTGGGTGAAAACAGACGTGGCCAGAGGTGAGGCCTGCGGCTCGCATAGCTGAACTGCTCTGCGCCTGTCTCGCAAATCCACAGAGCATCACTCGGAAGAGACGCTACGTGGCTTCAGTCTCCTTACATGACCGAATCTATGTCATCGGCGGCTACGATGGCCGTTCCCGCCTCAGTTCAGTGGAGTGTCTCGACTACACAGCCGACGAGGACGGGGTCTGGTACTCTGTGGCCCCGATGAATGTCCGGCGAGGCCTTGCCGGGGCCACCACCCTGGGAGGTAGGCCACGCTGCTGCGGCTGGGGCGGGCTCGCCTCCCTGTCGTCCGGCGGGGGCAGGCACTCCTCTTGGCTGTCAGACGTGGCAGCCCGGTGTCCCTCGGTGTTTCAGCACCGACAGCATGTGGGAGTCAGGGTGTCTTGTGCTGAGTGGGGAGGCAGCACTCACGCTTTTGCAAACTGCAGCCAATCTGAGCACTCCTGAGGGTGCCATCCGAACCCGTTGTTCTGGGTGTCTCAACTGTGCTGGCTCCACATGGGTAAGACCTTAATTACCCATCAGAAACACTCAGTTTTTGCTCCTAGATGGCAGAAAGACTCGTGGGAGTCGCGGAGAAACGGTGGACCAGACGCCTTTCCTCTAACAGTCTGGGCCTTGTTCCTCCTGAGCAGATATGATCTATGTCTCCGGCGGCTTTGACGGGAGCAGGCGTCACACCAGCATGGAGCGATACGACCCCAACATTGACCAGTGGAGCATGCTGGGCGACATGCAGACTGCCCGGGAGGGCGCCGGGCTCGTGGTGGCCAGCGGAGTGATCTACTGTCTAGGTGTTTAGCCTGGGCAGCAGGGAGGGAGAGGACTGGACGGGTGGCAGCCTCTGGGGTCCCTCTTTACCAGACTGTGTCCCCGGACTTCCTTCAGCTGAGTGTGGTCCCGACGTTTCTGTGAACTGGGGTTCTCTCTTCTGTGGGAGTGGGAAATGGGGTCTGTCAGGTTTCTCTGGGTCATTGGAACTCCCGAGGGAGAACCGAGACTAAAAGGATTGGCTGGCACACTCAGGAAGGCAGTCCGGGAGCGGGCTCAGGGGTTTGTCACTGGTTATGGACTGGCCTCTGCTCTGTCTTTTAGGAGGATACGATGGCTTGAATATCTTAAATTCAGTTGAGAAATATGATCCCCATACTGGACACTGGACTAATGTCACACCAATGGCCACCAAGCGCTCCGGTAAGACCCGCCAGGTCTAAGGGAGGGGACGGCGCTGCTGCCGCATCTTTCTTTACTCGTGCGACGCGGGACTGTCCCAGCTCAGGGCAGGCAGTCCTGTGTTCCCACCTCCCTGGAGACGCAGGGAGAACCCGAGTCAGGGTCCATCCCCTTTCCATCTCTCTTTTCTTTCGGTGTCGTGAGAACAAGCACAGCTTAAACTTTCGACTAGATCACGCATCCGAGGGCAGAGCCTCGTTCTGTTCGTTGCGTGTGTCCTTTCCCCGCCCCCGCGTTCTGTGATATTTGATGCGTGTTAGGTGATGGGCATTGGACGGACCGACTCACGACACACGGCAACTGGGCAGCTGCTGACCTTGAGAGCTGCTGGCGCAGAGCAGGCTGAGCTGCAGGAACGGGGACCGCTCTGTGCTTTACGCTCTGGGTGGGGGTCCCCAGAACTGTCGTCACAGCTCCTTGCCTTCTTTCTACTCCCTTCTCTGCTAGTGAGCAGGGCTGTGCTCTGAATTCATCTGACGAATGACTTCCCCACTCTTCAGCTCCCAGCTCGAGGGTCTGCAGAGGCTCTCCTGTGCTGGACTGCCGTCCAGGCCTGTCTGGCTGTAGTCCACGTTGCTCAGCTGCCCAAGGGTTTCACTAGTCATCGGTGACCATGTTTGTTTTCAGAAGTCAGAGTCTCCGTTCCGTGGTGTTAACCGCTGTATCTTTCTTGCAGGCGCTGGCGTGGCCTTGCTGGACGACCGGATTTACGTGCTGGGAGGATTCGACGGCACGGCCCACCTGTCTTCCGTTGAGGCGTACAACGTCCGCACTGACTCCTGGACACCTGTCACCTGCATGACCACCCCGCGGTGTTACGTCGGGGCCACGGTGCTCCGGGGCAGGCTGTATGCAGTTGCAGGGTGAGAATTGGAACTGGGCGGAGCTATCACGCACCAGGGCAGCATGGGGCAAGCCGCATTGCGGCTGGCACGGCGTGGGTCGGGGGCATGTCTCCGGGGGCAGCCGCATCGTGGGGCGCGTGTGCAGAGGAACAGGCTCTCACCCTCTCCTGCTTCCTCCCCTCAGGTACGACGGCAACTCCCTGCTGAGCAGCATCGAGTGCTACGACCCTATCATCGACAGCTGGGAAGTGGTGACATCCATGGGGACCCAGCGCTGTGACGCTGGCGTGTGTGTGCTCCGGGAGAAGTGACTGTGGTCGGAGCACCATCCAGAGCTAGTGACCAGTCTAAGGGACAGTTTGTGGGAGAATCAAGGATCCTTTCCGGAATGTCTCTTTCTCACTGGGCACCGGGTGCTAGAGGCACCGGTGTGATGGTGGTGGTGCTCACGTGACACTCTCCTTGCGCTGGCGCTGTCCCCTGGGAGTAGGGGTACAGACACTTGAGGGAAGAGAATGCGCACCGAATGGGTGCGAGAGGCCGGGTCACCTCTCCTCCTGGTCTAGGGGCACTTCCTTGTTTCCAACCTGCCGTGTGCTCAGGAGGACACGTGTGCGTGTTTGTGTGATGCGCCCCGTATGCTGCAGGAGTGAAGGTGAGTGTGACCACCAGGTGTGGGCGGTGTCCAGCCTGCATCAGAATTTCGAGGTACCAGCTCGAGTAAGCTTTGTTCTCCAGGAATAAATCTCTCCTAGTCCACAGGCAGCTAGGGGTAATATACTTCCATTCTGGAGGAAAACAAAGGGAAGAGCTCATCACAGCTTGGGGGCAGGGGACAGCCTGAACGCCCTGCGGGCGCGGGGTTGGTGTATCAGAGCTGGGTTCCCGGTGCAGTGACCTGAATTTGGTGGAGTGTGAGTGAACCTAGACCATCCCTGAAGAATAACTGGGAGGAGTGAGGAGGGTGTGTGATTTGAAAGACCTTTTTATCTCCCGTGGGCCTCCTGAACTACATATAGTTTCTTCCCGTGGCACGGGAAGTGTCACGGAGAACAGCAACGTGAACAGTGTCAGGATGGCTGGAGGTGGAATAAATGTGAGAGTTGAGTGTGCCTGGGGACAGACTCCAAGTACCTGTGACTTTGTGATTGTCTCACTCCCTGCCAGGACTCCCCTATCCATGCCAAGGTCTGCCTTGAGTGGGTGAGCGACTGTCTTTGCTGAGTCAGATACTACTACACTTTCTTATTTATTCGGGGATGGGATGCGGGGGCAGCAGCCTGGAGATTCAGCCACTTGGGTACTGTCCCGTCCTAGGGCACACTTCTGCAAGGGGGTGGTTTTTACTGCTGTTTGGTACTTTTGATTCTTTTCATACTGTGAGGTTGCCTTATGGGTCCTCAGAGTGAATCATACAGAATAATCAGCGACAACCAAGATTCTCTTGTTAACCAGAATTCTTCAGGCCCTGCCGTCTCCATTTCTGAGCTACCTTAAAGGCTTCCCTCTGTTGTGGAGTGGAGGTCTTGCTTCACGGGTATTTAGGGGTGTGGGACTGTGGTGACCCGAAATGGGGCGTACTGCCCCTTCACTCTGGAGTTCCATTTTGTCCTCTTCCTGAGCTGAGTTGGCCTAAAGAGTTCATTTCCTTTGTATTTTTTTTTTTTTACAAAAATATTAAAAATCATCTCTTACGTGTCTGTAAAAGAGTTTGTGAAGAATCTGCCCTGCCCTGCAGACGTGTTGGGGACCAGGCATGGAGAGTGGCTCGGTGAGGCCCTGAGTCTCTGCCATGTCCCTGTCAGATGCAGGTCAGAGGTAGCCACTTCCCCACTGGACGTTCTCAGTGACACGTCTGTCTGAATCTGCCGTCACCACTGACCTCTCACTCGGCATACTCGGAAACCATAAGGGAATGAAGAAGCCACTCTGAGCTCATTTAGTGCCCACCTGAATTTTAGGGTTCTAGTGACCCCAGCACTTTTCCATTTATGGCATGTGATGTGAATAGCTATGCAGAAGTCCTGCGAAACTGCAAGACTCCAGATATTCCCAGAGCAAAGGGAAGCGGGGTCAGAAAGAAGAATTCATTCTCTCCAAAGAAGCCAGCCAGTGTTTCTTTAGCAGTAGCATTGTGCGGCTGATGATACAGCTACAAAACGTGTTACTGTGTATCAGCAGCAGATCCCGGGGAGTCCGAGAAGATGGCCCCCAGGATGAATTTCAGACCAAACTCCCAAGAGTTCCTACATGACAGCCGCAACTGGGTGTTCTTCAGGGGACATATAAAACATTGCTGCCTTTGCACTCGTCCAGGGCTTCCATACCTGAGCATTGCTGCACACACGCAAAGGTGCCCATAACTTGGTGATTTCCTCCTGTTTTTCCAGCTTCCGTAACTGGCAGCCGGCTACTTCGTTACTCAGCCTATCATTCATCTTGTGTCACCTTTGTCACAGTACAGACATTTGATTAGTTTCCAGATTCTGCACGATTTTATCTTTAATTGTTCCAAATCTTTGTTTTTAGGCCCTCTGCTGCCACATAGTGCAGCCTTTTTCTCTTGTCCAGACTCATGGAGTAACAGCCTGCTGCCATCCTTGCCTCTGCTCTTCCTGTCTTCTGACCCAGCCCCTCTGTCTTATCACCCGGTACCTTTCTAAAGCACAAGTAGGGTCGTTACAGCACCTAACATAGAGAAAATTTTCAGTAACAAGCAAAGTTATTTCTGGCCTAAAAATTACATGGATTCCCATTGCCTGTATTGTAAAGTTAAACTTTCAAGGCCGGACGTCAGACTGGTGGCTCCACCTTCCTGATTTTACCTCCCTCATCACCTACCACCCCCCACCCCCAAAAGGCATAATGTGCTTCGGCAGCTGTGGACTACAGCCATTTCTGCAGTGTCCTCGCCTTTGTTCTTGTATTCTGTTCCTTCTCTCTGAAATAATCTCACATTCCTGACAAAATCCTAGTCAATGCCTAATTCCATTGTTACCTAAGTAGTCTTCTGACTTAACAATTGCTTCCTAATCCTCACTTCCATTTATTTTGTTCCTTTGATTGTCTTTATCACACATCTTGGGGCTTGGGTCTGTTCCTGTTTGGTCTGTGTTCTCAGATACAAAGTGCCTATGATCCTCCAATCCTCAGTACATTATGCAGGTACTCCCTAAATGTTGAGCTAATGAAGAACAAAGAAAAATAAGCAGATGGGGATGGCGGATTGATTAGACGTCACCTAATCAAGTGGCTTAATTTCCCCTCCCCCATGTTCTGCTTCCCCTGCCATTTCAGGAACCCTGCGGCCTGCTGCACTAGAGCAATAAGCTAGAGCTCCAACGAGAGTATAGTGTGACGGCAGAGCCCGTGGATTCAGAGCCATGCTACGACCTACAGACCTGGGAAGTAACGTCTTGATCTTGACACTCGTTGTGCACCAGGGGTAGCGACTGACAGCTCAGTAAGGGAATCGTGATGTCAACTTAGCTTCTGAAGTGCTTCAACACGCCGTTTTGCCACGTAGTTAAGTGGTCGCTATGATTAAAATGGAGACTAGCACCCAGAGCAGCAGGCATCGTTTACCAACACCGAAGGGGCACACAGTCTTCTACAGAAGCTAATGTGGCTAAAACTTGCTGATAGGGGTCTGACAGATCCCTTTCACGGCGCCTCCAGGAACGTCCCCATTCGTTCGTGGCACTTCATTCAAATCTCAGGAGACTAGAGTTACAATCAATTTTAATGACCTGTCTAGGTTTTTCTCAATACTATGTAAGCCCAGTGACCAGGTGAGTGTGGAGCGAGGATCTGTCACGTCCGAGGCAGTGACCCTGTCACAAAGCAGTGCCAATACCTGGCCACTCCGGGTGGGCAGCCCAGGAATGCGTGCGCGTGCGCAGTAAAGACTAGCGCGAGGGAGGCGAGCGCCGGCGCGGAGGGGCGTGGCCGTCTGCGCCCCGCCCCCTAGGAGCCGCGCCGGCGCAGTCGGACGAGGCCGAGCCCGCGCCTGCGCGGTCGGGGCCCCGAGGCTGTGGCTGGGGCCGCGATGGAGCCGGCGGCGCCGCTGAACGAGCTGGTGTCTGCGGAGGGCCGGAACCGCAAGGCGGTGCTGTGCCAGCGCTGCGGTTCGCGGGTGCTGCAGCCGGGGACGGCACTCTTCTCCCGCCGGCAGGTAGGCGAGCCGGGCGGCCGGAGAGCCGGCCGGCGGGGCCGCGAGCGGTGTCCGCCTCCGCAGGGGCTCCGGGACCAGCCGGGCGGGGGCGGAGGAGCTGCCGGGACCCGGGCTGGACCGCGCGAGTCGCGTCGGAGGGAGGACTCGTGTGCATTTCTTCAGGTCATGGTCCTAATACCCTTCGTGCTGCAGTCACCCAGGTGGGAGGGAGGGCGCAGCGGGCCGCGGGCGCACGCCTGGCCCCGGGCGCCCGGAGCTCGCGCTCGGCGCCGCTCCTCGTGGCGGCCGGCCTCACCGTGGGCACGGGGGGGAGCAGGCGCCCGGCGGGCGGGGCCAGGGACGCCGCGGGACCCGCCGGGCCCCCTGCAGCTGCCGTCCGCGGGGCCGGGACTGGGCAGCGCGCGCTGAGGACTGCGAGGTGCCGCCGCGGCCCAGACCTCAGCTGGCCCGACGCAGCCGTTCGCATTTGCTGTTCGTCTTGTTCCTGCCGCTGCTCCGAGGGCCGGGTCCCGCCATTCCCGTCGCCGCCGTTCACGTCTTCGAAGCTTTCCGTGTCCGCCTGTGGCCTGGGGGAGGTTCCGAGACCTGAGCACTGGCCCGGGTTTTGGGGGCCTCCGGAGTTTCAGTGGCTCTCTCCCCAGGGCGGCCTCGCATGTTCCGGGAAAAACTGGCGAACATGGCCTGTTCTGACCTCGCCTGTCACCCCCGGTGCATCATCGAGGCTGCACAATGGCCTGCCCAGGCTCTCGGGCAGAGGCGTGGACTCCATCTTCTGGGCGGAAGGGTTGTCAAATTTTGTAGACATGGTTCAAAAGCCCCACGAGTTCTCACAGAAACGGGGAAATTGCAAAAACGTTACAGAGGTTTACTCTATATAGTGTGGTCTTTGCTCTCATCTATATTGTAGCATGCTTACCAAGTTTTCTACAATGAGCATGTACTTCTACAAAGAGAAAGAAAACATTTTGTTTCAGAAAGGGTACTGTTAGTAGTTCCTGAAAAGGCGAACTGGGACACCAGGCGACAGAATCTCGCTAAGCACGGTGCTTCCATTTTTCCCAGGACCTGCCCAGGATCCAGGCGCTGGCTGGGCTCCTGACAGCGAAGTCAGCCCACCTAGTCAGAGACCCAACAGCAGCTTTGGCCCCCAACCAGCTGAGTTAGCTGCCTGGAACTAAATATTGACTTTTTCATTTCCACCCCTATAGTCTCTCCAGAAAGCCTCACTGTATTCCAAATGTTCCGTCCCATCACCTGACCCCAGCAGTTCCCTGGGCTCTGCAGCGAACCTGTAGAAAGGCTTATGCACCGATACTGTACCTGTGCCGTAGTCTTGTGGGTCTGATGCCAGGATTTACATGAACATGGCACTGACTCTTGACCAACAGAGGAAGGCCTAATGTTGCTCTTTCCCTTAACACCATCGAACAAGACAAAAGGAGACAGACAGCTTCCTATTGGGTGCTCCCAGAGGGCTGATGCTCAAGTGGTCTTTGATTTCCTCCCCTGGGTGGAGTTAGGCCTGACTTCACCCCTACAATAGAGGGGATGGGCCAGAAATATTTCTAGGGAAATTTAGGCCCTCAGAAAGTTATAGTTAGGGCTGGAATCCAGGTTTCCTGGCACCTGAGTTTTGATTCCCATCTCTCTTTTCCTCTGCCTGTTCTCATGCTCCCTTAGGGTAAAACAAAGCATTAGGGACTCACTTAAACACCACAGGAGGGCCAAAGAGTGGCTGCAGTGACAACATAACAGCAGGGGAACTCTCATAGTTTGTGATGTCCTCATGCTGTCTCAGGCAGCACAGCACAGATAACTGTTTTAATAAGCCCAGTGCTTGGGGAAGGGGTATGGGAATGTTCTGGGTGGGCACTCCCTTCTCCCCAGCAGGGTAACCCACTGGCTTCCACGTGGTGGCCCAGGGGATTTCATACACAGTGGCAGCTCTGGGGGCCTCCCTAACTAACGAAAACTGTCTGCTTCTATTGTGACTGCCAGTGCCCGACCAGCACACTGAGAGTTTGGGGTACGTTAAAAGTGTATCATGGGGTGGGAATAAGAGTATTGGCAGTAACCATATGAGGAGGAGCAGAGGGGTGATGGGCTTTGCTGGCATTGTATTTTGCAGTAGTCTCGGGGCTAAAGGTGTGTAAACCTAGCATAAGGAAGAAATGAAAGGGCACGTGTGCGCGCACGTGTGCCAGAGGCGGCCTCCTGGTGTGTTAGAGGGCACAGGGTCCTGGGGCTAGTTGTCCAGGTTCTAGAAGGAGGTTCGCCTTTTTGAAAGGTAAGCCCAGCATGTTCCTGTTTGTGATGGAAGAAAACAAAGCCAGACATCACGTGTTTATTCTTTTTAGGGGTGGCTGAGTTCTGCTCTAGTCAGTTCCTGTTCTAGGCACTAGGGCTATAGTAATGAGCAGGAAAGGTAAGCTCCTGCCTTTCCAAGAGCTTACATTCTAGTGGAAGGAGACCCATGGTAAATAACTAAGCCAGTCAGTCAATAAGATAACTTCAGAGACTAAGTAAATAATAAAGAGGGAGAGGTGATAGGGATCTTTTGGGGGCGATGAGTGTGCTCATTATCTCGACTACGGTAACAGTTCCTCGGTGCACGCATGTGCCAAAATGCATCAGGTCACACACGTTAACTATGTGCAGTCTATGTTCCAGTTAAAACTCCAGAAGCCATTTTTAAAAATAAAAATAGAATAGGCATTCTGGCAAGCTAGTTCAGATTGTTGGGTTAGGGGAGACCTCTGAGGAGGTTACTTTTGAGCTGAATGTCAGGAAGGAGCTGGCCTGGCCGAGACCTGCAGGCATGGGAGACTTGCCCTGTTTCAAGAAGGCAGGAAGGCTGGTGTGGCCGGAGTACAGCGAGCCAGGGGGACAGGTCGCACATTGTCACCACCACAGCCAGGCAGAGTCCCTCTTTCCAGTCTCTTCGGGATTGGGACAGGGGCCACAGGCGACAGAGGAGCCACTGGCACCCTCATCTGTACCTGACCACAGCATAGGGCTCCTGGGAAAGTGCTGGGAGCCGGAGAGTGTCTGTGGGACAGGGTGACGGGTGACTGAGCAGCCCGGCTTTGAGTTCCTGTTCTCGTCCATTGCAGCTCTTCCTCCCCTCCATGAGAAAGAAGCCAGCTCTGGACGATGGCGGCAGTCCTGACGGCGACCTCCTCCAGGAGCACTGGCTGGTGGACGACATGTTCGTCTTTGAGAACGTGGGCTTCACCAAGGACGTGGGGAACGTCAAGTTTCTGGTCTGCGCAGACTGTGAGATCGGACCTATTGGCTGGCATTGCCTAGATGACAAGAACAGTTTCTATGTGGCCTTGGAACGCGTATCCCATGAGTAACTCAGGGGAGGGGCTTGGCTTCCCCCCAACTATAAAAGCTACTGCTCCCCAGAGCCGGACCTAACCCAGAGTGACGGTCCTGCCGCCGCCTTCTCTGCCGACACAGATCGTGGCGTCAGCACATGCGGCCGAGCCCTCCCAGGGCTCGTCCTGCTTCTCCAAAGCCTCATGCGCACCTGTCACTTAGCTCACTTTGCATCGCGACGTTTCCTCCTCTCCCTTTCCCCCCGTTTCAGGACAGTGGGTACTTCTGTAAATCTCTTGTCATCCTTGGCCTTTGGCCGGGGCTCCTTTGCTTTCTGCTCTAAGAAGAGCAGTCGTCAGCTTTTAGCCACAGTGACACCTGACAGATGATGTTCACGTGCTCTCTCAGGAAAGCCTACCGGCATCTGAGAGCTACTCGCTTGTGCGGGTAACTTTAGCTACAGAAATGTATTCTCTTTAAAAGTGTAGTATTTATAAACTTCAGTGTTTAAACTGTTAATCAGAAACCCCTTGCTGCCCTGTGTGAAGGCCTCCGCTCTAGGCCGATAGACACCTTTCACTGTGGAGTCGCGGGGCCCCTCCCCCTTCAGGTCTGCTCACCTTCGCAGCTTGCAGGTTGATGACCGGATATTCAGCCCCGTCGGGCAGCCACCCCAAGGCCCTGGTGGGATCACCGTAGTGGCTGTGGGGTGGAGGAGGGATGGGCCTTTGCCATGTTCCACAGGAGCTTGTGGGTTGGTCTTACCTGGACGAGTAATGCTTCCTCTTCTGAGGAAAGACTTGGTTAATGGGAGGGGACACCATTCACTAAACCTGCTGGACACGGTTCTCACAGAGTTCAGACTCTGTTCCAACCTGGAGTACAGACTGTCTGTCCGCACGTCTCCACGCCTTCAGCTGTGGGGTCGCTCCGACAGGCCGACGCCATCACAGTCGTTTAACCTGCCAGTGCGATTTGCAGTTGTTTCTGCCATTCTTCCCCTGGAATGACTCACCTGAGAAGGAATCTGGTGACCAGGTTCAGGCGCCCTCAGTCACCCTACCTCTAAGGCCCAGGAGTTCTGGCACTGACGTGAGGACTAAAGAGAGACCATGCAATCTGCAGTAAGCCACTGTGCATCTGGTTTCTGGCTGCTTCCTCCCTTCTCCCCAGAACTTACTCTAAGGGCTCCCCAACTAAAGTGCGGGCCTTGGGCACGGTTTTGCAAGCAGCCCGCTCCCCCCTTTCCTGGGCAGAGCCTCAGTGAGCTCTAGCAGAAAATGAGAGAACTGTTTTCCAGACAGACAGTCAAGTGTCTGCAATTATGGCATCTGCAGAAGACCAACTGTGCATTTATCCACTCAGGTCTGAAGGAACAAAACCAAGGAGATGCCTCTGGGCGTGCGGCCCCTCCTCACACAGCCAAACTAGGCAAAGCATTTTTTTAAATTACGTTTTGATTTTCCTTTCCTTCCTTAATCACAGTAGTGGTACGCATTCATTACAGATAAATACAGAGTGGGTATAAACATTTTTTAAATCGCTCATGTTTCCACTATCCAGAGACTGGCAACAGTAACGTGTATATCCTTCTCAGCGTTGTCCTACATGTACACATAAGTGTATGGTTTTGTGAAACAAGTAGGGGATCATACTGTGCTCTCTTTCAGCCTGCTTTCCCAGTTAACCAGACGCTGACTTCTCGGGTCAGCAGGCACCTGTCTGCGTGCACCGCGGCGCTGGTGTTCCCTCGGATTTCTGTGCTGTGATTCGTTTAAACAATCCGCTGTTGGATCGTCTCCTACCCAGTGTGGTGTAATGTGCAGCCTGGGCATAAGTCTGCGTACACTTTCCTGACTGTCTCCTTGGCGTTCGTCACTAGGAGGAGGACGGCAGGGCACACACGTCGAGGACTCGCTGTGCTGACACAGACGCCTCGCACACGGCTGTGCTAAGTCCTCGCCCCCGGCAGGGACAGCACTGCTCCCAGAGCCTTTTTAACACTGGGTATTTATTGTCATTGAAAGAATATTTTGCCGCTTTAATGGGAGAGAAAAATAGTCCTTTATTGTTTGATTTGCGTTTGTGTCATTTCTAACGAAATTTTTATATACTTATTGGTCATTTGTATTTCTTTGAGAACTGCCCCAATAGCCAAAAATATCGAGTTGTTATTCTGCCTTTTCAGTTTGATTAGAAAGAAATAAAGGCATTTAAACAGTGGAAATTAGATTCCTGCCTGCCCTTGTGAAGAATATATGATTTGAAAAAGCAGAGGGCTGACACCTGAACCTTGAGGTGTATTTTGAGGTGTCACTTAATCCATCAATCACTTAGTGTCCATGATAAAACAGTACCATCTCTTCTTTCCCTTCACACTAGTAGGTTCTCAGTGAAGATTCGTGAGTCAGTTAACTGCTGTGTGCCACAGGGAGGTACAGGTAGCACACTGCTGCCATGACTACGGAGCTGCAGTCCCTGTGGGGAGAGCAGTGACTGGCTTTTCCAAGGCCTAACTTCCTACGAGACTCCTTTTTAGCACAGACTCAGGTGGATAGCAGTGCACAGACATTTTGCGTATTTTTACCATGCCACTCGGAGGCGACTTGAGTTACTGACGTGACCAACAGGAACTGCTGCTAGTCAGCGTGGACACTGGGCACGTTAACTGGACTGACCAGCCGCTGAAAACAACTAGACAGGCCAGACAAGATGTTTTCAACATCTGAAGGCACCAGAAAGCTCACCCAACCTCGAGGAATCATTGGACCAGGCCCCCGGAAAGGTGGAGGGCCAAGGAAGAGGCCATAGTGTCAGGGCTGCTGTTCTTATGTATTTGCCTAAGTCGGAGGCAGTTCCGAACAAGGCCTTCCAGAAGGAGGGGACAGGGCCTGTCAAAGGGTGATAGACCTGGTCAGTGTCCCTTACTTTGGAGGGAGGCCTTCAGTCCTTTGCACCCCAGGAATAAGGGTGACCCAGAAGGAGGAAATAGGTTGTCTCTGGGCACTGAAATTAGATTGAGGTGATCCCCCAAGCCCTTGGCATAAGCAAACAAACCCTCTCTAGAGGAAAATTTCATCCAAAACCTCAAATTGTTTCTATAAAACAATTTTGTTGATACTGTATCCTGACTATGATAAAATGTAACCAAGCATATGAGATGAGAGGGCAAGAAAACCAGCACAATAGCTGGAGACGGTGGAGCTGTCAGACCCACTCTCAGTGGACAGAGGCCACAAAATAGTTTGGCTGAGGACTGGAGGCTTCAAAGGAGCGTGGTCGATGCCCAGGGCTGCGTGAAGTTCCTGTAGGGGAGACTTTCACCCCAGGGTGGGGAACTCCAAACTTTCCAGCCCTCCCAAGCTGGAGAGCACATGGAGAGGGGCCCTCAGTCCAGAGACTGTAGTTAGGGGTGGCTGCAGGGGGAACAGGGAACAGGAGTGTCCTCTGCCTTCCAGCTTGTCTCAGCAGCACAAGGCTGGGAGTCCAGGACCTCTGAAGTGGCTCAACCAGAATGAAGGGAAACACGCTGGAATCCTAGCCTGGGTGACTGCCCCTGGCCATTCCAGGGGCAGGGCTGGTGCACCAGGGGACCGTCCCAAAGCCAGTGTGTGCTGGAGGCTCCCTAGGGAGCAGGCCCACGTCCAGGTATAACGAGGCCCTGAACCCTGGGGACCCTTTGGGCTGATTCGGCAGAGACGGGGTTTGAGGACTGGAGAAGAGGAAGAGGAATTTAATTACCCGGTGTCTTCCCTGGACCCGGACCCAGACCCAGCTTCCCAAGGACAGAAGCCCAGGGATGAGACCTGCGCGCACGGTGTGAACTGATCTGCGAGTCTCGAAACGGCTGGCGGGGCGGGGGAGGGGGCACAGAAGTCGCATACAGGAGACCAGTCAGCACAGGAGGGGAATGAATAGGACAGGGCAGTGGGGGCAGTCCGTACCCCTCTGCAGTGTCCCCAAGCCCACGTGCTAATGTGCTGTGCGGTGGCTTCCGGTTTCACCTGGGAGCCAGGTTCTTCCCGGTCCCAAAATCCATCCTCAGCCAGACGGAGCCACACGTACTCAAGGACATTCCCTTCTCTCAGCAAGTACCTGCGGACCTTCTACCAGGTGCCAGAGGCTAGGGCTGGAGACCACTACCCCCTCCGCCGGCGGCTTCTACTCTGGTGCGTGCATGGGAAGGGGGCAGGGACGCGCGCCGGGACACAAACTCCAGTTGAAGGTGCAGGGACAGCAGGACGGAGACGTCGGGGGGTGGGGCACAATGAATAAAACACGGGGGCCAAAAGGCTACAGCTCGTCTTGAGATCTCAGGGGTCGTGGGTTTCCACAGGGGGCAGCCGACACCAAACATCCGGGCACCCAGAGTGAGAGATGGCTCTGGCTCGAGAGGAGCCGAGGCCGACTGAGAAGAGGCTGCGGGAAGGCCGGAGCGCCGAAGGAGAAAGAGGAGAATCCGTCGGCCTGGGAAGGGGAGGTAGTGTCAGAAGGGACGCAGGACACGAACGTATAGATCCCAGGTCAGGGCCAAGGGGGCCCTGGAAAGCGGGGCGGCGGCGACGCGGGGGCGGGGCGGGGTGACCGCCCTGCACGTGCGCTACGTGCCGCGAGAGCGCCTCCTCCCCCGCTGCTGGGAGCCGGGCCCGCCCCCGGTTCGCGGGGGCTGTGTGTGTGGGGGGAGGGGTGCAGGGGGAAAGTCAGCCCCCAGGTCTGGAACCCCGGAGCGTCGCCTTTCCGTCCAGGCGACCGGAAGGAACACGGGGTGCGCCCCCTCGCTGGCGGGCAGGCCTGGGGGCGCAGGCCGTGGGACGGGGTCGGGCTGGGTGAGGATGGAGACCCTAGGAGTGTGGCCAGGGCATTCGGGGCAGCACAGATGCGGGCGGTTGGGGGACCGAAGCCACGCGGGGCGGGGTGTCCGGGCGTAAGGAGGGGCTCCTGGCGACGTGGCACTCGGAGCGGGGCTGGTTCCTGGGACTCGGCCCTGGTTCCGGCCCTGCTTTTCCCGGGAGTCCGAACCTGACCCTGTGCAGGCGTCCCGCCCAGAGACCCAGGGGGCCCGAGCCCGGAGCCCGCAGGCCAGGGCGGCCGGCCCTGCCCCCGGGGCGTCCCGCGGCCGGACCCAGACAATGCGGCCGGGCCCCGCCCCCGGCGCCGTGCGGCCAATCGGCGCGCGCGGCCGGGCTCTTTAAAAAAAGAAGGGCCGGCGCGGCCGTGTCAGCTGGCGGATCCCTCCGCCATGTAAACACGCACCATGAAGGGCGGGGGCGTCGCCGCTCGGCCCCGGCGCCCGCCCCCCTCCACGTCACGGCTCCGTCCTCACCTGGGAGCCGCAGCCTCGCAGCCCTGAGGGCCGCTACCGGAAGCGGGGCGAACTTGGGAGCTGGCAGCGGGAGGGATCCAGGAGCACGGGACGCGCCCAGCGCGAAGGAGATCCTTGGGCTAGTTCTGTGCGCCTCGGCGGGTGACAGTGCCGACTCGGGCGTCCGCCGTTTTCCTGTGAAGGGTGAAACTGCCGTGTCGCTCTCCTGAGGGCCCAGGACAGGAAATCAACTCCGACAAGACCCTTGAAAGCACAGACCAGCCTTGACAAAGGGCGACAGGACGATTCTTTCCCCCCTTTTGAAAGATTGTCAGATATTCAGCCAAGTTAAAGAATTTTTCAGCACACCACCTAGACTCTGACATTAATACTTTATGATACCTTGCTGTAGCTCACACCAGACACTGGTGGCTTTCTAATTTGACGCCAGCTCTCCCTTGGCTTAAGTCTCCACTGCAGTGGGCAGATCAAAGCCCCAAAGAGCTAAGAGCGACCTTCTCAAAGGACCTGTCTGGACTCTTGGGGGCCAAGGGCCTCTCGGAACAGTCGACTGCAGATGCGGCATCCCCGCTCCCCACCCCTGCCCTCTAAATCCAAGAAGCCTTAAGAGCCGTCTTTCTGCCCGCGAATCTGAAAGCAGGGCCAGGGCTCTGACGACTCTCCTAACGGGGCCTGGCGAATGGTTCCACCACGGGTTTGGCTGCTTTCTGGGGCAGGACACGACGCACCCCTCTCCTGGCCCAAAACTGCGTCAAAGAGTGTTCACGTGCCTTCAAGCTCCTTAAACCCTCGGCGCCTCTGCCGCCTGCTCTGCACAATGGGGTAACGCAAGACGCTTGGCGAAGGAAGATTCGGGGCAACGGCCTAACACCCGCGCCGCACACACCCTGAGCGGTGGCTGAGTGGCCGCTATCGCTGGTGGACGCGGACGGGCCTGTAACTCCCGGATGGCCGTCTCCACTGCCGACCTCCGCCCTGCAGCCCGCTGGGATCTCCGACTGCACCAGAGCCCCGCAGACGTGCTCGGCCAGAAGTGCACGCACGGTCGCCGCCGCCACCCCCTTGCTCCTCTTCTCCAGGGGAGCGTCCTGCGCAGCCGGCCCCGCGGCCTGTGGCCCGGACGCCCGCACGCCTCGCTGTCCCTCCCCGATGGGTCACCGTGCCCTATTTTATCTCCTGTATTTGCATCCGTTCCTGCTCAGGAACAGCACCCTGCCGTAATTAGGCGCCATCGTCGTCGTCCGGGTCACATCCGAAGCCTTCGGCCCCTCTCACAGCCAGGCTCGCGGTCGCACTGCCCGTGGACCCCTCTTTCCCTGCAACACCCCGCCTTCCCACCCATGGAGGAGCATCACTTCTTCGCCCTACGAACTTGTCGCTTCGGCCGCCAGTGCCTCGCGGTTCTTCTCTGTCACCGGGAGGAGGGGGCCCCTGCGTCCCGGGGCCGACGGGGGTGGGAAACGGCAACCGCGGGGCGCGGGGCGCTGGGCGCGGGGCGCGGGGCGGGCCCCGCCCGCTCGGCGCGGCGGGTGGGGGCGGGGCGGGACTCCTTTTCGTCGGCGCCGGCGGAGGCGCACGGCGTGGCTGGCGCAGACGTCGCGTCGTCGGCGGCGGCGGCCGAGCGCCGGAGGGAGGCTGAGGAGCCCGGCGCCGCCGTCGTGCCGCGGCCGGTCCCCGTCGCCGCGCCGCCGCGCCGCCGCCCGCAGCCCCGGCCATGGAGCCGGCCGCCGCGCCGCCGCCCGGCCCGCGCCCCGCGCCGCCGCTCGGGGGCCCCGGGCCGCTGGGCGAGTTCCTGCCGCCGCCCGAGTGCCCGGTGTTCGAGCCCAGCTGGGAGGAGTTCGCCGACCCGTTCGCCTTCATCCACAAGATCCGGCCCATCGCCGAGCAGACGGGCATCTGCAAGGTGCGGCCGCCGCCGGTGAGTGGGGCGCGCGGGCCGGCGGGGCGGGGCGGCGCGGGGCGCGGGGCGGGCGGGGGCCGCGGGGCGCCGCGCGCCGCCCGCGCGCAACATGGCGGCGGCGCCGGGTCCTTTGTGTGGCGGCGGCGGCGGCGGCGGCGGGGCCGGGCGGCCGCACCTGGGCGCCGGCGGGGCCGCGGGCGGGGCGCGCGGCGCGGGCCGCTCGGCCCAACGGCCCGCGGGGCGCGCGGCCGGGCGGTTGGCGGGGCCGTTGGCCGAGGCGCGGCCGGGGCCGCCGGGCCCCCCGCCCCCCGCGCGCGGCCCCCGGCCCAGCGCGCAGCCGGCCGGGCCCCGCGTCCCTGCGGCTGGCCCGGGCGGCGTGCGGGGCCCCGGGGCGCGGCGCCCCAGGCGGCGTGCGGGGCCCTGGCCCCGCGCTCAGCCGCGTCCCCCGCCAGTCTCCCCCGAGCGGGGGGCTCGCCCCGGGGCTCGGCGCCCCTCGGAGCCGCGGGCGGCGCGGGCCTCCATTTTGTGCCGGGAGCGGGCCCCGGCCCGGGCGCCCCGCCTTTGTCTGACCGGCCCCCGGGCCGGGCGGACCGGGCCCGGGCGCGTGCGGCGGCTGCGCGCGCGGCGTCCTCCCGAAGTCGGAGTCCTGAAGAGGGGCCTTTGGGGAACAAAGGCTTCCTGGGCGATGTGAACAGTCTCCGTCTGAGCAAGTGTTTTGTGTAAAGAAGCTGCGAACAAGTGGTTTCGTGTAGTTAAAATAGAGCGACAAAAGCAAGAGGTCGACGCTGTTTTCCGCGGCGGTGGCTCTCAGATGCCAGCGTTTCTAGGGGATTTTTGCGCCCCACGTTCCTGGAATACAATTGGCTGCATCAAGGTGAGGGTTGGGTCTTTGCGTATTGTTGTTCCGAGGTCAGGGGAGGAATTAGACAGCATTTCTCTCTTCTTTTGTTCTTTGTGTCTTTAATTATGGTATTTACATGGCAGTAGTTCCCAGTGAGGGCCCTAAACGGCTTTACTTTTGAAAACTTGGGTTTCACAGAAATTTGTGGAAATAGAGTAAGTAAATGTGGTAACAGGTAATAAGACGGCTACTCAAGTCCGAGTTAAAAGTTTAAAGGGAAAAATGAACTTTGTTTCAGATTATATCAAGTATGTAGCATAATCAGGCTCGTTTCCTAGGCTGTTTTTTTTTTTTTCCTTTTCCTTTCAATTAGTCTGACTTCTGGTTTTGCCGCCTTCAGACTATGAATTCTCATTTTCTCCTTGATGTATTTAGATGTCTCTTTTAGGACAAACGGTATTTTCCATGTCATTTTGTGGTATTTGGAGGTGATTACTTTTAGGTGTGTAACTATTAGGCAAAAAATAGTTGACTGTTCAGTAAATACATTTTTGTTGCCCAAGTTTGATTGGAACATATTGATGGCTTTGACCTCAGACATCTAACATTTGGCCCCAGGTAGCTCGATGCCACAGATGTCTTCTTTGGCAGTGCCCAGAAGTCAGGGATTTAAGTCAGACCCCAGATGGCACAGTAGACACGCTTTTTTAACTTCAACTTCTTCTGGTCGTTAGTTTGATCCCTTGTCTTTATAGGCAAAGCGTAACACTTTTTGAAAGTGATTTATAGTACAGTCAGCATTGTCGAGTGAGCCTGTTCGTTCCACCCTTAGGAACCAGGTAGGAGCTTAATCCCTTCTTGGTGTAAGGGAGGTGTCAGTGCTGTGAACTCACTCTCTTTCCAGCCTGTCATCCTCCCTAAACCTGATTATGGAGATTAAGGTTTTACTGATGTTGGCTCAACCTTCTCTGTTCTCCCTGTTTCTTTGGTATCTATCATGAAATTTTTCTCTAGTTGTGATTCTTTGGCCACCTTACACCCTTAACATTTGGAGTAAAGACTTATCAATAGAAACATCCTGGAGTGAGTGGAGAACTTAGCTATTTTTTTTTTAAATGACAGCTTTATTGAGATATTCATTTACTGTACAGTTTATTAAAGTGTGCAATTCAGTAGTTTTTTTTTTTTTAAAGTATTTACACCATGGTTGTATAAGCATCACCACAGTGGGTGTCAGAATGTTTTCATCACCCCCAAAAGGAACCCCATACCTATTTTAACTACCTTTGAAGCTAAATTTAGGACTATACTGCTTAGAAGAAAATCATTTTCTTTCTCGGCTGGTGTAGGAGGCTGGATTAAGTCCTACAGTTGCAATTTGAAAGAGAACCTCAAAGCAAAAAACAAACTTCATTTGTAGTAGCCTTTTAGCTAAACTTGACATTGCCATTGGTAAATTGGTCACATGGGAGCCACGGAGGAATCCATCTAGTCGTGCTCTTAGTGAGCTCATCAGCAACCCTCACAGACTTTTAGAACGGAGCGTGAGTGACACGACATACAAATAGGCAGCAGACCCACATCCCTTCCCTCCTGGAAAAATTTCCCTTCCTGTGATTATAGTATTTGTTTTTAAACGTGCCATCTAAACCCTTTTAAAGAGCAAAATGAAAACAGAATAGCCTTTGAAAATGTTCATAAGTGTTCTGTATTAAAGCTAGGGTTGGAATTATTTCTGAGAGACGCAAGAAAATTTAGAGAAAATTATTAATCTCCGATTTCATTCTTTGTCTCTAGGGTACTTAATTTTCTTTATGATGTTTTGGAGAGTATTTCCGGTTCATAGATTGGTAGTAAAATTATTTGTTTAACTTGGGGACAATAACCAAGTTCAGGATGTTTACGATACTTTAATATAGGCAGACAAAAATTCACCAATGAGCATTTTCTTTTAGAAAGGCAGAAAATGTTGTAAACTAGATTTTTTAAAAATCTGGTTTATGTGCTGTAAATTGGATCTTTTTGTAGACTTTTGTAACTTCTCGTCTTATTTGGATAACTTTAAAGTTTAGTATGGAGAGGGATAACGGGGGAAGCTCAGGCCCCAGAATGAAAGCACTGATTAGGTGCCTGGATTTCGGTTCCATGAAGCCTGTGTGTACCTCTTTAGAAAGGCCGTCATAGGTTTAAAAACCTGATCGCCTGGAAAAACCTTGCTTCCTCTTTGCACAGTTGGTTTGTATTGAGCTGGTGGTGTGATTTTTTTTTTTTTTCTAAGAGAATTAGTTACTCTGGAGATTATGCTATTATCTGTTTTAAGTGCAGAAGATCATTGCCAGTCAGGTGAAATAAATGTCAGGAACTGAAAGGCTGTCCATACTTTCCTTTCAGAGATTGGGGTCCCTTGAAGAGGAATCACCAGAAGCTAACCAGGGAGTCCCTTGGGGTGAGTGGGTGGGGGGAGCAATGCTTTGAGAAAGCCATAGCACTGGGCTGTCCCACATGCTTCAGACTACTTAAACTTGGAGGAACTTATAACTAGATTTTAAATCTGAGTTGTGAGAAACTTATTTTAGACTTGACAATTGTATGCTGCCTAATGAAGATTTCTTAAGTATTAACTGCTGTGTTCTAGCATGAGCTTAAAGAGAAAATTAAATAAGATGTTACTTTTGTACACCTCCAAAAAACGATGTCCAAGATGCCCTTTTTCTTGGGCATCGACTATTAGATGAGTATGGTGGTGAGTTTGCTTTTTTATACTTTCAGGTTTAGGAACCAGACTGACAGGACAGTCTGCCTCGAGGGCAGTGACACTTTTGTTCCGCAGTTGTAAGATGTTTGGAACAAAGGTGTGGACTCGACTCTGTGCATTCTTGTTTTCTTTCTTTCTTTTTCTTTTTAACATTCAAATCTTTAATTGTAGATTATTCCTCCTAAAATGTTGCCTTTTTAGACCGTGGCCTAGAGTTATCCCATCTATTCATCTATTTTATTTTTTAAATCATTTAAGCTTACGTTCTTCTGTCAGAGCCATTACAGGGTGTAAAATAAACTTTTTTATTATGAAAACATTCAGGTGTACACATAAGCATAAAGAATGCAGCCCCTTTAGCTGTTTCCCTAGGGGTCAGGGAACGGAACGCAGAGCGGGCGAGAGACAGCTATGGCCTTCGGTTGTAGGGAACAGCTTGGCTGAGCCTGCGTCCTCCTCAGGGTACGAGCGAGTCTGCGCAGTGAGGACGGAGGCTCCAGCCTTCAGGGAGTGATGGTCACTGTGTCCAGTTCCCATGGGATTGCATTTCTCAGTTTTAGTCAGTGGCTTTGTGGCTTCAGTACCCATCTGTTGGAAGCTGTGTAGAAACTTGACCGTCTTCAGAGCAGCTCTTGGCGCACGGAGGCTGGCGGTGGGTGGAGGGCGCTCCCCGGTTCCCTGCCTGCCAGACCTTTGGCACAGCACGGCTGGGAGTCAGGCGGGGGCAGGAGAGGGGGGTTTCAGGGGAGCGAGACTCAGAAGGCCCTGATGAGTGGCTGGTCAGGGCGTTAGGGCTGGCCGTCGGCCTTGACCGTGCAGGCTGTTTCAGCAGAGTTGCTTCTTAACATTTACATGATGATGTCAAATGTCCAAAACGAGCGATTTAATTTAAAAGCCAGGTTATTGAAAAATATTTTCTATCAATAACCCCTTAAAATCAAAAGACTTCCTTCCCCGCCCCCCTCCCCAAATAATAACTTCCTTTCTCAGATGGGAGACTAAACACTTCTAGACGGAAGATCATGTAATGATTAGCTTTTTAGAACGTGTCGATTCCACTTCACTTGGTAATCTGTTATTCTATGATACGTGAAATTTTAAGGACCGGTTTGCCGGGATAAAAGTAAGCTTTATCACGGAGAGCATGTGGATTTTTTATGAATTTTTGAAAGTTAGTTTCTCTATCATGTAAAATGAAGGAGTCAGTGTTTCCTAGATTTTAAAAAATAAGTGCGTAGTGTCTAGAATCTGATTCCATCGTGACCTTGGACAAAGTCATTTTTCTCGGACGTACACCTTGCCGTCTGCTGTAAGGGGATCTGACACTGACCTTGGGCTGCCGTCCAGATTAATTAATTGATGGCTTGCACGGATCTTAAATCCCAAAGCACATTTGCTCAGTGCTAAGAAGAGTCTGGGGACAGATTTGGTGAGACAGAGTTAGTGCCAAATACGTGTCCCTCGTTTTCCCTTACAGCGAAGGGATTTGAAAAAAGTGAGACTTGAAAAATCAGAAAGCCCCCTTTGCATCAAACTAGAACGTGCAGAATCTGCTTCTTCTATGGGTTTAGGTGAAGCTTTTCCGTACTCGGATATTTTTTTAAAATTAGCGGATAAAACAGTTTCCAGGTAGAGGTATTACAAACTATTTCAGAAAACTTGCAGGTTCACATGTATTTTGTGTGTCTCGTGTCGTGTCGTATACAGGCAGGAAAGAATGTGTAGTTGGTGAGCTTTGTGTTAAGTGCTAAGAAGTATTTAAAATTATTTTAATTTCCCCTAGTGTGGAATGGCTTTGATCTTGTGGAAGCCCTGCAATTGGAGGGCATTATAGCCTCATATAATTTAAATAATACCAATCCTTGCCTGAGAGGAGGGCGAATACATTGAGTTTTGAGTATTCTACAATTACCTTATTTGCAAAGTGCTAGATAAGTAGAGAAGAGGTGACAGGGTTTATCCTCAGGACACAGCCAGATTATATTGTTTTTTTCACTAATAACCTTTTTTTGAAAAGCTAATTAGAACTTCTGTATGGTCGCACCAGCCCGCGTGTATCCTCCGGTGTTTTGTCCAGGTACACCGTGTGTTGGAGCTCACAACGTGCCTCCGCGGTGGACCTTAGATACCGTACTCTTGAATCAGGCACTGTACCCCAGACGGCTTCCTAGACGTGCTAAAGCACTCTTCAGTCGAGTGTAAACCAAGCATTTTGGGGAGGGGGCGGCATGCTGAGTCTTAAATCTCTGAGTGTTGAGTATTTTTCTCTTGCCAGCGGTGCCGTATGTGGCCGTAGGCAGACTTTTGTGTATTCTTGTTAATTCTTGCCAGCTTGACCAAATCTTAACATGAGAGAACTAAAGTCTAAATTCCTGTGTGTTTTGAACACTTGCTTGGAGCTTTTATGAAGCACATGCTCCTCTGAGGATACTATACGGATACCAGAAACGTTACCAAAGTACCCTAATCTCATAACTCCAGAAACAAAGAACAAACTCCTATCAAAACCACATAATTACAAGGTATTTAAGGCAAGATCCTCCCATTTGAGTTGTGGTTGTACCAGCTCGTCCCTGGGTGGTATGTAAACCGTCCCTCGGTGGTATGTAAACCGGATGGTCACATTTCACCCTCGCCAATGCTAACTTGAAGGGGACAGGCGAAGAGAGCAGGGTCTCGGGGTCTCTTGGGGCTTGTGCTCTCATGTCTTTGCAGATCCAGAGGTGAGGGGATGGAGATGGGGAGGGTCTGTAAAAAGATTTTGGGGAGTGTAACCCTCATTTTGTGAAATTCCAGGTATCGAAGCTTTTTTTTTTTCTCCCTCCCAGAGAGGCTCTTATCTGACCTTATGATACAGTTTTGACAAATCAAGGACAGCCACCAGATTTTCCAGTGGGAGGCTGGCATCAGGGATGTGTGTAGGTAGGGTGTGGGTTTGGGACTTCAGAAAATTGTACTTCATGGCAGCCATTCTTCTGGGTTCCTCTGTGACTTTCTGCTTTTTTTCGTTGTTAACCAGTGGTTTTCCTTTCCATTTACGTCCCTTTTTGTATAATAAATAATTACTCAAGATTCTTCCAAAGGTACACGGTTTAGAGTTTAGGGTCCAAGATAATTTGATTTGGGAGGTTGATATTAGCTAGCAGGGCAATGAAAATTTTAAGAGAATAGAGATTCCATGGAAAAAATACTAGAGTAGGAATCAAAACATTTGGCTTCTGGTGTTCCTCAGGTAAGACAATTTTAGAGATAAACTGCTGAGAGAAGTTAAGTCACTTGTCTAAGGTGACCCAGCTTTTAAGGGACAGTTTGGGGAGTACCAAACGATGGCCTTTTACTTACAAAAGCCATTGTTTGTCCTTCTGATGCACAGCGACCCCCTCATAGAGCCCACAAGTTGGCCAGCGTCTCTCATTTCCCCCCTAGGCCTTGCGGGAAGGAGACTGTGGTTTCTCTCGCTTCTTCCTGGCCGTCTAACCACAGTGGCAGGGGAATCGATGAAATTAGGTGCATGTGTGTGATAGCAACACACCATGTCTCTTGTCTTTTTGTCTGTAACACTTATTTATTAAATTTTCAGTAAATCACGTGTCCTCATCCTTTTAGTTACTCATGTGTGCGAGCTTAGCCTCACCTGCTGAGGGTTGGCTGGCTCGTCGCTAAGGAAACTCCCGCCTCCTCTGGCTGCCTGAGCACTGCGGGACAGCTTGAGTAGCTCCTCTGTTCATTGTGAAGCTCAGCTAGGTGTGAAAACTCCTGGCTCAGGTTATTCCCTGGCGAGGGTCACGCAGCTGTTAAGTGTACGAAGTTCTCTTAACTGTTGAGTTTGCATCAAGAGAAATTCTTCAATCTACTGCAGGAAACGAGGATTCTTTCTTTTTCTTTTCTTTCTTTCTTTTTCTTTTTTTGACTCAGCTCTGGTGAATGAAGAAGTGAATTGGGTCCTTGGGGATTCATTGTGGGTTTAATTCAGAACATTTATTGATAAGCCAGTAAGTCCAGGCATTGTGTTAAGATTCTAGGGTCTTAGAAATGAATTCAACAGCTTCAAGTGAAAGGAGCTCACGGTTCCATCTGCAGCAGGTCATACAGTACATGCACGTGACGGGTCAGGGTCCAGGGTGACTGACTCCGTGGGCCCCGGGGCATGGCGACAGGGAGCGTGGGGGAGGGGGCTGCCTGGAGTGTCTGGGAATGCTTTGGGTGAGGGCAGGCTTAGGGACGAAGTAGGGGTGTAGAATGAGGATGAGGATCATGCAGAACCCAGAAACACCGGCGTTTAAGGATGGAAGAGCATCTGTCTGGAGGCTGCAGGGAACGTGCTGGGAAGCCGAGGGGAGCCAGCCTGCCTGTCGAGTCAGTGTTTCATGCTTACGTGGCCGCACGGCGATGGTTTTCAGAAGTCTCATCTCTAGGCATAGCTGCAGAACCTTCTGGAAGACTTGGAAAGCAGGTAATGGAAGAGGTGTTCCGGCATGTGTCCCATTGCTGCCATCCAGATGAGGACCAGTGTCTAGGCTGCAATTCCTCATCGTTTGGGGTTAAGTTATATTGATCATTAAATGTAGTCGTAGACGTGAAAAAAATAAGACAGTTCTGATAGTGCTGTCTCTACAACAACACACAGCGTGGTCTGAGATAGGTCAGAATACATTTATTTTGAGGTCCTTGGGTAAATTGTTTGTCTACCGCCCTAAACTGAGCACACCCGGGTATGAGCGCCCTCTCTGCTTTCGGGATGAGACGGCAGGAGGAGGCAGGCAGGTGGCCTGTGGGCGTGTTAAAGGGCCTGGCAGAGGGCAAACCAGGGCAGCTTCCCAGCCATTCTAGTTCATGTTCAGGCTTCAGTCTTTTCCTTCAAATGTGGCCATTAGGGGTTATACACGTTCTGAAATCAGTTCTGCTTTTAACGGTAGATGTGCAGTTAATATAGCTTAGTTGCAGCCACACTAAAAAGCTGTTCAGTGCTTGCACCTAGTGAGATGGATGGCTTACTGTTCACTTTTTTTTTTTTTTAAGTTCGATTGCAAATGTGTCTTTACATGGAACATCAAGCAAAACAAAGATGTCTGCGGTCTCCTAGCATCTCTGAGTCTCGGGCTGGTTTTTAGTGTCATTGCTGTCGTGTTCCTGGCGTGGGTTTTGAATCTCCAGGACTCTCGGTGTGTGAAGCACTAGAGCGTGTGTTCTCTTGAGTCTCAGAGTTCGGGTCTGGGGGTGTGTGACCCTCCCTGCCCTTGGCGCCCAGGTAGCTCTGGGTGTTGCTGAGGGAAGGGTGAAGGGGCAGAGTCCAGCCTCTGTTCTAAAACTCCGCCCCTGACAGATCATTTTGGAACCTTTCTGAAGCATACAATCTTGTCTTCACCTTCACAGCCTCAGTTTTCGACCAAAAACTGTCTTTTCCTCACTGGGATCCTGGGTATGAAAGAAAACAGGCTCAAACTACTTAATAATTTCCTTGTGGGAAAAACGAGCAATATAGCTATTTGATCATAATAACACGGTGTGTTGAAGTAATATTTGCAATAATTACAATTGCTATAGGGGACAAAGATCGGAAATTGGTCCCATTCAGTGGCCATTGGTAGAGGCTAAAAGTCTTGGTTAGATTGTATGATACATCCCTTTCAGATACTTAGATGTGTCAAAAAATTATTACAGTGTTTCTAAGTAGAGATTTTCATTCATTGTCTATTTGGCTACTTAATTGGAGGGTTATTTTCCTGTTTCGAAATTTTTACCTCTAGAGGCCTTGTTATGATCCTTCCCTTCTTTAAATGCCGCAGCCCCCCGCCCATAAAAGTCATGGCCCAGTGAGATCAGACTTTGCCAAGGATATCTTAGTTTTAACATGACACAGTGTACCTTGCAAATAATATGTGATTCTTTTATTGGAATAAAGCTTTGCAGCTGACAGATTCTCAAAACCGAATGACATTTATCCCATTTTTCTCTTTTTTATAACCAGAAGAAGAAACACAGTTTTGAGCTATCTGTTTAACAAAATAGTTTCTTTAGTTTTAAGTATATTATACCTACTGTGTGAAAATCCTTAGGGACAGATATGGAGGACTGTTTTCCTTTTGATGCTTAATTTTTAGGATTACTTTTATTTGAAAAAGCTTCGGGCTAAAATAAGCATACATTATATAACATACAGAGAGAGACACACATATACATACATACGTACATACAAAACAGCTCATCGTAATTCATAAAACTTTAATGTATAGATGAGAAGAAATTTATTTCTATGTCATTGCGTTTTGGGATCAGCAGCAATATTTGATTAAATAGGCTATCATCATACATTACCTGTGAGTCTTAGTTTATGCAAGTGCCAGGCCATTTGGACAGTGTTTAATCATTTGCTTGTATGTTCTGACATGCTAGCTTTGATATGTTTTTGGTCTCACCTTGAACCCAGATCAGTTCATTATATTTTATTTTATTATTATTTTTTAACGCCTACAGCACCTGGTATTCCTAGGTGGTCTCCCATCCAAGCACTCATCAGACCCAATCCTGCTTAGCTTCTGAGATCCGACGAGGTCAGGGCACGTTCAGGGTGGCGTGGCTGTAGAAGATGAGCACATTTTAGAAAGCCTGCGGATTTGTGAGGTATCAGGGAGCAAAGCTCTGAGCAGTGTTGTCTTCCTGTTAGTCTGTCCTGGAATGTTAGGCAGTGTGATTTCTGTTTGTTATGTTGTATTTTGCACAACTAAACACATGGCCTTCCTTACCTAAACAAAAATAAGTTACTTTCACCTTTTTGGCCAGGATGAAGTGTAGTGGGTAGTATTTTGAAGTTTATTGACAAAGGGTACTATGCCACTGGCTTTTAAACGTCAGCCAGTCTTTTCCGGAGAGGGGCGACAAAGCCTTATCTGTAATTGCCTTCTTAAACAGTTAAACACTGCCATTAAAAATTTTTTTTCTTTGTTTTTGGTGTGGTAGTAAATAGTTTTGTATGAATTTGTAATCTGCTTTTTCCCTTTTAAAAAAAATATGGTAAAAAGTAGTCTTTTTAACAGCGTTTTTATGAGGCATTGCTATTTGGGCATTTTTACCTGTTTTGGTATTGCTAAAATGAAACTTTGTTTTACTTTTAAACTAAAAGCAATCAATAGTGATACATTTCCAACCACATAGATTTGAAATAAAAGTAACTGCTTTCCCCCTTCTGGTTGTGAATAGCTATAAAACTGTTTGTAATACCATTACCAAGATTTTACTTGTTTAGTTTGTTACTCATCCAGTCTTGGCTATCTTCCTATATTTAGGACATTCAGATCTTTTCTCTTTTATTTTTTAGCTGCAGAGTATTTTATTTACAGATGTACCAACATTTATTTAGCTTATTCTCCACTGATGTTAAGGTTGTAAGTTCAAAGAATTCTGAAGTGAAATTTTTTGTGCCTGTTATCTTGATGTTGTGAGTGGTAATAAATATTTGTGGAGTAAATTCCTACCAGAGAAATTGCTGGGTTCAGTGGACCTTTAAAAGCCTGACGCTTTCTACTTGCCCTCAGAAGCGCTCTCTGGCTGTCAGGCTTGCGTGCCCTGCCGGGTTGCTGATTCTGGTGGCACGTGTGCTCTCAATACCGTCGATCCTGGTGGGCAAAGACAAGGGGGTCTTGTGTATTTCTTGAATTTTGTGTGAAGCTGGACATCAGTCTTTTTATGATGACCATTTTTTTCCTGCTAACTGTTAATACAGTTTGCCCATTTTTCTGTGTTTTGTTTTGTTTTTTCCTTATTTGTTGGTATGATCTCTCTGTCAGTCTAGTATTTTAAAATGCTGTATAATAGTGTTTTTATAACGCCATGCTAATCTTCCTAACACAATACTGCAGTTAATTTCATGTGTGTATTTTGTTGACTCTGGGTGCCTTGTTTTCTTAGCATACATTTCTAAGTATAGGATTGGGTAAAAAGTCAGTGAACATCCTGGTATTAACTTTTTCTCTCAATGTGAAATTACTTATTGTTTAATAGGTACTTAATGCATTTCATATTTTGCTGTATCTGACATGGGTCAGGAGCCCGAAGAACATCGCCGGCGACCGTGCCGCCGGAGCCGGCCGCCGAGGCCCTTGGCGCTGTGCGCGCTCCCCAGGTTCATTTTCCTCTTGCATATGTGGCCTGTTTCCCTTTTCCTCAACATATAGGAGGAAAATCATTCAACGTCAATAAACAGAGCTCTGCCACAGCACAAATTTTGGTCCTTTTTTTTTTTTCTTTTTTGCTTTTTCGTATTAAAATACACGTAATACAAAATTTACCATTGTAACCACAGTTCGGCGGCATTGAGCAAGTTCACAGCTACCACCGCCGCCCATCTCCAGGACTTTCTCGTTATTCCAGCGTGGAACTCCAGACCCATTAGCACAGCATAATTGTTGTACCTGTAACTATTCCCTTATTGTGGACATTTAAGTTGTTTACAGTTTCCTCCACTTGCAGGTAACAATTCGTACGTATTTTTCTTGTCTGATTATTTCCTCAGGATAGCAGTTCTAAGAACTTATATCAGTAGATATTGTTAAAGGTGATTCTTGAAATTGGTTTTGGATGTCACGCTGTTTTTCTTTTCCTCCCACAGAAGAACTTACCCTCAATTTTAGGATAAAAATTAATGTAACTGGGGTATGTGTGTATGTGTAAATGTATAGATGTAGTTTATAGAGAATTTGACATTGGTATAGCTATTTTGTAAAAAGAAAGATACTTTTATGGAACAGAGAAGTCAAAGACTCTTTTTCCTAAGTCTGATTTTTTTTCCAACGAGATCGGGGCTCAGTGACATTGCTCAGTTGGAAGATTGTAAAGAGGGGTTGTGTGCAAGATGTGTCACCCCGGGGGAAGGGTCCTCGTGTGTGTTCTGTTCTGGTGGAAAATAGATCGAGAAACCTCCCTGTGTTCCATTTGGTTTGAACTGGTTAGAGATAACGTGATTTATGTAACCCAGGGTTTCGATTTTAAAATAATTTGTTAAGTGTTAGAATTACAAATTCTTCTAATGAAAGCTTTTGCTTTTTCCTTAGGACTGGCAGCCGCCATTTGCATGTGATGTTGACAAACTTCATTTTACCCCACGGATCCAGAGGCTGAATGAATTGGAGGTAACGTCTTCACCCGCGGCTCCGGCGCCTGCGTCCTGCATTCCGAGGGGCCTTTTCGAAGAGCTCTGTCACAAACCTAGTGCTTTTCGTGACTCTAGAATATGGCCGATAATCGTTAATCACAGAAAATCCAATGACGATAAGGCCTTTGCAGCAAACCTGATTTTATTAAGAACACTGGTTTTCGTCACTTATTGTCAGTCTGTTAATTCATTTATTTAAATCCTAAGTTTAGAAGACAACCACTATAATTTAAGTTTTGGGAGGATTGTACTTTGAGAACCATCTAAAGTAAAATATTCTTCAGCTCTAATTTTCTTTCAAGTATATACTTTCACTTAGACTTAATAACACTTTAATTGCCCAAGGAGGAGAGAGAAATGTAGGGGATTCTCTAGAGAAGAGGTAATGTCTCTCCATTTTCTGTGCTGCTGAAACCCGACAGGACAGGGTGGATAAGGCTCAGGTACGGACAAGGTTTTGCTTGTCCGATCGTCTTATTGAACCAAACCATCTTTCATTTCCCTGTTCGAAGCAGATGTCTTGAAAGTGAGTCGAGCATGTGTCCACTGTCATTCTGTGGCCGTTGGTGGAAATAGCACCTGGTCCTCGCGTTTTCAAGTTGAGCTTGAAAGACAGGAGATGGGCGCTAACTGCCGGCTCGGGACGTGTTTGGGACCGTCTGCACATTGATCTCAGTGTGGGCCTTGTGCAAGTTAAAACTAAAACCATCTTTTTACAAGGAGAGGAAGAGAAAGTGACAAATTTTGTAAATGACTTGTAGGCGACAGTAATAGTCTGTTAAAGGAATAACATTTAAGGAAGTTTTCCTGGTTTTCTGTTATCTTTACATTATCACGACATTAATATTAATATAGAAACCCTGTTGTCAACCTGTTTTTAAAATAGTGTTTGAGCAGATGAGAAAATGTGTACTTTGAAAGAGCAGGCCTTTAAAGTACCCAAATTATAAAAAGGCCGAGCGGGCTGGACAGGAGCTAACTTGTCACGTAGTTTTAACCAGTAACAAAACTGTGCTCGTGAGTACTCCAAATCCAAGGCATCTCTCCTGGTGCCCGCTTACGCCATGGGAGGGTTTCCTGAGAGTTTGACTTTTTTGCCTGGCACGTGGTAACTAAATTTGTGTTGAGTTAATGTGTAATTATTTAACCAGTTTAATTTTTCCAGTTTCTCTATTGAATTCAGAAGTGGCATTGCACTTAACATATTCTAAGAACGAAAATCCCACACGTTCAGGTAATAGGCAGGAGCTTCAGAATTAGCTGGGTAATCTTAAAACTCACTTCTTTATCGTTTAGGCTCAAACGCGTGTAAAATTGAATTTCCTGGATCAGATTGCAAAGTACTGGGAATTACAAGGAAGTACTTTGAAAATTCCGCATGTGGAAAGGAAGATCTTGGACTTGTTTCAGCTTAATAAGGTAAAAGGCTGATGGCTGCCCTCTCTCACTTGATAACTATTCTGACTGTGCTAATGTGTCTTTTTTGCCTTTGGAAAAAACTTAATTGTATAAAATACATAAAATGGAATTCTCCGTTCAGTTTAATGACTGGGCCCCGCTTCTCACATCTGAAAGCCTCTTCTGATGAAATATTTTTCTTTCTTTTTTTGGGTCATTTTAAGACTTCACAATAGTTCTGTAAGATATTCCGTTCTGTTTTATTACAGATGAGACAAGTGAGGCCCAGGGAGAAAGCTGACCGAGCTCAAAGGCTGTCATAACGCAGCACCTTAGCTTCAGGGCCCCTCCAGTCTGAAGCCAGCACCCTTCCCACCACCCCCGCACCTGTCCTTCCTGCTCCTTAGTTTGTGGAGACTTTTAAGGGTCACCGAATTGGACCCTTTTTTTAAATTAGAGATTTTATTGTTAATCTAGTTCTTCCAGAAAATTCTGACTGCTTTGGGAAACAGAGGTAGACTTTGCAGGGTACAAAGTGTTTATGGACCACACCGTTGCAAGTGGCGTTTAAATTGTCTAGTTTAAAAATAGTAGTGCGTATATATTTTCTTTTGGCCTGGAAAATGTATTTTTAAAGGATTACCTCAGCCAAGAACATTTTGTTCTTGGAATCACACGTAGGCATGAGGGAATTAGAAGTGGTGTTCATATAGACGTTTCTAATTTATTTATTTTTTAATTATCATTTTTTTTTATTATAGTGACATTGGTTAACGAAATCCAGTAAGTTTCAGGTGTACAAGTCAACAGAAAGGCATGCATACATACATTGCATTGTGTGTTCACTGTCCATAGTTAGATTTCTTTCTGTCACCACATACTTGACCTCTAATTTCTTTTGCTATTTTATTTAACAGTTAGTTGCAGAAGAAGGTGGATTTGCAGTTGTTTGCAAGGATAGAAAATGGACCAAAATTGCCACCAAGATGGGTTTTGCTCCTGGCAAAGCTGTGGGCTCCCATATCCGAGGGCATTACGAGCGAATCCTCAACCCCTACAACCTGTTCCTGTCTGGGGACAGTCTGAGGGTGAGTGTGGGCCAGCCTTTCCCTGTCGTACCTCACTGCTCGTTTAGGCGGAGTGAAAGGCCTTGATGACGTGTGGACGCGCTGCTGATAAAACTTTGTCTTTAACTTTTTCTTGCAGTGTTTTTTTCTGTTTTGAGAGCAGCCATGTTCGGAAGTTTGTTTTAGGGATGAATAAGGCTGTAGAGGAGACAGACTTTTGCTGTCACAAGCTGGCATCCGGCAACTTCTCTCCGCGGATGTCCCGTCCTGCAGCGAGGAGTCGTTCCTCGTCTGCTGGCTGTGTCTCGCGCGTCTGCACTCGCTTGCTCCTCGGTGTGGCCCTGGCTGCCACACGGACGGGCAGCGTGTGACGTAGCTCCCCTGCCCGCCTGGTCTCTGCTTGCAGCTGAGCTCCCCACGGCGCTTGCAGAGCGAAGCTGGTAAAGGGCACTTGCTGCTTAGCTAGCGGGTCCCTCTTTGATTGTTTCTTTGTAACCAGCTATGTTTGTTTCCTTACAAAGATGCTATTTGCCAAATTATTTAGATAAAAAATTTCTGTTCTAATTGAACAATATTATAAAAACTTGCCACTTACTTAAAGGCCCCGGTAGAAAAAGAGTGTCATAACCCGTTCACACCCTTTGAGTTACTCTTGTAGCAGTGAGCTCTGTGATTGTCAGAACTCTTACTGTGCTGTAGAGAGGCAGCGAGGTAATGGTGTAGGTTCAGGGGTTGACCGGTAATCACACTGTCGCGATGCAGACACGTGCCGTCTGTACTGCTTAGACCTGTTGGCCTGCACAGTGCTGCGCCTTCCTCCCTCTCGGCTCCAGGTGAGCTTGCTTCTCAGCCAGGAAGAACGTGCCCTTCCGGTCCTCAGAAAGTTGTTGCTGGTTCTGATGCACGTTGTGAGGTGTTTTGATTCCACCTACGAAATTGTTTAGATCATTGTAAGTGGACCCTTTATCGTCTGGTTACAGTCAGGTCTTGAGACAGTCACCCACAATAGGTTTTCTCCGTGTTAACCTTTCCATGTCGGCGTGGACGTTACCGTGAGTGAGGGGAATGGGAGAATCCGCCTGCCCCATGGGCTGCAGCGTTCCAGAAACATCTGCCCCTACAGAGGCAGCTGTTGTCATGGTTGACGAGCACATAAGCACTAAGCTGAGTGAGGAATGGGTGTTTAAGGGACCCTTCACAGATATGTCTGCAACACAGGTAATGTTGAGGGGCCTCCTGTATGTCCAGTATGTTCTGGGCACTGATACATGTTCACTGTAGAAAGTTTAGAAACAAAGGAAAGTATGGCGAAGAAAATAACTCCTGACCCTCCCCCCTGTTCCCCCTCGCCCCCCACCCCAGGCTTTTTTTGTGCACGTGCGTAAACACTGAGAACGTTCGTGTCCTTTTTTGTTCTCTTAACACATCACGAGCGTCGGCCATGCCACTGGATATTTTCAAAGATGGCGTTTTTAGTGACTCCGTGGCATTCTATTTTTATGGCTGGATCTCGATTTGCTTTCCCCTGTGAATGTTCAGGTTGGCTCTAATTTTTTATTATAATACTGTGGTGGGCATTTTTTGTACATAAATTTTAGCTCGTTTCTGATTTTTGAAAATTCTTAGAGGAAAGGTGAATTGGAACACATAGGTTTTTGAAGAGTGGAAAATCACAATGAGCTGTCACTACACCTCGTGTTAGAACAGCCAGAGTCCAGACACCGACGACATGGGTGCCGGGAGGACGTGGAGCAGCAGGAGCTCCCACCACTGTTGGTGGCGGTGGTGCAGATGGTGCAGCCGCGTGGGAAGACAGTCGGAGGTTTGCGAGAAAAGGGATCAGACGCGGTCGCGTGCCTTGGTATTTACCCCACAGAGTTGGAAACTCAGGTTAACGCAAAAGTCTACACGAGGCTGTTTTTAGCAGGTGTATTATTTGTAATTGCCAGAACTTGAAAGCAACCCAGATGTCCTTCAGCGGGTGAACAGATAAACTGACACCTTGAGACAGTGGAGTATTACTCGGCACTAAAAAGAAACGAGCTGTCAAGCCATGAAAAGACATGGAGGAGCTTGAAGTGCACATCATGAATGAGTGAGGCCAGCGGGAAAAGGCCGCACGTGGCGTATGATCCTAATTCTGCGACGTTCTGGAAAGGGCACAGCCGTGGAGCAGGTGGAGCAGGGAGGTGTTGAGGGCAGTGAGACGACTGGGTGACGTCGTCGTGACAGACACACGTCGTCACATCACATTTGTCCAAACCCGCAGAATGCGCAGCACCGAGAGTGAGCCCCGATGTCGGCTGCAGACTCAGTGAAGGCGACGTGTCCCTGTGGGGGGTGTCGGTGGTGGGCGAAGCTGTGCACGTGTGGGGACAGGGAGCCCCAGGGACTCGCAGCTGCTGCGAACCTCACGCTGCTTGGTGGACCAAGCGTGAGCTCCACGCAGCTGGAGACGAGGGGAGCGGGGACCTGCTGCCGTGTGGCGCCGAGGCCCGCCGTGCGTTCCCTGCGCTTCGAGGCATCGCGAGGGACTGCTCCGTCTCTGCCGGGTGCTGTCCTCACGGCGTGGTGATGTCGGACGTCACTGTGTTTGCGCTGGCACTAAACACGCTCTCGCGACGAGTTTAGAATCAGACTGAAAAGAAGAACCAGAGCAAGAGGAGGCTCTGGTCTGATCGAAGCCAGAGTGGTCGCTGCGGGCCGCCCGGGGGAGAGCACTCGAGTCAGGCAACCTGTTTTCTCAGTTCGGATGATCCCTTTCGATAACAGAAACTGCAACTTAAACTACAGGATTGTACAGTTTAGAAAATCTATTGGATTCTGTATTGACCCGAACATTTTAAAAACGAGACATTTTGAATATGGAAAGTTACTTTGGAAGCCTTTGAAGAAGGGCCCTTTCCGACGGCTGGGGCCTCGGCGACGGACGTGGCGGCCGGCCTGTCGGCCGCGCCTGGCGCCCACTGCGGCCTCTCCCACCGCGACTCGAAGCAGCACCATTCACTGGTTAAAGATGTAGGGTGCTGGGCGTGTGTGTGTGATTGGCGGCTGCGGATGTTTTCGTTTACTTCGATTTTAAAGATTTCAGACCTGTTAACGTAGTAGGCATGTAAATAATGTAAAATAATACCTTGCAAAACGTTCGGTGAAATTTTCTAAGATTGAAAAGGAGGGGAAATGAATCAGTACAATTGTGTTTTATTTCTAGTGTCTGCAGAAGCCAAACCTGGCCACAGACACAAAGGACAAGGAGTACAAACCCCACGACATTCCCCAGAGGCAGTCGGTGCCGCCCTCGGAGACCTGCCCCCCGGCCCGCCGAGCGAAGCGCATGAGGGCGGAGGTGAGCGCCTGGCTCTTTGCCTGACGCTGGGTTTCTCGGGGGGCTGTGCCGTCGGGGGTGCAGGAGCCAGGGGCAGGAGGCCTGGGAGGAGTGGAGCTGGGGCTTCTGTGGGAGAGAACTACTTTATGTAAAACGGAGGTTAGAAGGTAGCCTGCTTCTCAGGCTTCCTGAAAAGGAACATGGAGTCTGTGGGAAACGTTTTCGCTCAATAAAATAACTGCAAGCTGGGGAGGGAGAGGCCCGATCCCCGACCGGGAAGACGAGGCGCGCTCGGAGGCGTGGCAGACTGAGAGGTTCGTTTGCTGTGAGACTCCCCTGCCGGCATGAAGGCTGCGGGAGCCGGGGTCCCGGGTCTCCCGGGTCTCGGGGCCTGCGGGCCGGGGTGGAGCTCGAAGCCCTGCTGCGGTGGTCTCTGGTTGCTTAGTAACCCCTGGTGAGGATGGGGAAAGCCATTCTGTTTCCTGAGGGAATGGGTAAATAAGAATTGTTTTTCACATAAGTAAACAGGAGATAGGAAAAAATGTAGTGGCTCCATTTTTCTAAATTAGAAGGTGTCTCTGAATAGGAAAATACGGGTTATTTGAAGCCCGTAAGCAGGCTTAAAACTAAAGTTTCATGAGTCAAACCCAGTTCTCGTTTAAGCACATCTTGATCTTCACATGTTTAAGTCGTGCCCCAGTGCTGTGGACGCTGGTGGCGGGGGTGTCACCTGGGAGGACAGTCCGATGGGGCGTCGCACGGGTCACGGACACACGCGAAGAAATGGACACTCGGTGTGGCAGACCACGGAGATTGCTTTGCTTTATGATAAGTCTTAGCAGTTCAAGAAATAGCGGGCGTGTATCAGCCATAAGGGAAAAATAAATTTAAAGACAGTGGCAGCTGAGACTCGCTTCCGCATGCGGTTGCTGAGAAGGGAGTCCCGAACAGCTCAGCCGTGCCAGAGGGGGCTTCACAGTAACGGTTTCCTGACGGAATTCACAGGCAGTTGTTGTGGAAGCTGAGTTTTCCGTGGGTGCTGGCAGACTTTGGGAGAAGCCAGGAAACTCTTCCAGGCCAGCAGAGTGACGCCGTGACTACGTGACTACGGCTGCTTAGGGTTGGGTTTGTGACAACTGAAAAAAGCCTCGGGGTAGAGGAGAGCTAGGAGAGTTCCTGATCCTCTCACCTTTCCCTGTGTTTTGACCCATTGAAATGAGAATACTTGTAAGATTCCTCATCCATTCCTTGAATAACAACAGCCTTAAGGGTGAGATCTCTCACCAAAGGGTGGAGGGAAGTAAGTTTCGAATGCCCTGTTATTAATAAAGACAATTTTTAGGGTTATAATCGCCATGAGGTTGGTTCCACTTGGAGTTTAGAAGATTTTTTTCAGGAAATATTCATGTATATGACAACTTTTTTTAAAGGCCATGAATATTAAAATAGAACCAGAAGAGACAACAGAAGCCAGAACTCATAACCTGAGACGTCGAATGGGTTGCCCAACTCTAAAATGTGAAAATGGTAAGACAGTTCATCTATGAATGGGAAAGTAGGAACAAGTAAATAAAAGTAATTGTTAATTAAGAAAACTTTGGAGCAGCTGTTATGTACTAATTACTGGACTGGGCCTTGAGAAGTAAAATCGCAGTATATTCCCATCCTCCTGGTAGTTTAATGACTGTTGGGGGAGGGAAGCAGATGAGTCTCCGCGTTTCTGAACCGCGATGGGCTCTCGGCTCTCACCTGTCGCCGCTTTGAAACGTCGTTCGTTGGCGTTCGTGGGAAAGACATGGTTTGTGAAAAAGCATAGGTGCCTTTTACTTAACGTCTGATGGGTTCATTTTAGCGTGGTGGGCAGACATGCTTTCTGAATTTGAATTCTAGTTGATAGTTACCTGCCTGACCTCAGAGGCTTGATGCCTGTCGCTGGGAGGTAGATAGGTTCGGGGCTCTGTCAGGAGAAGCCCCGTGTCCTGCATGGGTGAGCCACGTGTGGAGGAAACAGTGGCCAAGCTCGTGGCCGGTGGAAAGGCCACACAATGCAGTGGAAAGTAGGTGGGTTTTGAAAAAATATGGACCTGAGTCCTGGCTCGGCCGCTCACTAGTTGGACCCTCTTAGCGATGGTCTTTGAAACGGATTTGTTGCAAAGGACTAAAAGCCTTTCACGCGGTGCCTCCTCCAGGATTCATTAATTGATAGGCAGTGTTTTAGCCAAAAGTCCTAGAACCAGGCAGATGGTGGGACGAGGCACCTCAGGTTGGGGTGGTCTGTGATGTGGGCGTGGTTGGGGATTGGCTGTCACCCCCAAGAGGAAGTGGCTCACCCCACGTCCCGGTCTTACAAAGACAGGTCTTCAGCTCCTTTTTTAAATGCATACAGACCTGAGCAGCATCTTTAGAGGAGCCTCCATCGGGGATTTTAGGTGGTGCGAGAGTTTGCATGTTGTCGTAAGGTCACCGGCACCAAGCCCGGGGCCATGCACGGGAACACTGGGCACTGCCGCCGCCGGCGAAGAGCTGCGGGGACTCACGTTGGTGTCCGGGGCGTTTGTGGAGGGCGGAAGCCGAGGGCGCTGGCGCAGGGCGAGCGCTCACTGGGGTTGCCTCTCGCAGAGAAAGAGATGAGGAGCGGCATCAAGCAGGAGCCCTCGGAGAAGAGAGAGCTCGCTGTGGAGAGTGAGCGGGAGAAGCCCAAGAGTCGGCCGAAGAAAACCACCAGCGCTGTGAGTGGCCATCTGCCATGCTTTGCCCGGCGTGCGCTTCCGTGCCGCCCGGCAGTGCTGGCGGCGTGTCGGACGAGGCGGAGCCCCTTTCCGGTCAGCGCGCAGTGTCCGTGTAACCGGGGGCGCGCACGAGCTCGTCACGGGCACAGCGGCAGTGTCTGGGACCCTGGCCGCTGGCCCTCTGGAGCCCGGGCGAGCCGTCCAAACGCGGGTTGACGTCTGCCAGCCTCGCAGCGGGGAAGGGCGGGGGGAGAGGGAGGCGGTGGGGGGGGGGGGGTTGGAGGGGCAGCGTGGCCGCGCCGCGCGCAGGGAGCCTGGATGCCCCTGGGCGTGAGTGCCGTCGTCCTCTGCCCCTTCGCGAGCCCAGTGAGTGGCTTGTCAGCAGTGCCTTCCATCTTGAAGCTTGACACGGCTCCAGTTAAATGTTTTCTTTATAATTATTCCCCCCCACCCCCGCCACCACCACTGAAAATATGATCAGAATGTGGCAGAGCCCAGACTTTATTTGCTACAACAGAAAGACTTAGAAAGTGGGTTCTGGGGGGCACTATCAGACCCTAACAGGTAATGATGTATTTTCATCACTGTGTATTTGGGGAGCTTCTTAGTTACAGCTCATTAATTAGACTATGAAGTACTATCGTAATGTGGTTAAGTAAGAGCTTTTTTTAACATTGAATTTTTCCTTTACAAATTATGTTTTTGGGGAAGCCGATAGTGTATTACCTAACACCTTACTATTCTTCTAAGCTACCGAAAGCTGGGTGTTAAATAGCAAACTTTAATTGAAACAACCATTCGACAAAGCTTGGGGACAAGCTTGGGGACGGGGTTTGAGCTGAGAAATGTGTGTCACAGGGAGTGCGTCTGCCCTTAGGGGTGGGCATTTGCATTTGAAGACTGGAGAGGCCTCATTAAGGCTCAGGTCCTGTGCGTCCCTGTGGTTCACAAAGTCAGGTCGCAGCTCACGTCCCCTTGCTCTCTGCCCATTTTCCATGGCTGCAGGTGGACCTCTATGTCTGCCTCTTGTGCGGCAGTGGCAGTGACGAGGACCGGCTTCTCCTGTGTGATGGATGTGATGACAGTTACCACACCTTTTGCTTGATCCCACCCCTCCACGATGTCCCCAAGGGAGACTGGAGGTGTCCTAAGTGTTTGGCTCAGGTAAGAAGTAACGGTGGCGGCGGCATTAGAGAATTTCCTTTCGGGAGATTCTTGGCTTTGCCTTTGGGTTTGAGATGTGCAGTCGGGGATGCCGAGGCCCCTGGAAGAACAGGGTGGGGCTGAGCAGGAGGAGGCCGTGGGTGGGACAGATTTTAACAGCCACATTTACATTTTTCTATTGAAAAAAGCAGTCGGCTCCCCGACTGACTTTAAACATGGAAGGACGACTTCATAACCCTTGGATAAGCACTTTATTTTAATGTGCATTCATCCAGACTTTTTTCTGTTTAAATGAACGTTCCTTCCTACGGAAGAAACAACCTGCTTTTTGCACGTGTGTAAGTGACGTCCATTCAGACGGAATCCCTTCTCCCCTCTCCGGCAGGAGTGCAGCAAGCCGCAGGAGGCGTTTGGCTTCGAGCAGGCGGCCAGGGGCTACACCCTCCGCACCTTCGGGGAGATGGCGGACGCCTTCAAGTCCGACTACTTCAACATGCCGGTCCACGTACGTGCAGGCCTAGGCCTTGATCTGGGGCTTTTGTGACTGGGAGAAAGGTCTGGAGACAGGTTCGCGTTGGCGCTTACCGCCGTTAGCCCTCGTTGGGCACAGCGAAGGCTTCGCTCGCCGGTGTTGCAGTCCCACCGTACTTGGAGAGGCAGCCCGGTCTTCGTTCAGTGTCTGTAGAGATAGGCTTTGCCCCGCAGCGCGCGCAGCAGCAGCAGTGACACCGGCGAAGGCGCCCTCGGCCGCCCTTTCAGCCCAGTAAGCGGCGTTCAGAGAACACGTCACGCGTGGGGAACGGGCCCCGTGTGCCCGTCATCGTGCCGGTGCCGGGTGTTGGGAACACGCTTGGGAGCCGTCAGGTTGTCCTAAGTTAGGGTTGCACTAAAGGGTGAGTTCGCTTTGAACGTCCTCTTACCGCGATGCAGCAATCGAGCACAGCACAGTGGGGTGGTTTTCTACCGCAGTTCTGGTTTCCTCACGGCTAACGAGGCGCTACTGCGGACGGGTCTCGCGCGTTGATCTTTTCAGAGCGGGGTTATTTTCTTGGGCCGGTTGCTGAGGTCGGATGAGACGGCTCTCCGTTTTTTCTTGCCCTAGTCGCTGGGTCTTTGACCCACCCCTGCGGTGTTGAAATGAACCTGTTTCCTTCTGCCAACACTGACGTTAGCTGTTAAGTGACTTCAAGTATTTATTTAACGAGTTTATAAATTCAGAATGTCTTCCACTTGACGTTAAAGTTCTTTTGACTCCTCGTGCATTATGTTATTTACCCATATGTTTGCTGAGCCAGTCTGGGGACTTGTATGTGATCTCTGCCACCTGTGGTCAGCTTTTTTTAGACTCTGAGGGACGAGCAGTTCAGTGACCCGCTTCTAGACTCGCGTCAGGTCAGCCACAGGCTCCAGACCCTTGGCCGGTGGCTCTCGGCAGCAGTGCAGGCTGCCGCAGAGTGCCTGCCCGGGTGGCTGCTCTCTCGCTCACGGTCTGCCCTGTCTTCGTGCACGGTCACCTGCATCACTCAGCCAGGCTTCGTGACAGAGTGACAGGGCGGACTCGGATACGTGTTCGAAGGCATCTCGCAGGGAAAGCGTCATTCAGATGCAGCCAGCTGTCATCACTGTGCGACAGTCGCCCGCCCGCGTGGTGTGTTGCGCTTCTCAAAACAAAACATCCCCAGTCTTCCCTGTCAGTGTTCGCTTTCCTCGACTCCCGTCTGGCGTCGTCATCAGGTTTGCGATGGAGAAACGTGGCTCTCTGATCAGCTCTTACTTTCTCAGTTGTTAAATTCCTTTCAGAAAACAGTGTTCGCGTCTGTGCCACCTGGAGTCCCTTGTGGGACACCGGGGACACCTCGCTCCCTAGGGTGCTGCCCTCACTCGGCCTCTGCAGTCAGGTTGCCCACAGGCCTTTGTGAGCGTCTGGGAAATACCGGATCTTCTCTTCCTCATCGTTTTACTTGCAGATGGTCCCCACGGAGCTGGTGGAGAAAGAATTCTGGCGACTGGTGAGCACCATTGACGAGGACGTCACAGTCGAGTACGGAGCCGACATCGCCTCGAAGGAGTTCGGCAGCGGCTTCCCTGTGCGCGACGGGAAGACGAGGCTGTCCGCTGAGGAGGAGGTGGGCTCCGGCGGGGGGTGCCCGCACGGCGGGGGGAGCCCGCGGGGCGCGAGCCTGAGTCACGTTCCAGGCGCTCTTTGGTCGGCTCCAAGTGATCTGTCGGTACTTCAGCCAGTCCTTGATCGCTGGGTTTTTAAAGATTTCTAGAGAAGTAGAAAACACTGCAAAAGAATTTTAGCCTCAGCTGTGCCACAGCATTGTGACGACATCGGAAAGTGACTTTCCCTCCTTGGCCTTCAGCTTTTCTGACTTGGTTTCTCCTGAAGAAAAACAAGGGCCTGGGCTCAGACCTCTGTACGTCTGAACTTTGATACCTAAGCCCCTTAGTTTCCTCACACAAACTCTTAGGAAGGTTCCTGTCCTGGGAGGAAGTCAGGGGTTTGTTGGTAAACTTTTTGAAATCTTACTTGTATGCCAAAAAGTACACAAATGTGGACAGCTCGGTGGTTGTCACAAAGTGAGCACGCTCCTGTGCCCAGCCCCAGAGGAATGGGGCGTCAGCCCAGGTCCCCAGAGAGCCCCACGTCTGCTGTCCCACAGCCCCGTCCCGGCCCGTGACTCCGCGGACGCGGTCGCCTGCTTTTGTGAGCTGTGCGTGCGCTCATGTAGCCGGTGGGGGGACGGGGGGGGGACAAACCCTCGCACGACGCGAGCCCCTTCGTGCAAAGTGTCAAATAGCGCGAGTGAGCCGTGGCACCCGGGAAGTCAGCACGGCGGCTTCTCCTGCCTCCACGTTTTTGTTCCGAAGGAGACGGTTTTCATCTTTCTTTTCGAAACAGCCGGAATGCTAAGGCATTAGTGTGCTGCGGCTAAACCTGGGCACCGTGTCCGACTCCTTGCTTTCAGGAATATCTCGACAGCGGCTGGAATCTGAACAACATGCCGGTGATGGAGCAGTCCGTCCTCGCGCACATCACTGCCGACATCTGCGGCATGAAACTGCCCTGGCTGTACGTGGGCATGTGCTTCTCCTCCTTCTGCTGGCACATCGAGGACCACTGGAGCTACTCCATCAACTACCTGCACTGGTGAGAGGCTCCCAGGACCCCGGCTAGCGTGCATGCAGGGCTGGGGCCAGGCGTCTGAGTCCAGCCCTCACGAGGCGTGAGGAGCTGCTTCCTTCTTCAGATGTGTCGCTGCTGTAAGGACAGGCGTCCTGACCGGTTACGAAAGCGGTTCCTAAGGGTTCCCGGGAAACCCCGAATCCCCTGAATTGCACGTGCACTGTTTTCAGTGTGACGTGTTCCTGGGGAGAAAGTAGGCAGCTTTGACCCAGTTGTCCAAGAAGTCTCTCCTCGCAGAAGGATGAAAGGCGCTGCTGAGCCTTGCCGTCTCTGTGGCCAGCCCCGCTGGGTGGCTGTGGCAACCCAGACTCCCTTCGGGAGAGGAGGGGGATGGAGGTGTCCCCAGGCCCTGGGGAGTGTGTGCGGCTGTGCCAGGGTCCGGTCTCCCTGCACATGGTACAGTGGGCCTCCTGGTGTGTGAGTGGGGGGTGGTTGGGGGGGTGCGTTTGGACTTTTTAAACTTTTCAACCGAAGTCATTTTTTTTTTCCACATCCATTTCCCTTGCTTTCTAAGTACAGAAGTATTTGGAGATCTGTAATGCACTGAAATCCTTACACCAGGAGTTTGGGGGCGCACCGCAGGAAGCGGGGTTGGCGTGTGTGTGTAGGGAGAGCCTCGGTTCTGCCTCGGGCAGTCGCTCCCAGCCATACCGCGAGGGTGGCGCTCCCGGGCCCGCAGGGACAGTGCGGACGAATCGATGGACAGAGTGCAGCGGTCTGAGGAGTGACAGCTCTTCACACGTGCCGGCCGCCTGACCGCCTGTGATGGACTCGGCTGGCAGGATGGACAGGGAAAAGGGCACGAGACGGTGGCTGCCCCTTAGCAGTTGCTTTGGGAATTGTGACCTCGGATCCTGCAGCTTACCACGATGCCCTGTGTTCTAGATCCCTGCATTTTGCAGAGGGTCAGACGAGGGGGGAGAGCGGCCTCCCGTGGCCGCCCCGGGTTTCCACACTGGCAGGGGAAGTGCGCCACACACCTAACAAATTTACAGATCATCGCTCACGATGCGGCTTGCGCGTGAATGCTGCTGTGCCGCGTTGTCTCCGAGCAGGGCTGGGTCGCCGTTCTGTTCATGTCCGTGTTGTAGATCGATCGTGTGTGTCTTGAAAAAGCTACTGAACTTCATGTTTACGTGTTTTTTGAGGTTGATTTAGATTTATTTTTACAACGTTGTTTCCAGGGGTGAACCAAAAACCTGGTACGGAGTCCCAGGGTATGCAGCTGAGCAGCTAGAGAACGTGATGAAGAGGCTGGCCCCGGAGCTCTTTGTGTCCCAGCCGGACCTCCTCCATCAGCTGGTGACCATCATGAACCCCAACACGCTGATGACTCACGAAGTGCCTGTACGTTCCCGGTCAGGCTTCGCCCCTCGTGTCTCTCCGTGGTTTGTGAGGGTGGTTTGGTGACGTGTTTTCCCTGGCGTAACATGGGGTAGGACCTTGGCGCCGTGTTGCGTGGCACCGTGGGACGGGGTCCTCAGACACTGAACACTAACTTGTCGCAGCTAAGAACTGAAGGTTAAGTAACCATCCTTTACAAATAACAAGTGCTTAGTTCTCTGTGCTATGGCTTTTGTTTATAATTTGAATCCTTCAATGCAACAGAACGACAAAAAAAAAACAGTAAATTTGTTAGTACAAATTACTGTGAAAGTAGCAACGTTCTACTATAATTAGATCTAAATTGTAATGTTAGACTTTTTCATACTTTGTCCCTGCCTTAAAAAATAACTGAGTCCACATGATTTGTTTTGAATGATAAACGAAATTCCATGTTTGGCAGTCTTTGTACCGTTATCCCTCCCTCCCATTTATTTTGAGAAGAAACTTAATTTAGGGTGTTGAGCTTGGAATTCAGGGTTCCTGTTCTAGCCAAAAGGTGCTATTGGTGACCCTTCCTCTGAGCTTTCTGTGAAGTGACTGATACTTGCACACTGGCTTCCTTTTGGAGAGCACTCCAAAGGTGTTTTGGGAGGCCAGATTGAGTGGTATGGAGTTGAAGAGTCCGTCCATCCTAGTTAGTTAAATCAAGGGTAAACGCTACATAAAGTGAATTTTTGATCTCGCTTTGTCCAAAACTTCATGCGTTCGGGTTTATAGGCCAGTAAGTGGGGGCAGACGATAAAGACGTTTCTTCAAGGGAACGTAAACTAATCACGGCCGCAGCTCAGGGAAGACCACCCTTTGGTTTCTCGTCGTTGGTGTTTTTCACCTCGACATCACCCCCCTGCCCCCACGAATTGGTCTTTCCAGTTCATCACGAGGACTCGAAGCTCTGGTAGGGAGTAACGTTTGGCAGAGTTGGGGGAGGGAGAGGTGGCTTCTGGGGAAGAAGCCATGCTGGCCGGTAGGTTCGGCCTGTGTGTGTCAGAGCCTGGAGGGCGTGTTCCGCACGTGGCTGGAGCTGCTGGCTCGTGTGTGCTGGAGAATTCGCGTTCCCAGCAGGGTCCCAGGTGGTGCTGATGCTGTGGGTCCGAGAGCTGTATTTTGGAGGATCGCTGATGGTCTTTTAATTAGGAGAAAGTTAGTCCTGTTTGTACCCAGAGCAGTGAGGTGTTTCGGGGTGAGGGTGATGGGAAAGGGGGATTGAGCGATCAGGTAAGTGAGCTTGAGGTCCAGTCAAGCAGAGTTCTGTGCGGGATGAGAACCTTGACGTAGAGTGGGATTTCTTTAACTGGTGGGTGACCCGTCGTGGTAGGAGGTGCGGGATAGCCTTAATCGGGGCCACGTTTAGAAGCACGTGCCCAGACTCTGGGCGTCGCAGGGTTTTGCAGCGTGAGCCACGTGTCCTTTTCGGGGGCTCGTGAGGCCTGCAGTCGGGCACCACTCTGGCTCGCGAGGACGAGGACGAGGACGAGGACGGAGGTGGCGACCCTGCTGTCCTCGGCCGTAGTGCTTTGTCGCCGTTCACTCTGGCCCTTTTAATTGATGGGAAGCTACCCCTTGTGGAGACTCATTCGATAGTCTGCGTCCAGATTGTCTTTCATGAGAACGTCTCTGAAAATCTCCAATTCTGTCTCCTTTAGGTTTACCGGACGAACCAGTGTGCTGGGGAGTTTGTGATTACGTTTCCGCGAGCCTACCACAGTGGCTTCAATCAAGGCTTTAATTTTGCTGAGGCCGTCAACTTCTGCACCGTCGACTGGGTATGGAGTTAGGGCTCGCGAGCTTTTCCTGCGGAGTCGCGTAGCGCGTGTAGTTGCTTAAGCCTCTTGCTGCTCGGGAGGCTGGTCTGCAGGTTGCTGACCACCCGTGAGATGAGGCGCTTGCACCACGCCGTCGTCCCGTGCCCTGCTGGCTCCGGGGACACTTGTGTTTGCTCTGTAGCAAGGCTCAGTGGAGTCTCCAGTTGTGTTTGGCTACAGCTCAGTATCTCGTCACAGACGGGTAACAGACAGCTCCCGTCTTGTACCTGACATAGCGCTGATTTAAGTCGTCTAAAACAGAGCAAATTTTGAAAATCAAACCTTTTTCATAATGTTTTGTGGTAACATCAAAAGCCAAGAAAGAGAATTTGTACTAGAACACAGCAGTTTTTAATGACACATGTGGTTTCTGTTTATAAAGTGGCATTCTAGTTTAAGTATATGGTGTTAAATCTAATGAATTACAATGCAGTGTTTTTCTGAATAATAATTATTCTGTTACAGTTTCTGGACCATTGTTGACCCCTGAATTAGGTCACACATACCATTTCAGCCCAGTTGCTTCAGGAAATGTTCAACTTCACATTTTCAATTAGATTCTGTATTGCTGTGGACAGTAATGCATTATTAATACATCAGGTTTTTAAAACCAGCTTATAATTAAGGCACCTAATAAGCCAGATCTTGGAGATTCAAAGATCGGAAAAGGCCCAAGGCCTCCTAGGGTCTGCTTTTAGAGTTGATAGACGATGCGTATGACCCAGAATGGGATCCTCGGCGATTCGGTCGGTAGTAGAGGTCAGGAGCCTTTAGAAACGGCAAGGAGGAGGGTGAGTTTCGCGTCCCTCTCTCTCGCCACAGCTCCCGCTCGGCCGGCAGTGCGTGGAGCACTACCGCCTGCTTCACCGCTACTGCGTGTTTTCCCACGATGAGATGATTTGCAAGATGGCTTCCAAGGCTGACGTGCTGGACGTCGTCGTGGCCTCAACGGTGCAGAAGGACATGGCCATCATGATCGAGGACGAGAAAGCTTTAAGAGAAACTGTCCGTAAATTGGTGAGGCTTCTGGAATCCCGGTCGTGTGTTGTTAGGGGAAGTTCTCATGCACTTTAATGTTGTTTTAAGAAGTCGTTTCTTAGTCCGATTTCCTTCAAGACCGTTCTCGCAGGCGCATGTTAATACCCCTTTGTGGTTTTAATTTCCGTCTCTTTAATGGCTCGCGACGTGTCACTTGCCGCCTGTGTGTATCTCTGGGCGACGTGTCCCTTCAAGTGTTCTCTCACGCGCTTTTATCGGGGCGCTGGGAGACCCCTGTTTATTCTGGACAGTCCTTCTCCGAGAGGTGTTCCGCAGAGACTTTCTTCCAGTTGGTGGCTGGTCCTTCCTTCGTGTAGCAATGTCTTGCAAACAGCAGAGGTCTTTATTTTGATGAAGTGCAATATGTAAAGTTTTTCCTTTTAGTGGCCTTTTGTGTGTTTTTCTTAAATCTTTTGCCTAACCCAAAGTCACAAAGATTTTCTTGTATGTAGTCATCCACGTGGTCAAAAGGTTAAAATACAGAATAAAAGAGTAAAACAGAGGAGCTTGATGGTTCATAAACTGACTTCATCAGGTCCCAGCTTTGAGGCCTGGGTGCGGATCCCGCAACGGAGGGGAGAGTGGGCAGCCCGGTCTCGCGGCGGCGAGAGGCACGTCCTGGGGGGGCGCTCCGCGCGCGGTGGCTCACGCCACCTTTCACGCTCCCCGGCTCGGGGCCTCGTGGTCCTGACACGTTCAGGGAGAGCAGCTTAAGCACGACTGCAGCCTCCGCCGCACCGACGGCCCGGCCTTGCGGTGACGGCCCCCCTCCGAGTAACTGTACGCAGAAGGCTCCCGGGCCACCCGGCGCCGCCCACCCTCCCAGTCCCTGCCCGGCCGTCTTCCTCCCGCTTTTTCTTCTGTCTGTCCCGTTCACGGAGCCTTCAGCACTGGCAGTCTGAAGCCCTACCTGGTCTTTCTTCTGAGGTGGCAAGTGTATACGTTTCCTTTGCTTCTGTCTGTGCCCAGAACACGGACAAGGCCGATCTGGAGCAGAACAAACGCACAGTCCCAGCAGTTGAATGGTGCTGATCGTCCCTCTTTATTTTCACATCAAAACGGCCAAACAAGGCCTACCTTGTCCACACAGCGTCCTCCCTGGACCGGTGGAGCAGTCGGCTCCCCACATTTGCTGTCCCTGGCGCTTTGACCCCGCACGGCTCCGGCCCCGCACCTCCTGTTCCGGTCAGGCTTTCGCCAACTCTCGCGTGCCGGTCTCGGGCCGGCGGTCCCTGCAGTGTCCTCTCCCTCATCCTAGGGGGTGACCGACTCGGAGAGAATGGACTTCGAGCTGTTGCCAGATGATGAGCGTCAGTGTGTGAAATGCAAAACGACGTGCTTCATGTCCGCCGTCTCCTGCTCCTGTCAACCAGGCCTGCTCGTGTGCCTGCACCACGTGGGGGAGCTGTGTCCCTGTCCTCCGCATAAGTACAAGCTGCGGTGAGTGCAGACGGCGACTTCTTCCTCCTATGGGAGGCACTAAGTCTTCAGCGGCGTCCTGTGCAAGGCTGACATTCTGAGTGGTTTTCCCCAAAGCCACATAGCTCACTCAGCTAAGTCTGCTGTCCTGTGTCCAGGTACAGGTACACCCTGGACGACCTCTACCCCATGATGAACGCCCTGAAGGTTCGCGCAGAATCTTACAACGAATGGGCCTTGAACGTGAATGAAGCTTTGGAGGCAAAGATCAACAAGAAGAAAAGTACGTGGTGTAGACAGCGTGACGCGGTGATGGACGACTGGGGGCCGGTTGTAACGACGCCAGATCCGCCAGCTCCGCCGTCCTGGTCAGGCCTCTGCAGCCAGCCGTGCGGAGGAGGGGTGGAGGGGGCACGAGGCAGGCACCCTGCGCCACAGCGAAGTCGCAGTGTGGGAGTCGTGCGAGGTCATGCGCTTAACAGATCGCATTGTCAGGAGGCAGAGTAACCTTTGTCCCTCTTCGTCTCAGAAATGAAAAGAATTTCACGTCTTATGTGAAACCGTAAAAACCGCTTTTTACACTAGATCTCGTGACAGGCGGCACGCGTTGGGTTGGGAGTCTGACGTGCTGGTCTGTCGCTCGCTCTGATTGAAGTCAGAGTCTCTGTCTCTCATCATTACCTTCGCAAGCCACTGGTCACCGTGCTGAGTCTTCCCGCCTGCACGCCTTTCTGTGGCCTGGCCGGCCGCGTCCCTCTGAGCACACTGTAGTGACCCGCCAAGGGCAGAGCGCAGTAAGACCCCGCGTTTGCTTCGTTCTGCATCTCAAACACTTTGGTGTCGCAGGGCAGCTCCGGGCCCTTGCTGCAGACGCCACCGTCAGCCCCACCCAGGCGCGGGCGCCTGAGCCGCCGCTGCCCTTCCTCCCCACGGGGGTGGACGTCACAGGAGACGCGGCTTCTCCTTTTTTTCAGGCCTTGGCAGCTTTAAGGCTTTAATCGAAGAATCTGAAATGAAGAAATTCCCAGACAACGACCTCCTGCGTCACCTTCGCCTCGTCACACAGGACGCAGAGAAGTGCGCCTCGGTGGCCCAGCAGCTGCTCAACGGGAAACGACAGACCAGGTGCGTGGCTCTGGCGGGGGCGGGGCCTCTGTCCCGCCGCCCGGGCCCCCCGCGGGCGGGCTGCCGAAGCTTCCCTGGCCCTGTCTCCGCAGGTACCGGTCCGGTGGAGGCAAGTCCCCCAACCAGCTGACAGTGAGCGAGCTCCGGCAGTTCGTGACGCAGCTGCACGCCCTGCCCTGCGTGCTGACGCAGACGCCGCTGCTGAAGGTACCTGCAGGTGTGCGTGAGAGCGCCGAGCGGCAGCCCGTGTTCTGCGGCCGCGTGCCGTCGGCGCGTTCACCGACAGGCGTGTTCGGGGACGCGTTGCCTGGGGTGCCGGCGTGCGTGCACAGAGGTGGTAGAGGGTCTGCGAGGGGGGGAGAACGCTGGGGGCTTCAAGCACGGAAGGCGACCACCAGCTCCTCCTCGCGCTGGGCGTGAGGTCTTGCTCCGTCGCTTGTTGTAACTGCCGGTTGGCTCACGTCTCGCTGTGTTTGTGTCATCGCTAGAGTCAAGTGAGCTGTGACGGGGTCACGCTGAACGTGCATTGCGGGTGCTAAGTGTGGGAGAAGCTGGTCACTGAGAACACTGTTTTCATGCACCCTGGTTCGTAGGGTCTCTTGAGTCGTGTGGAGGACTTTGAGCAGCAGAGCCAGAAGCTGCTCTCCGAGGAGATGCCCAGTGCTGCTGAGCTGCAAGACCTGCTGGACGTCAGCTTTGAATTTGACGTGGAACTTCCGCAGCTGGCCGAGATGCGCACCCGGCTGGAGCAGGCCCGCTGGCTGGAGGAGGTGCAGCAGGCCTGCCTGGACCCCGGCTCCCTCACGCTAGATGCCATGCGACGCCTCATCGACCTCGGCGTGGGGCTGGCCCCGCATTCAGCAGTGGAGAAGGCCATGGCCCGGCTCCAGGAGCTGCTCACAGTGTCTGAGCACTGGGATGACAGAGCCCGGAGCCTCCTGAGAGCCAGGTGAGGGCTGGCTGGCAGCCCGCCCACTGGGGGTTGGGGGGGCGGGGACGCAGGTGCTACCTCATCGCCACCTCGGCCCGCGGAGCATGGCGCTCGGCCGGCAACAGGCCCTCGGTAGCCGCCGCTGTGCGTGTGCAGCACGTGTAGAGGTAGCTGAGGTACTCGGAAGACAGCAAAGAATGTTGACTTTTTTAAATTGTAATGACGTGAATGATTCAAGTGGATATATTTTTTCTGGAGTTTTCTTGACGATGCCATCTTTAAGAGAAAAAAAAAAAACATAAGAATAGAATAAGCGGAACCGTGTCGTCCTAGTCGGTGAACAAGACCCCAGGGTGTCTTAGAGAGAAACGCCTGTGCCGACAAGTTCTCTGTGCCACGGACCTGGCTGCCTGTCCGCGCCCCTGCTCCAGGGCTCAGGATGCCTCGTCTGCGCTGGAGACGGGGCGCGGGGGGTGGGGTGGCGGGGCCAGCCCTCCGAGGGGGACCAGCCCCTTTCTGATCTTGCCGTCTGATCCCCACTGGTCAGGCGACCACACAAAGCACGAGAAAATAGTCTACGTTGCACACGCTCGTCGTAATCCTAAACCTGGCCACTGAGCAGGGTGCCGGAAGTTTTCGTGCTGTGCTTTTGGTATGTCGCTACTGTAGAGAATTTTACTTTTCTTACTGAGTTCGTGTGTGCCTTGACCATGTGCCCAGTTTGACAGAGAAACTGTCACTAAGTAACCTGCAGGCGACAGCTCGTGAGGCGCGAGTGGCCTGGGCCTCGCCGCGTCGTCTGCTTCCTCGGGTGCTCGTGAGCCCCACACGGCCGTCTGAAACCGGTTAGCGTGAGATTCAGGAGGTCCTCGCTGTTCAGAGAGGCCGTTTGCCGTACCGAGTGTCCTGTGGCGTGATTTCCTGGTCTGGGAAGCCAGAAGGGAAGGGCGCAGGCGTGTGGCGCACTGAGTCGCTGTCCCTGTCGCAGGCCCCGGCACTCGCTGAGCAGCCTCGTCGCGGCGGCCAAGGAGGTGGAGGGGATCCCCGCCTACCTGCCCCACGGGGCAGCGCTGAAGGACGCGGTGCAGAAAGCCAGGGACTGGCTGCGGGACGTGGAGGCCCTGCAGGTGGGTCAGCGACGTCCCCGTGGAGCCGCGGTCGGCAGGGTGTCAAGGGCAGCGGGTGGGATCTCGCTGCGCAGACTCGGGGTTTGGGCTGGACCGTACTGACGCCGCTCCGCCGCGGTTAGAGGAACTCGCCGCGGTGCCCCGACCGCTCGGTGCGGGAGGCCTCCCAGGACGCACGCGCACTCGGGGGGCAGAGAGGGAACTGCAGCCGTCCGTGCAGCTGCCTCCGGTCGGCGCGTCAGCGGCCGCGAGTTGGGGCGCTCGAGTGGCGGATGCGGAACCCCAGGCCCGTGGTGGTGTGACCCGCGAGGTCTATTTTTCTCGATTCGTAGGTTGGCGGGCGTGTGCTGGTGTTAGACACGCTCGTAGAGCTCGTGACGCGAGGCCGCTGCATCCCCGTGCCCCTGAGCTCCCTGCCGAGACTGGAGCTGCTGGTCGCTGAGGTTCACGCTTGGAGAGAATGTGCTGCGAAGACGTTTCTGGCGGAGAGTTCTCCGTACTCTCTCTTAGAGGTGAGTCTGCGGCCAGCCCGTCACAAAGCCCTGCTGGCCACGCTCCGTGAACACACGTCCCTCACGTGCCGAGGGGGCACCGGGGTGGCTCTGTGTTCTGTGAGTCACAGTTCTCAGCAGGGCCAGGGGGATTCTCGTGAGCGTCTAGCGAAACGGCCTTTCAGTGTCCTGCGGGCCCCCTGGGGGCAGCCGTTGTGCTTCGCAAGAACTGTCACCATCGCAGCCCTGCGGGCTGTGCTGGGGCTTTTGGCCTCAGCCATGCTCGGCCCCCTGCACCAGTGAGCCTGGCCGCCAGCTCACACTTGGGGAGCGACACACTGGCACGTCGTGTGCTTCCGGAAGCTGCTGCCGGTCACGTGTGATGCCCGCAGCAGCCCGGGCCTCGTTTCTACTTGCCGTGCAGTCGCACTTGGCATCAGAGTCGGTCTTCTGCGAGGGTCCCTCCCCCCACGTCCGTCCCGCCCTCAGAGCAGAGGTTTCTGGGGCAGGCAGCGCGGCCTGGGGGCCGCTTAGACGCTGCGACACGCCCGTCCTGCCCACCGCTCGGGCCTCAGGTCCACGTCCCCGTGGCTGTGCCGTGTCCCACCTTAGGTGCTGTGTCCTCGATGCGACATCGGCCTTTTGGGATCGAAGAGGAAGCCGAGGAAGCCGAAGGAGCCCTTGCCGAGCGGGAAGAAGAGAAGTGGCCGGCCGGAGAGCCTGAGCGACTTGGAGCGGGTCCTGGCAGAGAGCAAGGAGCCGGCCGCCGCTGTGCGTGAGGGCCGCTCCCCACTCGGGCGGGCGGGCGCGTGGGTCTGACCCCACCTTGCTAGCAGGAGTGTCGGGAAGGCAGGCAGAAAGTGATTTTCACAGTGATTTTCACCACGCCAGCCCTGCCGCCCGGCCTCTTCCCGTGTGGCTGCCCGGCCTCTGCGGGGGGTGGCCTGGGCCCGCCGGGGTGTGCTGTGTGCGGACTCGGCCTTTCTCGGGCACCTCTGTGCAGTCGGCCGGGTTCCAGTGCACGTCCGCTGCCTGAGCATCACGCTGGCGTCTTCATGGCGCCGCCCTCGCGGCTGTGGCGGCTTTGCGTGTTGAGCTTGGCGAGCTGTGTCTCAGCGTCTGGCCTGGGACCCCTCCCAGAAGGACGTGCCCGCACCTGTCGCCTCCACGGGGCACTCGGCAGGAGCAGGCGCTGCTCTTCGAGCCGGTGGCAGGCACCGTGTTCCCGGCCACCAGCCCACGCGTCTGCCCGTGCGTGGTCTGTTTGCGGGACAGGTGGACAGGCTTCGATACCCCAGAGGCTTTTGTCACCTGGTTTGCTTCTCAGTCTCTTTGTTTCTTCCCCAATCGTTCATATATTTTCTCCAGTTCGAAAAGACAGAGTGGAGGTTTCAGGGGGCCTCACGTGCAGAGTCGTGATGGACCCGATGCTGGGCAGGTGTGATGACTGGAAAGGACTTAACCGTGACTCAGTCGCATTTTACCTGTTTGGGTTTTAGCAGCAAGGCACGTGCGTGTTGCACTGTGTGTTTATCTCCTGTGGGTAGTTTTCTTTGTCACCACACTTCGACCCCGGCCCCGGCCCCCACCCCCAGGCATTCACATTTTAGGGCTGGGGAGCAGACCTGGGGGGAGGAGCAGCTCCGACAGCCCATAGGTTTGTTCCTGGGGGGTCTGTGCTTCCCCGTCGCTCTGTCCTTGGTCTGCGGCGTGCGGGAGGAGGACTGGCGGCCCCGCCCGCTGTCGAGGACACTGCCGCCGCGTCCGAGCACGCGCTCCGGCTCCGTCGCCTTCGGACGCCGCGCCCACTCCACGGTGTGTGAGGATTCCGTGTGCCGGGACTTCCCGTCCGTGCCGCCTGCCCTGTGTCCCGGCCCCACTCACCGACAGCTCGTAACTGCTGCTCCCCCTGCGATGTCGATTCTGCTGCGCGTGTGCTCGAGCCGGCAGTGCAGGACGCCTGAGCCGGGCGCTCGTCCTGGGGTGGGGTGGGAGGGGCACGTGCCTGCGCGAGGGTCCGCTGAAGTGGTTTCTGTTCACTTTCCACAAGGGATCCGGCGTCATCTGCAGGTGCTGTGTGTGTGTAGCTCACGTGTGTGGCCTTAGTTGTCAGAGACAGGAAGAGATGTGGCTTTCTGTGTGGTGGCCTCTCTGGGAGACTTTTCCGTCTGAAGTCCCTTTTTAGAAAATCACAGAAGCTAATGTCCTGAAAACAGGGGGAGGGACTCAGAAGTCGGCAAGCGTGAGCAGCAGAGCGTGCGGGGCCGGGGAGAACTTTCCGGGCGGTAAACCAGCCGGAGGCTGGAGCCGAAGTGGAGTGTGTTGGACAGGTGGCCCCGTCAGGTGTCCGCCGTGTCCAGTCAGCGGAGTGGTGGCCAGAGCCATGTCACACTTGTGGGGCCTCAGCCACGGTGGGACGTGTCACCCAGGGCCACACGCACGCCCAGCGGGCAGAGCCAGGGCCTGGGTGCGGGGCGTCTGCTCCGGGGCCCGAGAGCAGGCGAGTCCCCGCGGTCCCCTCCTCACCCTTCGCTCCTTTGCAGATGGCGGCCCTCGGGGAAGCACGCCTGCGGGAGATGGAGGCCCTGCGGGCCCTGAGACTGGCCAACGAGGGCAAGCTGCTGGCGCCCGGCCCCGGCGCGGACACGCGGGTCTGCCTGTGCCACAAGGCGCCCGCCGGGCCGATGGTGCAGTGCGAGCTCTGCAGGGACGCCTTCCACACGGGCTGCGTGGCCGCCCCCGGCGCGCCACACGGCCCGCGCGTCTGGCTCTGTCCCCACTGTCGGCGGTCGGAGAAGCCGCCGCTGGAGAGGGTGCTGCCGCTGCTGGCCTCCCTGCAGCGCATCCGCGTGCGCCTGCCCGAGGGCGACGCGCTGCGGTACGTGATCGAGCGGACCGTGAGCTGGCAGCACAGAGCCCAGCAGCTGCTGGCGTCGGGGGGCCTCCGGCCCGCGCACGACCGCGGGGGCCCGGGCCGGCCACAGAGCCGGGGGCCCGCCTCCGCGGGACCGGCGTCGGACAGCAAGGTGAGCCTGAGCCTCCGCTGCTGGTTGTGGGACCCGCTGCGCTCTGTCCCCTCTTCGGGCGGAGCCTGCTGCTGTGCCGCTGGCCCTGGTGCCCCCCGCGCCACCAGCGCCCACGCGGCCTGCCGTGCGGCCTCTCGCCTCTGCGGGGGCCCGGCCGGCTCGTCTGTCAGCCGATCTCAGCGGCTTGAGCAGTTTTCCACGGGTGTGTGTGAACCCAGCTCGCGCTCTCTCTCTCTGTCTCTCTCTGTCTCTCTCTCTCTCTCGCTCTCTCGCACACTCTCTCTCATTCGCATGAGTCACTGAGCAGAAAAGGAAGGCGCCTTTGGCCTGTCACTGCCCTGTGGGGAAGAATAGGTTTGAAGTGTCTGCAGCCTCCGTGGCCGCAGAGGGAAGAAAGGCAGGGGGCCCGTCCGTCTGAGCCTTCTGGCCGCCCGGGGTGGGCAGTCCTGTCCCCTGCGGGAGGTGACCGCAGGAGGAGAACGTGCGGTCAGGAGGGCAGCGTCCGCCCCGTCCCTCCCTCCCTAAGGTCCCCTGGTGCCTCGGGACCCCGCAGCGACTCCTGCAGCGGGGCCGCCCCAGGCCCCTCGTGTTCCCGGGACGCAGACACCTGGCTCGGGTGGGCCCCACGGCCTGCAGGTCAGAGGGCAGGAACTTGGTCTCTCGTGTTTCTGTCCTTGCTTTGACGTTTCTTCCCGGGCTCCTGAAGCCCAGTGCCTGGCACATAGCAGGCGGTCGTTAGGTTCTGCTGCGTAGACAGGTGTGGCCGTCGGGGCTTTATCGCCTTCCTTACAGCAAGGGGACACGGCTGTCCCTGTCTGCTGCACGTGGGGTCCGAGGAGTGTTTCTCCCTCTCCTTGAGGGAACTCGAACGTGGGGCGGTGGCGTGAGTGAGGAGCGACGCCTTGGGGTGCTGTCTGCATCCCCGCGTTCGCCTTCACGAGGAGAGGCATGGACGGCTCGGAAGGCTGTGTCCTCTGGGGCGTGTGTCGGTGTGACGAGCCTCACTGTGCGCTGTTTTCTCCGACAGGCGCCTCCGCCTCCGGGCGCAGCGTCCCCTCCCCCACGCAACGGCCGGGACGGCAGGGCCTCGTCGGCACAGGCCGCCTTCGCTGCCGGGCGGAGCTGCGTCCCCCTCCACGGTGCGTGCCTCCTCCCGCTGCTCTCTCGAGGGCTGGGCGGCGTCCCGCAGCAGGCCTCGTTACGAGGGGTGCCGCGAAAGGCCCTTCCTCCTTGGGGGTGGGGGACGGGTTGCCATGTGTTCGCAAGGCAGAGAGGGGCACGTTTGCAGGTTCGTGGCCGGAGGTCTGTGTAGCCTCCGCTGAAGGGCCCGTCCCCCGCCAGCTGAGCGGCAGAGGCCAAGCCGCAGGCTCCGTCGTTACCCTGTCACTTAGATGTGGGGGGCTTTCTCGGGGTACGCCCTGCCTGGCACCTGTCGTCTCTCCTGCCCTTGCCTGTAAACCACCGCCCTGGGAGTTCTGCCCGAAGCTGTGCCTGGAGTCCTGAGCCCCTGTTGGTGCCTTGTCACCGTCCCAGCGGCCCACGCCCGGGGCCACAGGACGGAGGCGCACTCGCCCAGCGTGCAGCGCCCTTCCCTGGTCATCAGAGGACTCTTGCGCTGGGACTTCGAGTGCATGAAGTGAACCAAACTTCCACTGAACAGCATCGGGAGAGCGGCACCGGCAGCTCTGTGACCCGTCTGGTCTTTGGCAGGTGTCAGCGCCGAAGTGAACGAGCTGCTGATGGAGGCACACCTGCTCCAGGTGTCCCTCCCTGAGGTTCACGAGCTCTACCAGACTCTGTTGGCCAAGCCCAGCCCACCGCCACGGACGGAGCAGAGCTCACCAGCCAGGCCCAGCGGCGAGAAGGCAAGTCGGGAAGGCCGAGCCGGGGGCGGGGGGTGGAAACTGGGCCTCGCCGCCCTGGTCCCCGTTCTCGGGCTGGCATCGGGCAGGAAGGTGGGCACCGCTGGGTGCACGGCCTGGCGCCCGGTCCTGTCTTCCCCGGCACCGCGGTGAGGTGCCTACATGACCGTTCCTACGTGAGACTGGCTAGGAGCAGGATTTTTTTCCTGTTAGAAGAAGCACTGTAGGGATGAAAATGCAGTTCTACCTGGGGAGGCCTTTTGGGATGACGCCTTCAAAAACACGAATTGATCCTCGGAGTTACCGTGTAACAAGTGCTTAAACTCCTAACCCGAACGAGACGACCGCGGGGGGTCTGGGTGGCGCTGACTTGAAGGGGCCACCACTGTAGAGCGCCTCGTTTTCGGCCTCGGGAAAGATCCGCTGGCTCTGCTGTGCGCGGCCTGGCCACCTGCAGCCGTGAGGATGGGAGAGTCAGAGCACAGAGCCCGAGGGCAGGCGTGGCACAGGGCCGCCGTTCCCACGATGCCAAACAGCATGGCACCGTCGTCCCTGGTTGACTGTGGCCCCCTGATGTGCCCCGGCTGTTGGGTGGGGCGTGTGTCTGTGAGGAGGGGAGCTGTGAGCCCAGTCTTCAGAAGTCTGCAGGTCAAAGGCCAAACATACACACGTCGGCCAACACCAGGCAGTGGCCAGCCTGCCCCTCAGAGACCGGGCGAGAAGCGGCCCGCGGGCGCCTGGCGCGGGGCAGCTGACCAGGGGCGGGTCCCGTAGGATGTGAGGGGCGGCAGTGAGCAGCGTTCGTCCAGGTCGGTGGGGCTCAGCCGGCTCCCCACACGGCCAGGCTGGCACGCAGCCTCTGACCCCGCATCTGCCCGCCGTCCCCCCGGCAGGACTGCGGCCGCGGGAAGCGGGACGTGGGCAGCAGCCTGGAGAGAAAACCGAAGAGACGCCTGGAGCGGGACGGCCAGGCCGGCGAGCGGTGGGGCCGAGTGCGAGAAACGCGGGCGCCCAGGAGGAAGAAAGTGCGACGGGGCCGGCCCGGGGACGGCGCCCTGCCGGAGGGCGCGCAAGGCGGCGAGCCAGCCCGCCCCGGCGGCACGCACCCCCCGCCCTCGGACACGTCCTGCTCCGAGCAGGAGGACTCTGAGGGCGAGGAGGCCATCTGCCCGGCCGCGAGCTGCCTGCAGCCAGGAGGCGACGAGGTCAGTGAGATTCGGGCCGTGGAGGACGCACGTCCCCTGACTCAGGAGCCCCGCGAGCTGGGCCCGACCTCTGCGCGCGCTGCCTCCCGCTCTGCGCTGACCTGAGTGGCTGCTCGCCCCCCTCCCTCCCAGCCGGCGCTCCAGTCTTCTTCCTTCCTTGAAGAAACTCTCGTTCTCCCCTCTCCTCCTCTTCCTGCTCCTCCAGCGTCCACAGCCCCGTCCGCGGCTGTGGATGCCGCTGTAGCGCCCGCTGCTTCCCGCAGGGCGGCGCTGTCTGCGCCCCAGGCAGTCTCGGCTCGAAGGACGGCTTTGCCGCCGTTGCTTTGGCTGGCGGGCCTGCTCCACGCGCTCGGCTCGGCTGCCGTGCCAGAGCGCCCAGTGCTGGGACAGCGGCCGTCAGTGGCGGACGGCCTGGATGCCTTGCGGCTGGCCCGCCCAGTTTCGAATCCCGTTTTCCTCTGAACGCCCCGTCTCCCTGCTCTTTGTGACCAGGTGGACTGGGTCCAGTGTGATGGCAGCTGCAACCAGTGGTTCCATCAGGTCTGTGCCGGCGTTTCTCCAGAGACAGCGGAGAAGGAGGACTACGTCTGCGCGCGCTGCACTGTGAGGGACGCGCCGAGCCGGAAGTGACCCCCGACCGACCCCTCACTGTCATTCCGGACCCCAGCCCAGCTCGTCTCAGCGTCTCAGCGGAGCTGCAGGGCTGGGCCGGACCAGCCTGTAAACGGTGCTATTTCTATTCCCGATGGAGCGTTTTTCCAGAACTCTTTGAAAAAAAGAAAAAACAACTAAAAAATTTTTTGACACCTTTTGTACTTTTTTCCTTACGAGCTGCTGGTGGCGGGCGAGGCTGGGAACGAGGCTCGCAGGGCCCCGCGGTCTGCGCAGCCCCTCGCGTCCGGTGTCGGCTCTGACCTCTGGGATTTGCCGGCTCACGAGTCCAGCTCAGTTTCAGTGCCCAGACGGCACCAGAAATTCCAGTAAATCCTCATTTGAGGAATTTCTCTCTTGTTTACTCTGTTACCATATTGGGGAACTTAAGTTTTTCACGTTTGGGGTTTTCGTTTTTCTTTATCCACTTTTTTTTCCTCGTAGACTAGGTTTATTTATCTAAGCAATAACTTCTATGTTGGTTTCAGTGGCTGGAATTAAAACAGAACAAACTTCCAAACAGTGTGTCGGTGCTTCAGCATCGGGCGGTGTGCAGGACACAGGTGCCTGGTCCTGTGCGTCACCGGTGAGCTGGTGGCACAGGAGAGGACTTCCCGGGCTCGCCGCGGCTGCGGCCGGCTTTCCCCCTGCCCCGTCCGCCCTTGCCTGTGTTTTTGGTGGCCTGTGTCCAGTTTTGTGGTTCACACTGTGAATAAATCCTTGGTCCTGATAGAAAACAAAATGTTGGTTATTTAGAGCCACCAGGCTGTAGCCCCAGAGGCCGCGGCGGCCGAGGCTGGCAGCCTGCAGACGAGTCTTCACGGACTGGAGCCCGCCTAGAAAGCGTTCTCCTTCATGGCGCGGGCACGCCGGGCCCGCCTCCCCGCCATCCTCCTGGGACACGGCGGCTTCGTTACGTCTGAGTCGGTGGGGCGACGGTTCAGGGTTGAGCGGCAGAAGGAGAAGGAAATGTCAGGGAAGTGTGGGCTGAGGGACAGACAGCTGGGGACGCCTGCGCCACCTCCGCCCAGCGGGCGCTGCTCATCAGGGGAGGGGACACGCTTCGCGTCTCTGCCCCCTTCTCTAGCCGTGGGGCTGGGGGTCGGGGCGCGGGTGGGGGCGGGGGGCCTTTGATAAAACAGAAACCAGGACGGCGTCCTTGACGAGTCGGCCCCGCGTCCGCGCTGTCCGCAGCCGTGGTGGTGCCTCGGCACGCGACCTGGGCAGTGTTAGCCGCTCCGAGGCCGCGGCAGGATGCCAGCTGTGCTGTTCCGTCAACACGGTAGCTGTGAGAAGGAAGGTCCCCGGCTGGCACGTGCCGCCCGCCCCCATGGGCCTCCGCCTCCCCCTGCCGCTTGGCATGGTCCCCGACCGCAGCATCTGCAGTGAGGTGCTCTGCTCCGAGCGGCCGCCCCCCCGCGTGAGAACCCCTGGTCTGTGCGCGTACGATGGTCCTGAAGCCGGGGCACCGGTCGCCCCGTTACCCCGCTGGTGAACGGCGGCTCGGGCAGTGTCTTCCAGGCTCCCGCCACATTCCTCCCCCCCCCGTCCACGGCACTGCAGGTGGATGTGGGCACCTCGACCGTCCTCGTGGGAGCCCAGAGGGCCCCTTTTGCATCTGACCGGGACGGGCAGGTTGACAGTGATCAATCAAAAGTCCATTAAATGGGGAAAGAGTACCCCAGAGAAGGGGCCAGGACAGTCTCCGCGAGGGCCTTCTGAGGCCACAAGGCGAGTCCTCAGGGGAGCGGACATGGGGACTGGTCACTCTCTGGCCCAGACTGGGCAGGACGAAGCCAGAAGTGGGGTACGGATAGAGCGTGGGTGTGACCGCACGGGCCAGACATTCCCGCCGTGCTGTGAGCTCCGTCACGTGGCCCTGAGTGCCACACGTGGACGTGCTCAGGGCTTCGCGTGCTGTTTAAGCCCGACACGAGGTGCCATTTGCTGGGCGTGGGGGTGGCCGGCTGGGTCCCATGCAGGGCTGCCCGCACGTTAGCTGTGGGAGCACGTCAGCTCCCCGCCTGCCAGGTCCTAAGAGCTCAGAGGGACAACCATGCCCAAGGCTGCGGCTTCTTTGCCCGGGAAGATAGTGGCCCGTTTTGTAGCCTGAACTAACAGCAACACGTGGCCTTTGTCGCTTCTAACGTTAGTCCCCTAACACACCGAGGCAGGGGCTGGGGCGGCTGGCGGCTGGAGGACGGGAGTGGGTGCTCCGGGTCCCCCCAACCTGCCGCCAGGCCAGGACGTTCTAAAAAGTAACAGGAGAGGGTGGCAGAGGGTCAAGAGTTCCCAGAGCGGGGGGTCCTGGAGTGGAGGCGCTGATGGGCTCCCTTCCACACCAGGGTCACTTGCCACTTCCGGTTCCTGCGGCCTTGGGTTCTAACCCTCACAACCTGGGGCCCTCCTCTGGCTTGCTGAGCCGGCGTGGCTCGTGGACGCAGGCTTCTGGGGGAGGCGGTGCAGACTCCCAAGTGGAGGTGACCCCGGTCACACGCCCAGCATCTCGAGGGCTGCCTCTTGCTCAGCCCTGCGTGGCACCTTTCAGGGTCGATGTGCAGGGCGTGGGCGCTGTACCCAGGGCACTCGCCAAGGGCGGGCAGCGGTGGCTCAGGCTCCGTGCTTCTGGACCTCCCCTCGCCAGGCCGTTGGCTGAGCAGGAGGAGGCCGGCAGCCACGCCACGGCTTCCGGGTTCCCTGGGAAGGTCAGCCAACCTCTTGGACAATCGAGGGGACCGGCATTGCTGGCCACCCAGAGCTGCGGCCACTTTCCCGCCACACACACCCTCATGGGGCGCTTGCCAAACGAGCTTCAGGCCCCTGTGGGTCCTCTTGGAGCCTGAGGGAGGCAGCGGAGCCCCAGCGCGGCAGGCAGGCTGCAGAGGCCACCAAAGCCACTCCCAATGGCCGAGGTGCCCCCAAGACGTGAGGTTGCTGAGCTGCTCGCTTGCATAAACCGCTCCGTGGTGTCTGTCACCTGAAGGGAACCCGAGCGAGAGCCCAGGGCCGAGCCGCCGCCTCCGCCCCCAGCGCCCAGCGTCCTGTGTTGTGCCGTATTCGCCCCCCCGAGCAGGATGGCGGCCCGGGCCTGCTCGGCGTTAGGAACCTCGTCGTGAGCCTTCACAGCGCCTTCTCAGTCAGCAGGAAGACACTGGGGCTCGAGAGAAGTTAGGAAACACGGCCAAGGGCACCCGGCTTGCTGCCCGCTGCCCCCGCCGCGGGCCCTGCCCGTGTGCCCGTGCTCGCAGTCGGTGCACACGCCTCTCCCGTAGGGTGACAGGTGGGCTCTGCGCTTCTGCCACCGAGACAAGCCTCTGAGCTCCCCGAGGCGTGTGGGTGCTCACTGCCACCTCGCAGCCCGCAGGGCACCTGACGCGCAGCACCCCGGGAGGCCGACTGGGCGGAGGACGGCATGTGGGTGGGTCTGCTGACAAGCCTTTGTTCCACACGAGGGCTGTTGGGTCCGGAGCTACCCCCAGACTCTGGCTCTGGGGCTGCCCCCCAGCTGGGCACTTCCCATGGGCAGTGGGCAGGGTCATTATGCAGAAAGTGTCGCCACGCCACCGACTTGGCCCCCTTGATGACTTGGTCCCCACAGCTGCCTCCTGGGAAGAAAAGGCAGCCCCTCCCCCGCCCGCCCCACTGGCTCTACGTGCTCCGGACTGAGCGCCGCCCAGCACTGGGCATCGCCTGCTCCCCCTCCGACCCACGAAGAGGGCACAAGTGACGGGAAGTGGCTGGGGAAGTGGGCAGCTTCGACACTGTGCAGAATGATCCGGAAGGACCCCCCCTCCCCCGTCCCCCCAAGGACTTACCTGGGTGTGAGACTGGGCCTGGCACCTCCCTGAGCCGGAGGCGGCTCTGGGCTGGGGGCCGTCCAACTTGAGAGGGAAGACGGTTTGCGCTTGGGAGAAGCTGGGGGATCGACGTCCGCACGACGGGCGCCGGCCCGGGGGTCTGAGACGCTTCTGCGGCCACTGTTCGGTAGTGACTAGCAGTTTCTTCCACGCGCCGGGTGTGGTTCTGGAACTCCTCAACGCCCCCCTCTGGAGCGCAGGCAGCCGATGAGCCCCCCGCTCCCCCCCCCCCCATTCTGCCGCATCTACAAGTTGGCGTTGGCCTTCACTGGCTGGCCGGAGACAAGTGTTTTTGTTTTTGTTTTTAATCGAAACCTAAGATACTATGTGGATTGAATGACATTTAACTTGATACGTAGTTCGTCTTTGCCCCACCTTATGCATTACTGTCTTCTGTGTTTAAGCATATTTATGCGATACATAAAAGTTAAATGGACTTTAGTATGAAATACATGAGGTAGAATTAAGATGCGTGTGAGCTTCGTGGGTCCACACCATCGGATTGGAACGAGGAGACCCCTGACATGGTGACCGAACAACGTACTACTTTAAAGCTATTTACTCAGAGTCGGTAGAGCAGGTGCTTAGGTGGGGAACTGAATTCCTGTTGCTCAGTTGTGGGAGCAACATGAACTTCCCCAGAAGAGCAAAGGGGGGGGGGGCCCGGAGGACAGGGGCAGGGTAAGGAGCAGGACCTGTCCAGGGCCACCAGGTGGACCCTCTGCCTGGCTTTCAGGGCGAACGGGGCTGGGCCTTGCTGGATCCCAGGGGAAACAGTAAACCAGCACGGCCAAGCTTGGCGCCGCAGGGTCCGTAGGCCAGCACAGACTGGCCCAAAGGGGGATCGCTGGAGCAGGTCGCGCGGGGGGCACAGGGACTCCCGTCCCCAGGGAGAGCCGCGGAGGGGGTGGGTGCTGCAGTCCCTGCTCTGTCCTTCCCTGGCTAGGGGGCCCCTCCCGATGCAACCGTCAGGGAGCAGAAAGGGGTGGAACAGAGTGGCCAAGGGCGACAGCCCCTTCCTCCTCGCAGGACTCGCAGGGGCAGGCGGGCGGCCCTCCCTCGCCGTCACCGCTCTAAGCGGTTCTGTCCAGAGGCCTTAGACGAGCACGCAGTTCAGAGACGGGGCTGGGCCACCAAGCGGGCGAACAGCGGGTGTGGGAGCCTCTGGCCTCTCGTCTTCCCTCTCCTGCAGCGGGGGGCGGGCACAGGGGAGCCGAGCCCTCTGCCCTGGTCCTCACGAAGCATGCTGAGGCGGTAGCGAGGAACAGCACAGTCTTCACTGAGCCGAGTCCCTTAGGTCCCCGGGGGGTGTGCTTGGAAGCCGGCCTCAGGTTGACACAGGCTCCTGCTCGAGGGGGGGCTGGCTGGGCTGGGCTCTGTGCCAGGAGGCTGCAGACCCCCTCTGACAGGCCTTTCGGACTCATTGTCAGCACGGGGAGTCGAACCCACCCCTCTGGTCAAGCAACATTTCTGGGGGACACCCAGCTGAAGCGGGGTCCAGCTGCACCCGTTATAGATTCAGACTGGATTCCCTACTTCCTCCCCCGCTGCCCCTGTGAGGCCACCATATGGTGAGCGGGGCTGACCTCTGTGCCCCCACTTCGGGGTTCCCCTGACCAGACGACCCCTCCATGTTCTACCTAGTATTGTGGGCCAAGCGGTGGGCAGCCACACACGCTGCCCTGCCACCCCCACCAGCTGCTTCTCCGCAAGAGGGAGCCTGCCCCTCCCCCCCAGCAGGAGGCCCCGAGAGTCCAAGCAGGTCCAGTTGCTGGGGGGGCGGGCCATGCGCCCCTCCCCCCAGGCCCGTTTTCAGGGCCACCCCTGCTCTGCGTGGGGCTCCAGGCACACCGCCTGTAACCCCCACCGCAGAGGGGCGTCTTCAGCAGTAAGAAACTAGCAAGTGTGGAGAACCCAGGCAAGCGGCGAACGGTTTCCTCCGCAGCTCCATCCAGACTCCCGGGCCACCTCTCCGTCCTCCCCCCCCCCCCCCGCCCCGTGCGCTTGTCCCGAGGGCCCCTCTCTTCCTCATCTTCCCTTCGGGCTCAGAATCCCCTGGGCCAGGCGCCGACTGGAGGCGGAGGGTGCTGTCTGAGGGGCAGGCGGAGGGAAGGGTCTGGAGTCCCGAACGGCTGCGGCGGCTCCCGAGGCCACGAAGTCGGCCCCGGGGGGCTCGTCCTGACCTTCGGCGGGGGGGGGGGGCGCCGAGGGGTGTCTGCGCCCGGTGCCCCGCCCCGCCCCCCGCACTCGCCCCGCCCCCCCCGCACTCGCCCCGCCCCCCGCCCCGCGGCGCGCGGCTGCGGCAGAGCCCGAGCCTCCTGGCCGAGCGACTCCGGACGCGGACCGGGGCGGGGACAGCGCCAGCGCCGCGTCCTCGCCGCCCCTCGCTTCGGCCTCGCGTGGCCGCGTCTCTCCCACTGCTCTGGCCACTCCGGTGAGTCCGCGCCCCGCGGGGGGCGCCCCTGCCCCCCAAAGTTTCTCCCCGCGGGCGGGCTTTCTGCCAGAGCCGAGGGGCGCAGAGCGAGGTCCGGCTGCGCTGGGGGCGCGGGAAGTTGTGGCCGAGGGGAGTTTGGCGCGTCCGCTCGTTGCGGGACTCGCGCCTCCGCGGGGCCGCGAAGCCCCCGCCCTGCGCCGCGGCCGCGCCCGGGGAGGGCAGGGGGTGCCGCGCCCCAGGAGGCCCAGACCTCGGGCCGCTCGGGACGCGCGACGCGCCGGAAAGGCTCTGGGACGGGCTCGGGGACAGGGCGGCAGCCGCTTGCCGCTCCTCAAATCTCATGACTCAGCAGGACGAGGACGGCGGTCCTGCTGCAGCCGCCTCCCCCGCGCGGCACCCCTGTCGCCACGACCGTCCCATTTGAGGTCCCCCTCCCCCGCGCCCTCGGGCGGGGTTTAGGACATGGACACAGGTCCCCCTGTTCCTTCCCCCTTTGCATTCCCACATCCCGCAGGTGCAGCCGGTCACCCCGCCTGAGCCCCCGCCCCCTGGGCAGCACCCCCCTCCCTGCTGAGTGGAGAAGCAAGCCGGTGCTCCCTGCCAGTGCAGCCCGTGCCAGGACGGAGCTGGCGGCGGCCCTGCAGGGCCGCAGGGCGCGAGGGACCGCGCCAGGCTGAGGGCTCGGGTCTTGGCGGCCTGGAAGCCCAGGCAGGTGGGCCGGCTCTGAGCTGGGGCCAGGGGGCGCGTCCCCCTGCCCCGCTGCTGCCCAGTGGGGAGTCTCTGTGTGTCCCAGGCCGTCCTTGGCCCAGGCACTGCGGCAGCCGTGTGACCGAGGGGTCGCCCCTGCTCTGGGCCACGTCCAGCCGGAGGCTGCTGGAGTCACCACTGACCACCAGAGGAGCCCCAGGAGGGGCCATGCCCGTGCCCGGCACCGCTCGGTGCCTGGAGGGCCAGGTGGGAGGGGCAGGCCGCTCTGACGAGGCCGCTCTGACGCAGTGGGACGTGCCCGCCGCCTGTGTCCTGGCAGGCACTGCGGCTGCAGCCTCGGGGTGCCCAGGCCCTGGGGCTGAGTCAGAGTCGGGGGCCGAGCCAGGCACAGTGCTGCTGGGCCCAGGTAGCCCCGCCCCAGCCCGGGCCACGGCCAGTGCGGCTGAGCCCTCGCCCTCTAGGACGCCCCTGGGGGCCTCGGGCCTGAGCCTCACTCCCGTCCCTCCTTGTCTTGCCCAAAGGGGTGTTACGCGCTTCTGGACAGCTGATGGCGGGGAGGCGGGCGAGAGCCCCCTTTCTGGCCTCACGCTGACCTGACCCCCCGGAGGAAGGGCCCAGACCAGAGCGTCAGCTTCGTTCAGCAACTTTATTTTTGGGGGGGAGATTATGCAAACATAGGTCCTACTTTGTCAGCTGTGTGGGCTGGAGAGAAAGGAGGTGGGTGGTGTCCGGACATGCTGCTCTGCCCACAGGAGGGCTGGGAGCCGGCTGGTCTCCAGTCTCTGGGCGGGGAAGGGGGGGGTGCCCCAGGTGAGCTGACGGCAGGGTGGGGGCGCCCCTTCTCCCGACCTCACACGCGGGCGGCTTCCAGCAGCTGCAGCAGGGCTGTCCCCGGCACTGCCGAGCCCTGGGGTGGCTGGGCTGGGGGGCGGCTGCACGGACGACTTCCGTGTCCTCCCCGGGCCAGGGCTCTCCCGGGCTTGGTCCTCGGCTGGGTCTCCTGTCTCCTGCTCGGAGAGGAGTCCCAGGGGGAGCAGGTGCTGGGAGCCCGGTGTGGGGAGGTTGGAGGGGGGAGCGGGGGGCTCAGTGTGCTGGGAGAACGGCCTGTCGCCCCTCCCGGGACAGAAGCCCTCGGACCGTCCAGGCCTGTGGACGAGCAGAAACGCCGTTTCCGTCGGCTGCGGAATTTGGCTTTTGTTTTTTCCTGATCTGGGTCCAAGCTGAATCTGGGTTGCTGTTCTTGAGCCAGATAGCAGACAAGCCCAGGGGGACGGGACTCTCTAGGTACTGAGTGGCAGGCGGAGGAGCAGCAGAGGCGTCTGCCCAGTGTGGGTGGGGGCTGGGAGAGGAGGCAGTGGGGGGAAGAGGCCGGGTGCAAACCTCGGGGCCACGGCGTGTGACTTCATCAACTCAGCAGCGTTTGTTTTCCGGGTGCTGTTCTGGGCCCCGTGGATTGGGCCGCGGGCTTGCGCCCTGGCGGGCCCGGGCTCAGAGCCGGTGTTCACCCAGCCGTGAGCTTGTGCGTCCGCGTGTGCGGGAGCCAGGCTGGGCAACAGGGCTTCAGGTAGGAACGGGCAGCCCCGGCTCCTGTCCTCGCGGCACTCACGAGCTAGCGAGTAGCGGCCACGTGCGTGAAGCGGTCGTCATGCCGGTGTTAGGGAGGCACGCGGGGTGCTTAGAGCACACAGCGGGCGACCCGACCGGGTCCGGAGAGTTTCACCCCTAAAACAGAGGTAAGAACACCTCCCCACGGGGCAGAGCGTGCTCGGTCAGCGACGGCCATGGTGGAGATGGCCCGCAGGACAGACCCACCCGCAGGCTCTGCGGCCAGTGCGGCCGAGCCCTCGTCACAGAGGCCGGCGGTCCCGAGTCGCGAGAAGCCCTGTCATTTCGTGGGACTGGTCAGGTGGCAGGGGCCTTTCTAGGGGGCAGCGTAGTGACCGCGGCTGGCCGCCCGGGTCGCCCCTGGCCCTGCCACTCACCGCGCCCTGGGCAGGCTGATCCGAGTCGGCTTCTCAGGGGAGAGGAGGTCGGCGTCCGTGGCACGGGTCACATCTGGGGTGGGTGTCAAGAGATCGGACCTGGCTCACGCGGGCTCTGCGATCGTCAGGGGCCTGGGGGCGCCCCGACACCCCAGGCAGCCCTTGCGCTCCTGGGACTGCCCTGTGGCTTGTACAGACTCGGGGAGGGGCCGCTCCACTGTCCTCGCTGGCTCTTCGGTGTCTCACCCCTGACTTCGGGCACTCCTTTCCGCGCCACGAGCCAGCCCTCGCGGGAGCTCGATTTCCGGGAGGTCCGTCCCCGTGACCCTTCGTCTGCATCCCGGAACTGCCGGTGCCGACGGTGGCCGTGCCCGCCCGGCTGCCCGCCCGGCTGCTGCCGTCATGGCATCGGCACCGAGGCTCCCTCTGAAACTCGGCAGGACGTGGGCACGTGTGTGCGCACGTGGGGGGCCTGGAAGGGGAGGGGGCTCGCTGAGGTCTGAGCGAGCCCAGGTTCGAGGGGCCGGCGTTGGCCTCGCGGCCGCCCTTTACCTCAAGTTCCAGGTCCCGTGGACTGAGCACCCGTCCTGGGCGCCAGAGGCCGGGGGCAGCTCTAAATGACCACACCCTCCGTCATCGGGGCTCCCTCCTCTCACGGTCTCCGAAACCCAGTGGTGGGCGCGTCCGCGATGGGACTGCTGGGCTCCCAGGTGCTGCCCAACCCCAGGACGGCCGGCTGCTGGGCCCAGGCTCTCCTGGCCCGTCCCTCTGCAGAAAGCCCAGGGAGCCCACGGGCCTTGTCGCTGGACAGCCCGGGACCAGGTTGGGACAGCGGCTGGGCAGGGGCTGAGGGAGGCTCCCCTGAGGCCTCAGGCCATGGCGGAACCTGGCAGGGATCCCTGTGATTGGGTGGGTGGGTGGCGCTGGAGTTTAGCAGCGAGGGCATGTTGCAGTCAGAGGCGGGATTTGTCCATTACTGTTTTGTGCATGTGTTTGTGACTCAGCGTGGGTCTGGGGAGACCGGGGATAGAGGGGGTGGGGCTGGCAGGGGGCTCCGGGGTCAGGGTAGGGGGCGGGGTGGGTGGACCCCGCGGCCCGAGCCCAGCAGAGGTGCTGGCAGCAGGAGAGCAGGCGTTCGAGTCACTCACGTCCTGGGGCAGCACGTGGGGTGGACGCCGGCTGCAGCGAGTGTGCGGCCAGCCGAGGGGAGGCCCCTCCCGGGGCGGGAGGCATCGCTTTAATAAGGCCGCCCTGGTTCCAGATCGTTCCGGCCTGCGGAGGCGAGGGGCACACGGCCCAGAAACTGGGTGAGCTCTCTGGTGCCCGACCGCGTGCTGCCCGCAGCTCAGGAGGACGGGCCGGCCCGCGGTGGCGCCCAGCCCCACCTGGGTGCAGGCGATGAGCTCCGAGGGGCCGAGGTGACGGGGCGGGACCGGGCATCAGGGGCGGACGGCAGCCAGACGTCCAAACCAGACGGCCATGTCCCACCTGCGGCCACACGCCTCACACTGAGCTTCCGGGTTCTCGCCTGACGGTGGACACAGTGATGTGGGGAAGTGGCCCTCGTGACATTACGTGAGCTGTCCCAGGATCCCCCGGAGTCCCTGACGGTTTCCAGGGGCCCGTGAGGTCCAGGCTGATCTGCGGCTCTCGGCCCTTTTCCTCGATGCCAGCAGCGCCGGTGCCAGAGCCGCCGTGGCCTTGCAGGGCCCAGGGAGGTGCCACACGTCCTGGTCACCTGGTCACCGCGCTGTCCCCGCCACAGTGGAGCGGAACCTGAGGCCTTGGATGGGGTTGGACGCGGCTGCTCTGGTGGCAGGTGCCCTCGTCTCTGCCTCCAGGCTTGAGCAGAACCGGCAGGGGCCGGCCTGGGCCTGGCTCGGGCACCCAGGTGTGTGGTCAGCCTGCAGACCGAGACCACCGCTCCTGTCCGGGCCCCGTCAGTGGTCGGCTAACTCGGGCGAAGCCGTCCACGGGCACTTTCTGGAGGTGGTCTCGGTGCCGAGGTGAACGGGACAGTGTGTCTGGGGCCTGTCACCGGCCCACGACGGGGGTGGGGGGGCCGGCAGGGGGAGGAGGGTGCGTGAGGGCTCGCTGGACCGATGCGTCCTCGGCCCGAAGCGCAGGCGGCTTCGATGCCCCCGTGGGGACGAGGCGCCTCGGCGTCCCGCGTGCTAGAGCAGGGACGGTCGTGGCCTCGCCTGTTCCGTCCCGAGCGCTGGAGCCGGGACGAGAAGCCGGGACCCCGGGCCCCGCAGCCTCTCGTGTGTGTTGCATGGCCCAGGCCCCTACTCCATTCATTCATTCACGCGCTCATTCATTCGTTCATGCGACAAGACGACAGGAGCCAGCGCTCTGTGCCAGGCTGGGCACGTCGAGCCCAGTGTCACCTTTGCCCTCTTGTCCTGCCGTGATGGAAACATGGCTCTGAGCACCGTATCGGCTGCTGGCAGTGCGATTATGGGAGGCTGAGTTTGGGGGCTCAGGGAGGCCGGGGCAGCCCGTGTTTCAGACCCAAACGTGGGCTGCGGGCGGGCTCTCCGGGCATGGGGCTGGCAGCCCACGAGGCCGTGTTCCGGGGCCTCTGCCGTCCCAGCGGGCGAGGGGGTCAGGTGTCCTCCCTGCACCCTTCCCGTCCTTGGGCTTTTCGTCGTCCCCTGTGGTCACGGGTCCTCCGCGTGTGCTCGGCAGGGAGCACTGCACAAGGGGTGCAAAAGGTCCGCTGGGACCCTGGCCCCCGTCTCCTCGGAGAAAGATGCCCCACGTCTTTAAAAATGGTTCGGTGTGAGGAAGGCGGAGGGATTAGCCTGTGGCGCGGAGACCGCTGGGGACGCACAGGGGACGTGGGCAGAGGCCGAGCAGGCGGTGAGACCCCCTGCCAAGGGGAGGCAAGTCCGGGCAGGCTGGGTGCGAGGGAGGGACCGGCGGGCACCGAGAATCCCTCCGTCCACGGGGACGTGGGTCAGACGTGCTGGGGGGAGCCGGCCACGCGGCTGTCACAGTTTGCTGTCCAGCGAGTATGTCGCAGTGCGTGTGTGGGGGGGGAAGAATCCTGGCGTTAAAGGGCTCAGCAGGTGCAAACCCGCCGTGCCCAGGGCTGCGCGATCTCTGGGGCGAGGGATGGTGCGTGCGCAGTGCCCACGGCGTCGGGAGCCTTCGGCCGCGGGTCAGACCCGCACCGGGACGCAGGGGGCCGTCCACGCGGGCGGCCGCGCCTCTCCCTCACCGGGCCCGTCTGCTCGTGCCCTGCCCACCGCCTCGATCAGTCACCCTGGTTTTGAAGGGACAGCCAAGAGGAGGGACCTCGCGGAGAGCGTCCGGCAGAGACGCCGGCTGCGGCTCGGTTCCTTCACGCACAGCCCCGATGTCGTCACAGGCATTTCCAGAGGCATCTCAGGCTTTACGCCAGCTGGAAAGTCCAAGGTGCTCACCGCCGGCAGGGGCGGGGCGGCAGTTATTTTCCGAGACCCCCTCACACACACACACACTTGACTCTAAGGAGCCACGGAAGGGCCACAGTCGCGATTTCGGACTTGGAGGGTAATCTAGAAAGGTTCTTGATAACCAGTCTCCAGCCTCCTGGCAGGACCGTTCAGGTTCACCTGGCGACTTCCTCCTTGGGAACTGGCACTAACCCGGACCAGTCACATTATCTTCTCACCTTAGCTTCTCTGGAAGGACCTGCACCTCAGCATGTGAGAATCAGGTGGCCACACTCAGTTCAAGCAGACGAGAAAAGGCAAGGGAGCAGGATGGTGCCCTGTCCCTGCCCCCCGGGCGCTGTCCCGGGGCGTTGTCCCCGACCCCCCCCTGCACTGTACCCCCCCCAGCGCTGTCCCTGCCCCCCCCCGCACTGTACCCCCCGACGCCCCCCCCCCGTGCGCTGTCCCCTTACCCTTGGACGTTGCTGTGTGTCCCTTGGAACCAGTCTAGGCTCCTTTCCCAGAACCCCCATAGCACCCTCACTGTGCCCAATGGCACTTTGCAGGACTGGGGGTTCAGCACCACGGACAGCGCAGGGCAGCAGGCCTGACCCGCCCCCCACCCCCAGGACGGGATTCTCAGTTTCAGGGACCGGCAGGGGAGAGGGGGAACCCGTGTGTGGGAGACCCTTTATGCCCCTTGCTGACTTGAGACCCTGGCCAGGCACCCCATCTCCCAGGGCCAGGTACCCCCTCTTCTGGAGCCAGGCACCCCACCTCCCTGACTGGACCCAGGGAGCACAGGGCCTGTGGAGACGACCTTGGACGCGCTCACCGGAAGTCGGTTCCGGTTCCGGTGGAGTGAGAGCTCGGTCTGTTTGGGGTGTCGGCCTAGGCCTCGTTCAGCGCCGGGCACTTGGAAGGTCGGGACGTGTTTCCTGGACGAGTACGGGAGCGGACCCGTCCAGACGCCCCGCGGCCTCCTCGGCGGCCCAAGCACCTGCCCCAGGCCTGTCCGCAGGGCCAGGCTGCCCCCAGCTGCTGGGGCATGTGCCGCGCTGACCGCTTTCCCTCGAGGGCCACAGACCGCGTGGCTCGGGCCGGGGCGCGGGCTCCCGGCATCAGCCCTCAGGAGCGGAAAGCAGGGAGGGGCAGGGGCAGAGTGGGGGCTGGGGGTGACGCCCTCCGCCGTCCTGCCCAGCAGTTCCCACTGCACTCCACCGCTGGCTGGCCCTGGGGTGAGGGGAGGGACCCGCCACAGGCCGGCGCGGGCGCGGGCGGCCGTCTGCGGCCTGTCCTGACGGCAGACGCTGGTGTGTTCTGGTTTCCTGTCTCGGCGACGAGTGTGTAACAGCCCAGATTAATTAGGATCCTCTGAATTTTATGTTTGATTTTACGAAGCTCTATATTTAGCTAAAATGTCTGGAGCCCCAGCTAAGTGGGCGCTTGGTGCTGGGTTCCGAGACAGAGGCGAACAGCCTTGGCCCGCGTCCGGAGAGCCCAGACGCTGGGGACAGTGACAGGGAGAAACGCGACTTCGAAACCGTGAGACGAAGTTCAGAAGGGTGGACATGCCAGCCGTGCTGGGGGGGCTGGCGACTCCGGAGGAGGCGGCGGTTCACAAGCGTTTGGGAGGACTTGGGGCCCCTTGGCACCTGGGCACGGGGAGCCCCTGCTGAAGGTGGGTGGCGCGAGGCGCCGGGGCCCACGGGGAAGGACCTGCAGGGCCCGGCGAGGTGTGTGGGTCTGCCCACCGATGGGCGTGGAGCTGGGCGACGTGACCGCGAGCATCGAGGACGCTGCTCTGGCGGAGATGGGATCCTGGTTTGGAGGGGACAGTGTGGAATCTGGGTGAGCAGTGATGAGGGCCCGAGCCTCTGGGACGCAGAGTCTGCGTTTGAGAGCTAATTAGGGAGGCCGGTGCGCCAGATCACAGTGGGAGGTGGAGGAGCAGGCGCGGGTGAGGCGGCCGGGGGCGCGGCGCGGGTGGTCGCGTCCCCGTGAGGGTGAGAAGGAGTTGCCTTTGGACACGGTGAGTCTGAGGCATCTCTGTGGAAATGACTGAGAGCTGCCAGTGTGGGTCTCGTGCCGGGAGACGTGGGGTTGGGGCGGGGAGGGGAGACAGAGCGGGGGGGGGGACGTCCTGGGGACACCGAGCAGGACGGCAGCAGGGTAGTGAGCTTGAGGGAGGGGAGAGGCCGCGGGAGAACAGGAGCTGAGTGTCGCCTCAAAGCACGGGGAGAGGAGTGGGGTGAAGGGCGTCGTCGGGTGCCAGCGAAGTCAGGCAAGGCAGGGACCGAGTGGTCGCCTCCCAGAACTGGCACTTCCGAGGGCAGAGGGTGCAGATTATTGGGTCGAAGGGTCAGCGGCGGGGAGGAAGGGGGGCCGAGTGGTGACGGGGAGCACGGCAGCTGGAGGTCAGCTGGAGGTCATGTGCATGCGCGTGAGTTTATAAACGGGACGAACGAGTGTATCTGTAGGTGGAAGAGGCAAGTGGCAGGTGGAGGAGGGGCTGGGTGGGTTTGGAGCCGGACCCCGGGGGTGGTGCGAGGGGGCGAGGGGCGGACGCAGGGGAGCGGGGACGGCTGGGAGAAAGGGCTCCCGCGGGCCGAGGGGGGTGGGTCTGGGGGTGTTCAGAGTGCAGAGCAGGACGAGGGGCGCGGGGTGCTTTGGGAGAAACCGACTCGCAGAGATCACAGAATCAGGATCTTCATATTTGCCATATTTAACAAAACTGTTTTAGAAAATTAAAATAGCAGAAAAATGTAACAAACATTCATTTTCACAGAATTAGCAGCTTTCAATGTTTTGTCAGTCTTTTCCCCCGTATGTTTAAAAACAACGCAGGTGACGAGTGCACACACACTCCTCAGCAGGAGAAGTGGCGGGTGAGGACATCACGGGGAGGCGGGAGCACCCTTCGGGGCACCCGTGGACCCCACGCCCACTCCGGGAAGCCACCACGGCGACTGCTCCCGCACGTCCGGGCGGGGCGGGCAGCTCGCCCCCACTCCACGCGAGCGCCCGGACCGAGGCCAGAGTGGCCGCCCCAGGACGGCTCGCCGCGTGGCCAGCAGGCTGGGCGTTCGGCCAGGGGCAGGGGGCTGGGGGCTCTGTCCCTGTCTGTGTGGCCCATCTGTCATGCAGCTTACGGCCACCAGTACCTGCTGGTCAAAGCGGTCGCAGAACCTGCTCGATTGCAAGGGGCAGGAGCACAGACCTTTCGCAGTGTCACAGTCGCGTTGCGAGAAGAGCAGGTAACATGCCACCTGTGAGTCTGGGACGTTCGCCCGACAGCGGCTCTCCGTCTGTACCCGTCTCCCCTTCGCTCGCAGCTCCATGCCGTGACGCTTAGGGCGGAACCGTGGCTGGCATGTTGGCTGTTAGCGGCGTGGCGGGCCCGGCGTCAGCTCCGGCCCCTCTCACGAAGGCCAAGCACTCGCCTGCCCAGCTGCCGCTTTGCCGAGAGCCGAGCCCGTCGGCTGATGAGAGCTGCAGGCTTCACGACACTTGTCCTAGGCGGGGGAGAAGCGCTCGGCCCTCCCCTCGAGAAGGCAACAGCCCGTCAGGTGACACACAGCAGCCCGAGACAGGGCGGGCTTTGTAAGCTGGGCGGAGCCCGGAGCAGGCAGAGCGGGCTGCGTGCGGCCTGGACGCTGGCCCTGGGGACCTCCTCCGGCGCCCCCCCCCCCCCCGCCAGCGCCCTGCAGGGCCCGGCTCAGTGACCGCGTGTTAAGTGCAGGAGGGGGACAGAGGCCTCCCGCCCCTGGGCATCTCCAGGACTCCCCTGTGCGCACGCCCCTTGCATGGGTGGCTGGACCGGCCTGAGCCGATGAAGGGACTCTATGCCACTGACCGCGAGACTGGCCCCGCCTGTCCCACCCTGGAATTTGAACTGAGCAGCTCCCAGATGGGGGGTGCCACACGCCTCTGGACATCCCCTTTGAGGACACGGACTCACTGGGTCTTGTCCAGAAGAGTTTGGCCAAGATGGCGGAGGCGAAGTCTGAGTCAGAGCAGAAGGGGCCCTGGGGGCCGGATGGGGGCAGACCGTCCTTCTGCACAGGGTCTGAGACTCGGAGGGTGCAACCTGCCCAAGTCACGTCAATGTCAGGCAGACGCCCCACCCCCCAAGAGGCCCTGAGGGGACAATGGACAGAGGGGCTGATGACCACCGCACGGCTGCCCGCTGCCCCTGCTTGGGCCCAGGCTGCACCGTGCCATCGCACGGGGCCCGACTCCTGTCCCCGAGAGCTCTGTTCATTCAGACTGCAGCTGGGACCGTCTCCTGTGGAAGGGCGGGGGCCACGCTGGAGGAGGAGTGACAGGGGACACGCGGGGACTGAGGCAGGTCCCGGGAAGACGGGATGGAGGCTGAGCCCCCGACACTGCCGGCCAGCCCCGCGTCCGCAGGCCCCAGGGCCTCCCCCCGCTGTCCCTGCCCCCTGGACGCGCCGGCCCCCAGCAAGCCAGGCTTCTGAGTGCAGGCGCCTCTCAGGTCAAAGCGAGAGAGGCGTCCCCTCTCCGGACACATCGCCCCCTGCTCACTGGCCCCCGGTTCTGCGGGTGCAGCTTCCCCAGACAGTGCTCCACCTGGATGTGGGCTCCGAGGGACCACTGCAGACTCCGCTGCCACTCGTCGTGTGGCTTCCTTGAAAATGTCCCTCAGGTTTCTAATTCCGTGACGTAGGGGAGCAGCGTGCCCACAGGAACATGCTCCTGAGAGCTGGAGCGAAGAGGACGGAGACCGTGCGGGAGCCCCGGGCGGTGGCCTGACAGGCAGGCCGCGCTGCGGTGGCCAGCGCCGGAGACCTGCAGGCAGCTGGCTCCCGGCCGCGGAGGAGGCTAGCCTGCCCCCCGGCTGCCCGCGGCGCAGGGCGTGCGGACACCGAGCCAGCACGGACAGGCGGGAGATCCGAGCTTCGAGCTTCGGTGAGGGACAGGGCTGCCGTCCGTCCACGTCCACCTTATCCCGGAAGCGAGGGCCGCAGGTGCCGCTGGGTGAGGGGTGGGGAGGGAGCGAGGACCTGGGTTTAGTGCGTGTGGGGGGGGGGGCGGGGGAGGCGGGGAGCAGAGGGAGCTCTCCGCTCCCTCATTCCTTCAGCCATGCTCGTCACCTGCCGGAGCGACGTGGCTGGGCCAGGGATGGAGCCGTCAGTCAGTCCGTCCTTGTCCCTTTGATCCCTGCTTTATCATTGAAATCCTCACATTGTCAGTGGGAAAGCTGGGGCTTAGAGAGGTTCCCGCCCTGCCCAAGGTCACACAGCCTCCAGGTGGCACTTTCAGGGTTTGAAGACGCTGAGCCTCAGAACCCCAAGGTTTGTGTCGCTCTGTGCCAGTGGGATGTCCTGCCCTGGGGCTTGCAGTGAAGTGGGGGAAGGGGAAGGACAAGAAACGACGGGGGGGGGGGGGCAAGTGCCAAGCGCGGGGTACATGAGGGAGAGGCCCTGGCGGGGGCCGTGGGGCAGGGACCCCGGCGCAGGGGAGGCTCCGTGGCGGAAGGAGCGCAGGTCTGCCAGCGCCGTGCAGAGGGCGGCGGAGCCAGGGTGGGCGAGGCCGAGGCCGCGGAAATGCCGGACAGGGCGCCTGCAGCGGGCGGCAGGAGGGGCGGAGCTGGGGCCGCACCCGCGCCCCGCGCCCCGCTCCGCGCCCTAACTCCGCACCAAACCCGCCGCGGGGCCTCGGAAGGCTTTGGGCGCTTCTGATGCCTCGGTGGCGTGATGGGTTGACCCTTCCTGCCTGCTGCTGCCTGGGGCTGGCCCAGGAGGGCCAGTGAGTCCGGTCAGGGCTGTAGCTGCTGCCACCACCCTGTGGCTGGCCTGGGGCATCTGAGCCGCCCCCAGAATCCCCGCCCCAGGAGGGCAGAGGGCAGAGGGCACGCTGCAGGGCACATCGGGGCCCACACGGATGCCGGACCTTCTGTGATCGGACCCTGCTTTCCTGGGGCAGCGTTGAGTAAGGCTCAGGTACCTTTAGATCCATTTTACCAGAAGGAGCCCCGGGGGCCATTGCCGCCATCCCCCCCGCGTGGGAGCAGCACCGCACTGCAGACGCGAGGGCGGACGCTTCGCGCGGCCAGCAGGTCGGCGTCCTGCGACCCTCGGCATCAGGAAACCCGGACGCCTCCCCTGAACGCAGCGCCCCGGCTTCCTTCCTCTCCCTCCTCCCGCCAGAAGCAGCTCCCGGACCTTCAAAGAGAAGCGTTTCTCTCCCCAGGGAGACCCGGAAGCGGGACGGCCAGGTGACAGGTGCGGGAGGCCAGCTGGGTGTGGCGGTGGAGGCGTGGGGGCGCCGGCGCCCCCCTGCGGCATCTGACCTTGAGCCCTCAGGCCCCAGGTCTCTCGCCCTCTGAGGAAGACGCGGGTCTCGGTCCTGCCGCCAGCCGCATGCGGCGGCGCGCGCGCCTGGAAATCCCCGAGTCAGCGTTTCCTGCAGACCTGGGCCGCCGAGGGGGAGCGCCTGCCGCAGCGCTGCGGCGGGGGGCGGGAGGCGGGGAGCCCGGCTTCGCCCGGGCGGCGGGAACCCCCGCGGCGCCGCGGGCTCGCTGGGGCGCAGCCGCCTGGAACGCCCCGAGTGAGGCCCTCCCCGGCGCCGTCGCTTTCTGAGTGAACCCCAACTGCTCAGGATTCTGAGCATGAAGAACGGAAGCAACGGACGTGGCTGCTGCTGAGGGTGGGGGACAGGGGGCCGCGCAGGTCAAGGGCGAGGGCTGGGAGCCTGACACCCGCCCAACTCCGCTGCTGAGCCCGCATCCTGCGGTCTCGGCTTGCGCCCCCCCCCCCCGCCGCTCCGCCCCGCCTGCCCGAGCTGGGGAGGGTGGGGGCCTCGCCTGCCCCGGACGGAGCGAGCCGCGGGGAGGTGGGGGGCGCCGTGTGCCCACGGCCGAGGCCGGGCCCAGGGTGCTGCAGACTCTCTGCCCCCAGGGGCCATCGGCGCCACTCTGTCAGTGCGGGGGAGGCCGGTGCGGAGCCCTGCGCGCCAGCAGGACGTCCCCTTGGGACCGCGGCTGGGGTGGTCGGGGTGGTCGTGGTCCGAGCTCTGGGAGCGGAAGCCCCGCCCGCGCCCCGCCCTTTGTCTCCGTTCCCCGCACCTTCCCTCTCTCCCCGCACTCCGGGGGCCTCCGGCCTTGAGCCCTGACGCTAACCGGCTCCCTGCGGCCCCGCCCCCTGCCAGTCCCCGCACCCAGGACGCCCCTAAAGCCGGTGGGCGCTAGGAGCGTCGCAGAAGGGGGCGGGGGCCTCTCCGCATCGCCCTGCGGGCTCCGGGGGCGAGGAGCTGGCCCCGCCACCCCAAACTTCTGCAGGGGTGCGCCAGCTGAGCCCGTCCCCCCACTCGCGTCCTCCCGCTCACGCCTGCCCTCCTCCCCCCACCCAGTGCGGAGCGGGCGCGGGGAGGACCCCGCGGCGGGGATCGCCGGGCCGGCGGGGCCGCGCCGCGTGCGGGCGGATGTGAGGAGCATGTCAACGCGCGGCGGGGCAGCGGCTGGCGCGGTTACTACCGCAGAGCGCGCGGCGCGGGCGCAGGAGCCGCAGCGGCCGGCGGCGGGAAGGGGCGCAGCGGACCCCGCCGTCCCGCCCCCGCGCTGCCCGCGAGCGCGGCCTCGGCGCCCGGACGCCCCCGTCCCCGGCGGGGCTGCGTCCGCGCCGCCCCGAGGGCCTGGCGCGTGGGCGGTCGCCGGTCACTGGACCGGGACAGTCGGACTTCTGGGCTCGGCGCTCGCAGCGGGATAAACTAAGTGCGGGACGGAGCTCGGGGATCCGCTCGTTCGGAATCGCCTGGTTAGTTCCAGGGGCGGGGGCTCGAAAGTCCCCGGGGACCCCCCTCTTTCGACCTGCTTCTCCGCGCGGGAATCGCGGCGGGTGGGGGCGGGGAGGCTACGGCGCCCCAGCTGAGAACGCGGGAAGGCGGGGCAAGGCAGTGCGGAGAAAGTGGGTGCGGGAAGCCTGGGACCCCCGCGCCCCGCAATGGGGAGGAGCCCGCGGGCCCACGCGCGGAGCTCGCTCTCCCCCGCGCCCCGCCGCAGCCGTGCGGGGCTGGGTCGCGGCGTCTTCCGCCCCTTCCTCTCCCGAAACTTTCTCGTCCTCCGTCAAATGCCGCGGATGGGTGAACGGGGGGGGGGGGAGACCGAGGGAGTTGTGGGTGCCCCAGCGCCCCGGGATCCCCGCCCGCGGCCGCGTTTGCGGAGACTGCGGTGGGGGCGGGGAAGGGGCACCGGGCAGTCAGAGCGCATGCTCCGCTCCGTCTGCTGTGTGACCTTGGACGAGCCTCTGCACAACTCTGAGCGTCAGGGTGATGGAGGCGCGTGGGGGCGAGGATGGGGACCCGGGGTCAGAGGAGGCGGGCGCGCCAGCCCTCGGGCGCCTGCCCCCAGCCCGGCGCTTTGTCCCGCCTCCCTGCGCGGAGCTGCGTGCGCCACCCCTCCCCACCCCCCACCCCGGGCCGTCAGGACCTTCGTTCTATCCTGGCCTCTGACCTTGGACACTGTGCCTACCCCTCCCGGCCTCGGCGTAGTCATCGGAAGTGGGACGTTGGAATGGATGGTGTCCTAAGCCTCTCCCAGCCCTGACACTGCGACCCTGGGGTGCAGCGAGGCCTGCTGGGGGTGCGGCCTCACCAGCAGCATTGCTCCTGGCGGCCTGGCCTCTGCAGTCGCGGTAGCTCCCCTCTGCCAAAGGCAGCAGGGTGAGCTCTGGCCCCTGGCCCCCATCCTCAGAGCCTCCAAAAATGCCTTGGTGCCATATCCTCTGCGGGCACAGAGCCTCACTGGCCGATTCCCAGGGAGTCCCGCGGCCTGAAGGGGGCTGTCAAGGGCCCCCCAAGGTCACTGTCTGTCCCCTGGCTCTAGGCAGGCCTGCACCCACCTCAGACAAGGACAACTTGAAGGGGTCATGATCAGAAAACTCTGCACTGACAGCCCACAGCCCCCTAAAAGTTTGGGGGTGCTGAGCTGAAGTCTAGGCCCTCTCCGGTCCATGTGCCCTGTGACCCCTCATTTTCTTTTCTCTCCTGGACATGGGAAGGGTCGACCTAGGTGACCTCCCAGGGCCCTTCCTGCCCAGCCACTCCGGCTGAGGTCTGAGGACAGGAAGTGGACTTGGCTGGGTGGACAATAGGGCTGGTGGCCTCCAGGACCCCCCAGTGCACTGGGCTTGTGCCCCCAGTGTAGACGCAGCTCAAGACAAATGCCCCGTGTGAGTGGAGCCACTCCAGGCCCTGCACACCGGCCACATCCTCAGTCCCCGGCCCTGCTGGGCATCAGCAGGTGACCTTGAGCGAGTTACTGCATGTTTTGAGCTTCGGGTAGTGGGGGCACTTTAGGGTTGTCGTAGGATGCTTAGTGCCATGTGAGCCCTCTGCGTCCTCGGTGAGTGGCAGCTGCACTGGCAGTGACAGCAAAGGCTGGCAGCAGGCAGCTGGCACCTCTCGGGACAGTGGCTGTGGGCAGCAGGGGAAGATTTTTAGACTTGCAGGGTGATCACCAGAGCCGCCCTGCAGAGTGAGGACAGCGGTCTCCCCGCCCCCCGTCCCCCTCCGCTCAGCGGCCCCCGCCCCCCACAGCCTCTCCCGGCTGGTGAAGTCATCTGCAGCAGAGCCTTCCCCGGAACGAAGAGCCGGCCCCACTCTCTCTGCTCGCACACCGACCCCCCTGCTCTGTCCCCGCTCTCCGCCACCCTGTTTCTCCGTGGCCGGGACAAGCCCGGCCTTCCAGGAATAGTGGGCTAGGAGAGAGGAGGGCTCTGCCTCAGTGGGGGTCCCAGGGACCCCAGGAGCCAGAGTGCCCGGCCACGTGCCCTGCCGGGGTGGGCAGAGGTGTGGCAGGGCTGGACGTGCTGTGTGACCTTAGGCGGCCACAGCCCCTGGGCCTCGGTTTCCTCGTTTGTGAAGTCGGAGTTCGTTCTAATGCTGTTGGCCCTCGCCGAGGCGGAGGCCGGGTGTGTGCGTGGGCGGCTGTTGGTGCCCTCAGGGCCTTGCTCACTGCGGCTCAGGCGCGGGCCTGAGACAGCCTGGGGCCAGTGTGCGTCTCCGCGAGGGCCTGGCTTCGCAGGCAGGCGGGTCCAGGTCCTCATTGTGCATTTCCTCTGCCTTCGTTTGCCACCTTTCCGGCTCCCTTCTCTGCCCCTGCTCCCCGTTCTCTGTGCCCCGACGTGGGGGGAGGCCCGAGGCCCACGGCGTCTCCTCGGCTGAACCCTCGGCAGTGTCCGGACGCCTCTCCGGGGCGATCGCGCCTTAGTGGTTTAGCTACCGCCCCGGGAAGGCCATGGGCAACGCAGCAGCAGGAGGCTCATGAGGCTCGGAGGCGCTTCCTGTGCCGGGTGAGTGGGCTCGGCGCGCTCGCCCCCTGCTGGGAGAGGAACCGCTTGCTTTCCCTGTCCTCAAAGAGGCCACGGTGGTGTTCGCGGGGTTCGGGGCTGCCACCCAAGACCAAGCTTGGTCCCGCGGCCCAGAGCAACCCCCAGCGTTGCTCTAGCTGGGTGACTGAATGGCGGGGAGCAGGCGGCCAGCCCTGGCCGCAGAGACACTGCAGCCCGTGGGGCCGTGGGTGTCTGTCCCGGAGCTGCCAGCTCTGCTGGCTGCAGCCAGCTCCCCGCTGCTGGCCGGAGCTCGCTTCGGGGCAGCCAGCTGCTGGGGGCACATCGTGACCTGTCCCCACGGCCCCCAGCACAGGGCCGGGAAGAGCACAGCCCGCTGCCTGCAGTGGGCTCCCTGTGTCCGTGCCCCCCTCTCTGGGGGTCGACCGTGGGCAGCCCGCAGCGGGCCGGTGCTGGGCAGGGCTGCCTGGGCTCAAAGGCCAGCTCCTGGGGGCGCAGCCGAGCTGCTCAGACACGGGGTGCCCGTGCAACAGCCTTGCGCATGGGGTGGGCGTGAAGGTTCAGTGCGATGACATTTCTGTCGAGCTCCAAGAATCATCAGCCGCTGGCTCGCGGTGCTGTGAAGATTTGGCTGTTATTATGTTTCTTAAAACTGGAAAGGACGTTTTGCAGCAAAAGAAGCATAGGAGGGGAGCGGGCGCGGCGGGCGGGGGCGTCTGATCTGGAGGGCTGAGGACCCACCACTCGCCACTGAGTCGCTGCGTGTGGCCCAGGCAGGCTGGCTTCGCCCAATCTGGGCCTTTGTGGTCTCCATGTGAAAACGGGGACAAAGATGACCGTTGCCTCTGCCAGGATGTCCTGGATCCAGTGCGGTGGGCCAGGCGTTGCACGCGAGGGCCTTCTCCTATGGCCTGCAGGCTTCCTGGCCGAGGCCGTGGCTGGTCCATCTTGCTACCAGACCTGGCGGGTGGCTCTGGGCTGAATCTGGCCTCTCCTTCGAGCCTCCCTGCGTCCCTTCCTCCTCCAGAATGTAGCATTCTGACACAGCTATCCACCCATTTTTGGCACAGGCATCTGTCCCTCCCCCAGGCCAGGGGAGGATGTCGCTTCTTTGGGGAATGTAATTGTGCCCCCAGGACTCGCACGACCCATTTCAGTTGCTGGAGACCACGGCCTGTCAGAGGCGCTGGCGGTAATGAGCATCTCACACGCTCCCAGGAGACCGGGCGGCGCGCCCTCTGTCTGCAGCTGACGCGGTGATGCCTGTCGAGACCTGCCCGCCCCACGGGGCTGCGCGGGGACACCTGCATCCTGAAGTCCCCGCCTGGTCTCAGGCCCAGGCCTCGTGCTGCTCATACTTGGGTGAAGGTCTCCCGGCGTCTCAGAAACCACGTCTGAAAGCCGAGGGCAGCTGGGAGGGCAAAGCCACTTTGCAAAGGGTGGAGAGAGACAGAGAGACCAGCGTCAAACCTCATGCCCCCTTTGGGGGCCGAGGGTCCCTTCCCCAGAGGCAGGGGCAAGAGGTGACAGTAACGCTGCCGCGGTCCCTTCCACGCCCAAGGCCCTGTGGCTCTGAAAGGCGACTTGTGCTGCGGTCTGTCCTCATTAGCCAAGGACAGGGCCTTTAGATGTCACCGTGATCCTGGACACGTGGTGTGGCCTGGACCCCAGTTCTCCCTCCCCAGGCCACCTCACTTTCCTACATGTGGCCAGGACACACACGCACACCCACCAGTCATGCGTGGTACCCACACACATGGTGTGTCTGTGTGCACATGAAAACACACGACGCACACAGGCACACATGCACTCACGTCGCACGTGGTCACACGCACACATACACGGCACATGCGTGCACGTGCACACACTGAGCCTCGCAGGCCTCGCGCCAGGCTCCTTCCCGGCCTGGTCGCTGGAAGGGCCGAGCGAGCGGGCGCGGGAAGGGGGGGGGAGCTGTCCTTGGTGCTGACACCGGCACTGGGGTGCGTCTGCATCACTCGGCCAAAGGGGCCTCGCTCTGCCTCCAGCCACCTCAGGCCCCGGGCAGTGCCCAGCTGTGCGGAGTAGCCCTCGTCCAAGCCCAGGAGAGGGCTGGGGAGGCTCAAGTGCCTCTGACTTTTCTCACAGAGACTGAGGCACCCAGCCCAGCTCTGCTCCTCCCTCCCTACCACGTATGTGCACTCACACGCACCTTGTGCACACGTGTGCACGCACGCCCAGGTTAACAGGCCCTTTCAGCCACATTCCCAGCCTCCAGCCTGGCCAGGCCATGCTCACAGAGCTGGGGCATTCAAAGCCTGTAAGGTTCAATCAGGAAGACGATGCATCGATTTTTAATGTTTTTTAGCTCAAAATGAAGATGTGCATCTGGCGTGAAGGCTGACTTCACGTGGCAGGGCAGCGGTCTATCACTGTGTCACTAAACACTGCTGAGTCTCAGAGTTCGCGTCCCCCACCCCCAAGTGCTCCCCAGCCTCTGCTGAGCGTGAGCAGAGTGGAGCCCCCGGGTCCTACCCCTCAAGCCTCACGCTCACAGCTCATACACACCCTGGCCCTCCGTGGCCCTGGGACACTCTGGGGGCAGACGCCCAGGCCCGACCGTGCACCCCCACTTCCCATGACCTAGGGCAGGCAGCCCGATGCTTGCTGGTCCCCAAGCTTCCATGTGTCCCCCCTCAGTCACCCATCCAGGTTGGTCCCAAGCGCCTGGGTGCCACCCCTGGAAGACCCTGTGTGCAGGTGGGCTTCAGTGAGCAGGCGAGGGGCAGAGGCCCTTGTCCGCGGGGCTCGCGCCGTCTCCCCGTCGCTGGGGCCCTGCGGCTGCGGTGGAGGGCAGGGCCCAGGGTCACACGCAGTGCTGAGCGGTAGGAGGAGACCCCACCGGGCCGCCAGGCTTTGCAGGCACACTTCACTCCCACCAACTGCTCTGGAACCTCAGCCCCTCTGGGGAGTCTTCCCGAAGCCTCTGACCTTTTCCAGTGCGGCTGGCCACCTCATCAGAGTGAACGCTGAGCTCGGTGGGGTGGGGGCCTGCATTCTAACGCCTCCCCAGGGGTCTCCATGGCAGCCTCCCGGGCCCCTCCCTCTCCCGGCCTGACCCTTGCACGCGGCCATCTCTGCCCAACGGTGCTGTTTCGAGCCTTCCTGCCCAGGTGGCTCTCCGCCAACGGAGCTGCTCGCTGTCCTGCGGGCCTTGAGCTCCGGGTCATTTGTCAGATGCAGCCCTTGCAGCTGCTGCCTTCTCCAGGGCTGCACCCCGAGCTTTGGGGACAGAGGCTGGGGCAGCTGTCCGGCCCTGAGGACTTGCTGTTGCATCGTCTCTGCTCAGACACAGGCACCCTGCACCCTAAGTGGGGCACTGGACGGAGGCCCAGGGTGTTCGACTCTGCTCCCAGCGCTGCCACCAGCATCTTGTGCTGTGTGGCCTTGGACAAGTCACTACACCTCTCTGGGGCTCTTCTTCCCACAGGAGCCTTGGGAACGGGCGGCACGTTGTCAGCATCTCTGTTTCCTTAGCCTCTGGTGGAACACGTAGGAACGAAAACACCCGAAGAGAGGGTGTGAAGGTCTGTCTCCTCGCGGACGCCCGGCGCGGTGCGAGCGGCTGGCGAGACCGCAGACGTTTACACTGGGCTGGAGAGCGAGGGTGACCAGCCTCCGGCCTGCCCGTTCCTTACCACGGGCTTGCTGTGCACCTACTACGTGCTGGTCCGAAGGCCCTGAATTCAAGGGTCTTAAATCCTAGTAACGGGAGACAAGTGAAAGACACAAATTACAGTGTCGGTGACTTGGGCCGCGGACGGAGCTGAGCGGGGGCTGGGGAGGGGGTGCCGGCGGGCCGCGGGTCTGCCGCAAGTGTGGCGGCGACAGGGACCTCGCTGAGCAGGAGCGGGAGCCACGTGGAGGTCTGCTGGGACGGCGATGTGGGCAAGGGAACAGCGGGTGCCCGTGCGTGTGTGTGTGTGCGCGTGTGCGCGCGCACGGATGCACGCACGTGCAGGAGGTGTGTGTGGCAGCAGAGGGACAGGCAGGGACATGCAGGCTGTGCAGGGGTGTCCCTGATGGAATGAGGAGCCTGTGGTTGGTCTGGACCACAGGCCCTCCCTCTGCCTGCTGGGCCGCGACATGGTGGGCAGCCCCCCAGGAGGGGCAGGAGCCCCTCCCCACCGATCCCCGGGGTGCTCATCCGCCCTCCCCTTCTCGCTCGCAGCTGTCCCCAGGGCCACCATGAGGAACATCTTCAAGAGGAACCAGGAGCCCATGGCGGCTCCTGCCACCGCCACGGCCACGGCGCCAGTTGGGCCTGCGGACAACTCCACCGAGAGTGGGGGCACCGGGGAGACCAAGGAGGACATGTTCGCGGAGCTGAAGGAGAAGTTCTTCAATGAGATGAACAAGATCCCCCGTGAGTGTCGCTGAGGCCAGAGACCCGGGAGGGCCTTGTGGGTGGGGCCTTGGGCGGGGCCTTGTGGCGGGGCTTTGGGGCAGCGCCAGGACGGGATTGGCTGGATTGTTTCCTAATGTTCGGGTTCCACGCCGGGTTATTTGGGGAGCCCCTAGGAATGTGGGCGTGTGGACTGGTGTGATGAGGGGAGCGAGGGGCTTATGTGCCCCAAACTCCAAGGGGACAACGCTCTAGTAAAATCTAGAAAACTCAAAAGGTAAAGCCAAAATAAGATGAAAAATGATGAAACAGAGATCACCGCTCACGTTTTCCAGTCACACTTGAAACTACTTTACTTTGGAAGATGGGAAAATAAATGTTCCCCTGCTTTCTGAGTTCCTGGCAAAAGCTGTAGGGAGGCTCTGCCTGGGAGCAGCCGCCAGGGGAGAGAGGGGCTTTGGGGACCACAGGGAGCCGCCCAGGGCCAGCCCTCGGGAGACTGAGCATGGGGTGGGCCTCAGGGGCCTCCCACCCGTCTGATAGGGGCCTCCCAGGCCCCAGCTGCTGCCACTCCTCGGGCAGGTGCATCCACCAGCAGCTAAGGGCAGAGCCAGGTGCTAACGATGACGTGTGAAGCGTCTCACCTGCAGATCTGTAACGAGCGTGGGATTAAGTGCGGGGCGCGGGCGCTGGAGGCCGCAGGCCGCGCGCGCTCTGGCCGCGGCGCCTGGGGCCACGAGGCAGAGCGGGGCTGACTGGGCCTTCCCCGTGGGGCAGTGCCGCCCTGGGCGCTGATCGCCATCGCCGTCGTCGCCGGCCTGCTGCTGCTCACCTGCTGCTTCTGCATCTGCAAGAAGTGCTGCTGCAAGAAGAAGAAGAACAAGAAGGAGAAAGGCAAGGGCGTGAAGAACGCCATGAACATGAAGGACATGAAGGGGGCCCAGGTAGGGGGGCCGCGGGGGGCAGGGCGCGTGTCAGCCCGGACGCCTCCGCGCAGAGACAACGTGCTGTGCGCCAAAGGCCACGGGGACGAGAACTGGGGAAGAGCGCCCCAGGGAGGCCACGCGGGGCCTGAAGACTCCACCTGCGGCTGGGGCGGGCGCGGCCAGGCCCGACGCCCCTGGTGGGGCCAAACTGGGTTTGCTTCCTGGTCCTTCGTCCTCGGGCTGCTCAGCCCAGAAGGCCCTAGTTTCCCTCTGTGAGTTGACAGAGACCTCTGGCTTCACTCTCCCACCCGGGGTGACTGGGAAGAATCTTTTGCTCCAGGAATCAACATGGAGGAGGATGGGGGGAAGTGCCTGACCTCAGGAAGTCAGCCAGGGAGCAAAGTGGCCTTTGTGTGCTTGTGCGTGAGCTCGTGCACGTGCGTGTGTGTGCGGAGGGGCTTCAGGAATGCCCTGGGCCCGCCCGGCCCCGCCAAGCAGCTGTGACTCCCCCAGCTGGTCTCAGCTGCTGGGTCTGTTCTCATGGCGCTTTCCTCCTCCTGCTGCGTGGACTCGCCGCTCCCTGCCGCTCGGATGCCCGCCCGGACGCCCTCCGGTAGGTCTTGCCCAGGGTGGGAGAGGCCTGAGCTGGGGGAGGCACCCCCTCCCCCAAGCTGCCGTGGGGCACTTGGCACAGTGCCTGGCCTCACTGCGCTGGCCTCGCAGGGGCGGCGTGCCCAGACGCAGAGCGGGGGGCTCTGCGGGGCTGCGCGCACCCTGGGCAGCGCCGCGCCCCCCACACCCAGCGCCGAGCCCCGCCCCGCACAGCTGGGCTGCTCTGCTCGTCTGGTAGCAGGTCCCTTTTCCCCACAGTCCCCGCCAGGATGACGATGATGCGGAAACGGGCCTGACTGAAGGCGAGGGGGAGGGAGAGGAGGAGAAGGAGCCCGAGAACCTGGGCAAGCTGCAGTTCTCCCTGGACTATGACTTCCAGGCTAACCAGGTGCGTGGGGCTGGGCCGGAGGATGCAGCGGGCCGGGGGGCTGCGGGGGAGGGCAGGCCGGGAACCTCAGGGCCCGTGCGGACGTCCGGGCCGCACGGCTGCCCAGCTGGCGCTCAGGAGGGGCCCCGGGCCGGCTCTGCTGCAGACCTGCCCACCAACTGGACAAACCCGTTGCCCTCTCAACCTCGGTGTCCCCGCCGGTGTCCCCAACTCTTGAGGATGGAGACGGGGCCCAGCCTCCCGCCAGCACCGGCCTGCCCTCCCCCGCAGCTGCCCGCCGCCAGGGCCGGTGCAGGCACAGCCGGTGCTGGGGCGGCCCTGAAACTCTGCGCTCTCCCCCCAGCTGACCGTCGGCGTCCTGCAGGCTGCCGAACTGCCCGCCCTGGACATGGGCGGCACCTCAGACCCCTACGTCAAAGTCTTCCTCCTCCCAGACAAGAAGAAGAAATACGAGACCAAAGTGCATCGGAAGACGCTGAACCCTGCCTTCAACGAAACCTTCACCTTCAAGGTGACGGGGGCTGGAGGACGGTGCCAGGTGCCTCCTGACCCAGCACCGGGTCCCAGCTGTAGCTGAGGTCCGGAAGGCACTGCCGCTGGGGACAGTGGCGGCAGGACAGTGGCCACGTGTGAGGTTCTGCCCAGGCCCCTGGAGGACCAGGATCCCCCACCCCTCTGTTCCCCAGGAGCAGGGGTCTTCTGTCTCCACAGACTGGCCAGGAGTCCCAGAGGCCAGGGCTCTGCCCACAGTACCCCTAGCCACCTTCTCTGCCCCTCTGCCCCTGCAGGTACCATACCAGGAGCTGGGGGGCAAAACCCTGGTGATGGCCATCTACGACTTCGACCGCTTCTCCAAACATGACATCATCGGGGAGGTGAAGGTGCCCATGAACACCGTGGACCTGGGCCAGCCCGTCGAGGAGTGGCGGGACCTGCAGGGCGGGGAGAAGGAGGAGGTGAGGCCCGAGACCGCGCGTGATGGGGCCGAGCCTCCAGGTCGCGTTAGGGTCTGGCTGTGTGGCTCTGGGCTCCTCGCCTAATGTCCTCGGACCTGGGTTCTCTCCTTCATTCTCTGCAGGGGAAGATGATATCTGTGTAAAGGTCGTAGTGTCTAGTAGATGTGTGGCATCTGGCAGGTGCTCAAGGAAACGACATGCTCGCTCTGTTACTCCGAAGTTCCTGCTGTTATTTAGGGAAAGTCGGGGCTCTGCCTCAGTTTACCCACGAGTAGAGCCCACGTTTGTTCTAAAGGACTCTCAGCATAGGAGCGTGTCCCTCTAGCAATGGCTACAGCATCTGCTCACTTACCAAATAAGCGAGCGGCCTCTGTGGACCCAAACATGCCGATTGTCTCGGCCGAGCCCTGTAGTGGTCTGGGCATGGTCCCTGGCAGTGAGGGGGCGGGAAGAGACGCTTGAGACCTCCTTCCTCACCGGAGGGTTCGCGGTGTGTTGGGGAAGGGCCCGACCCGAAGCCCGACGGGGGCGAGGCGGCCCATCTCTGAGAAGCAGTGACTCTGCGGCGGGCGTTGGCAGGGGGCTTGGGAGCCAGGAGCCCTTGGTGCTCCTCGCGTTCCCCCTGGCCCTGTGCCCAGGTGTCGTGGGATTCCAAGCACATCCTCTCTCCCCAAGCCTATCTCCCGCTGGTCACAAGGAACCCTTGCCCTGTCTGTATGAAGGAGTTGCAGGGACAGTAACATAAGAAAAGAGATGCAAAGTTCTTTAAAAACCACACATCCCTCTGCACGAGGAATGGCCAACAGGGAGCTGGCTCAGTGGGGGGAGGAACTGGAGGAAGCCTTCCGAGATACTCCATCTCCAGGGCCCTTGGACATGAGCCCTGATGCCACCTGGTCACCCTCAGGGGCTGTGCTGGGCAGCAGCAGGAGGCCACAGGGTCATCTGCTGAGACACCTGCTCAGCCATCACAGATTGTGAGACCTGGGGATGGGGGGAGCTGGGCTCCAACCACTGCCTTGCTAGTCTCAGGAAGACTGGTCGCCTTCCTAGAGGAAGTGGGACAGCTGAGATGACCCCGGGTCCCTTTTCTCCCTCTGGACAGCCAGAGAAGCTGGGGGACATCTGCACCTCCCTGCGCTATGTGCCCACGGCCGGGAAGCTCACGGTCTGTATCCTGGAGGCCAAGAACCTGAAGAAGATGGACGTGGGCGGCCTCTCAGGTGCGTGCAGAGCTCCTGGTTGCCACTAGGTGGCAGCCGCGAGCCAGTCTCTGCCGGAGCCCCGGCACCCACGTCCCCCAGGGGGCGTCTCTGAGCAGCTGCGGGTGCTGGGGGCAGGGCCAGGCAGCAGGAGTCTAGTTGCTGACCCCTACTTTCTCTGAGGGCCCCTGCCCCTCTGAGCTGCCTTCCTGTGCTCCCCTGCCATGCCCTGGGCGCCACCGGAGAAAGGACCCCCCAAATACGCCAGCGACCTAGGACTCTCCTGTCAGCGCAGCACAGGCAGTGGACGGGGCTCGCCATCTGCGGTGCCACCAAAATCTGGGACGCTTCCCTAGCACAGGCTCTGGGGCTCTGCTGCGGAAGGGGGCTGGGCGGGGCTGGCCCACAGCACGGTGGGACGTGCTGGTGGCGTGGCCGATCACCGTGCCTTCCCGAGTGGCAGCTGGTGCTCGGGCTTTGACTAGCAGGTCTGGCTGCCAGCCCAGCCCTGTCCCTAACCCATGGTGTGGCCTTGGCAGATCTGTCCTTTCTGTGGGCTCTGGTTTTCCGTCTGCAAGGTCAGCAGGATTAGACTGGGTCAGGGATGGCAGATGGAGACCGTCCCTTAGCAGTCCTCCCCCCTGCCTCGGACAGACGTCGCCCAGCCACCCTCACGCTTTTGGACTCAGTGGCCATGGGCGGGTGGGGCTGACCGCACCTCTGGGCTGCGCCTTCCTGTGCAGACCCCTACGTGAAGATCCACCTGATGCAGAACGGCAAGAGGCTCAAGAAGAAGAAGACGACGGTGAAGAAGAAGACGCTGAACCCCTACTTCAACGAGTCCTTCAGCTTCGAGATCCCCTTCGAGCAGATTCAGGTGCTGGGCGGGGCTGGCGGGCCAACACTTGGGGGCAGAACCGCTTTGCCCATTGGGGAGCTCAGGCTCTCACTATGCTGCCTGGGGGGCTTCCAGAGGAGGCAAGTTGTGGCCATTGGCCCTTTGGGGTGGGGAGGGGGAATGGGATTTGGCGCTGCTAAGGAGGTGGGCTGGCTGCCGCCGTGGTCCCGGCTGGGCGATCTCCGCCCCATTCCGCTGCCCAGGTCTGTACCCAGCTCCTCGGACCCCCTCCTCTCTCCTCCTTCTCTTCTTCCTTCCTTCCCTCCTTCCCTCCCTCCTACCAGCCAGTCCTCTACGTATTCTGGCATGAGCGGATCTGACCCTGGCAGGACAGGAGACCCCCAGCATCTGGGCTGGAGCAGGGGGCTTGGAGTCCTGGTCTCTCCTTTGCAGGGAGCTGCCCCTCATCCTCCCCCACCCCGCCCCCAGGAGGGCCGGGGGCAGGGGTGCTAAGGCAATCCTCAGAGTTTGTGTCGTCACTGAGAATTCAAGGGAACACAGGCAGCTCAGCGATAATGTCAGACCAGAAGCAGTTCTTATTTTGGGGAACTTAAGATAGTTTTCTGGCCCAGGAATCTCAGATGCAACGTGTCCTGAACCGGCACAGTGACCTCCTCTATACCCCTCCAGCCAAACCTGCCCTGTCCAAAGTCTCTGATTTCAATGAACGGCCCCGCCACCTACCCAGCTGCCCGAGCCAGACACCTGGGCGTCACCTTAGAGCCCCCGCCGCTCTGCATTCACCTTTGCCCCACGTGCTTTGCCGAGCATTTCCTAAGTGCCAGGCACTTGCCAGATGCCAGAGAGACAAATGGGTAACAGACACGGCCCCCGGTCTCCAGGAGCTCACAGTCAGGAAAGGGGGGTGTCACAGGCCACTGGAACAAGGGTGCGAAGACTGTGGACAGTTCAGGGCAGGCTTGGTCCCAGAGGGTGAGTCTGAGCTGGCCGGGTCAGGGGGGAGAAGGGCCTTGAGGGTCCCTCACCAACCCGGCTGACCACCGAGTCGCCCTGGACGCCTCTCCAGTCCAGCCCGCACTTTCTCCCCACTGCCTTGGCTCAGGTACCAACATCTCCCCTCCCAGACCGCTGGCCTCCGCCACCCGTCCCGTCCCCCTTCAGGCACCTCCTCCACCCTGTGCCACTTTCTCCACTGAAACGCCTGGGCTGCCTTCTCTCCAAGGCTCCCTGCTGCTTGCTGAAAGGATCGAATCTGTGCTCCTTGGTTGACCCCGCCTGGGGCTGACCCCATTCCTGCCTCTGCCTCACACTGGACCTCATGACTCTGAACTTCATCTGCTTCCCAGACACCAAATGCTCTGGCATCTCTGTGCGGCCGCCCAGGCTGATCCTCTTTCCCCCTTCCTGCTTGGAGAAACGCTCAGTCTCCACCTCCTAGCTCGTAGTCACCTCCTCCGCGAAGCCTTCCCGATTCCTCCTGAGCTCCCCTAATATCTCGTGCTTACCTCCCTAGTAACCTCCATGGCTTTGTTTGAATCGTGGCCTGCCTCGGAGGTGGAACCCCCCTTTCGCTCCTCCGCACCGCCGCGGGCGCCCCGGCGCCAGCACGGGGCCCGGAGCGCGGTCCCGGACCGATGAGCGCCTGGCGGCGGGGGCAGCTGGGGCGCGGGGCGCGGGGGCCCGGCCTTCGCCCGCCAACGCGTGGCCCTCCGTCCCCTGCAGAAAGTCCAGGTGGTGGTCACCGTGCTGGACTACGACAAGCTGGGCAAGAACGAGGCCATCGGCAAGATCTTCGTGGGCAGCAACGCCACGGGCACGGAGCTGCGGCACTGGTCCGACATGCTGGCCAACCCGCGGCGGCCCATCGCCCAGTGGCACTCGCTCAAGCCGGAGGAGGAGGTGGACGCTCTGCTGGGCAAGAACAAGTAGGCGGCGGCGGCCGCCACGCCGACGAGATCCGGAGCGACGATACCTCAGCCACGCAGCCGCAGAGGCTCCCCCGCCACGCGCTCGCGTCCCCGTCCGCCCCTCCCTTCTGTCTCCTTCCAGACCGGCGTCCCCCGACGGCCGCGGGCCCGCGCCCCGCCGCGCGCGCCCCCCCCCCCCCCCCCGCTTCGCTCGCGCCTCGCCCGGCGCGGCCGCCTTCGACGGAGCGGCGCGGCGCTTCCGGGCTCCGCCGGGTCTGCACGGACAAGATGGCGGCGCTTCCGGTCGGGGCCGGAAGCGGGGGCGCGGCCCGTCCGCGTGGCCAGACCGTCCGCGGGGACCGTCCCCCTCGTGGACAGCATCAGGCTCGGAAGCAGCAGCGGCCCCGCTCCCCAGAGAGGCCACAACGACCCCCGGGGCGTCGTCCCCGCCGCGGACTCGGGCGCCCCGCGGCCCCGCTCGCCTGCGCTCCCGCCTGTGCTCGCCCCTGTCGCCGTCCGAAGACGTCGCCTGCAGCGCCCGAGCCTAAAGGGCGCTTTCGCTCGTTGCGCCCCCCGAGGTCCAGGTGAGAGGGGAGGCCGGGCGCCCCGAGCCACCCGGCCCGCGGGGACACGTCCCTCCGCCTTCCGCGCACGGCGTCCCTTCCCAGCGGGTGGCGGGGACCCCGCCAAGGCTTCTACCCCACAGTCGCGTCCCCGGCCCCCTCGTGTTCCCGCACTGACAAAAAGCCATATATATGTTAGGTTTGCACTGAGTCCCCTGCTAAACCTTCGTCCCTGGCTCCAGAGTCAGCGCCACGTGAGCAGAGGCCAGGCGGCTTCCTGGGCCCCGTCTGCCATCCCTGCGTCCCTTCGGGCAGCCTCTCTCTCCCAACCATGAAGCCCCCAGGCCCTTTCCTCACTCACAGCTTCCTCGGGAGCCTGGGGGTCTCTCTGCCAGCAAAAATGGCAGCGCACTCTGTCCTGCCCGTCTGGGCCGCTTCAGCTTCCCCGAGGCACCTGAGACAGGTGGACGCTGCTGCCGAAAATCAGGCTTTGAGGATCCAGTGTGACCAAGGTGCAGAGTCTTTGTGCCTCTGCCGTGCCACCCCTTTCGGTTGGGGCGGGGGAGGGCACACCTCTGCCAGAAGCAGGGAGCAGCGCTCAGCCTCGCCCCTTTGGGAGCACCGTCTTGCTCGTGGCCTGGGGCGTGGGGCATTGTTCGTTACGGGACCCTGTGTGAGTACTCAACCATGAAGAGGGCGAGCTCTGACGACTGCGAGCTTTGGCCCCTGGGACAGTAGGGTGCCGGCAAGGGTGCATGAGTCACTGACTCTTCTGTCTCCCCAGAGACATGGTGCTTTCTCAGGGTCTCCTCACACTCATCCCCTCCCGGTGTCCCACAAACCTCAGAGACACCCCCCCCCCCCGCATCAATCTCAGCCCCCTTTCCCAGTCGTCTTTTTACCCCTGGGGGGCCTCTCTGCCTACAAACCAAGTTCAGCCCTGCCAGAGCCCAGGACTGGCCGTGGTCCTGACGGGGATGAAGAAATCCACAGGCAGCTCTGGTGGCTTGGGTGTCCCTGGCTGGGGACAGGGGCTGGATTTTCGTCGCCCCCTGGTGGCAACCTTGAGGGGTGGGGACAAGTGGCAGAGAGACGAAGTGACCTGGGCATAGGGAGCAGTTCCCTCCTCCAGGTGTAGCAGGTCCTGAGATGGATGCTTGGCCCAGATGAGCCGTCCTAGCAGAAGCCGCCTGTCGGGGCCCGTGACTTAGGCAGAGAACTATGTGAGTTTTCTCCACCTGAGGGGTGACGTTGCCCAAACCTCAGAGTGCCATTCTGAAACCCCACTGCCCTGCAGGTTTCTTCGTGGGGCCATTAGGGAGTTGGGGTGACACCCAAAGTAGGATAGAGTGAGGGTCTGGAGGCCTGTGCGTCTCAAGGCCTGATCTTGGTGGCCCAGAACCCCATGGTATGGTTGCCAGATTTGGCAAATAAAAATACAGGATGCCTAGTGGAATGTAAACTTCAGATAGCGAATAATTTTAAAGTCTGACTCTGTCCTAGGCAGCATGTGGGACATCGTTGTCTCCATGAAATTCCGACGTAAGTGGCCGCCTGTGTTTTACCTCCATCCACTGCTCCCCTCGCCCCTCAGTCCCACGGGCCAGAGACTAGTCACCAAGGATTTCACTTAACCTGTTTCGTGAGATGCAATATTGATAAGGGGACACTGTGACTTGAAGACACATGAATATATTTTTTAAGCGACAACAAAACAATCTTCAGAAGCCATTTGAGCCTCATCCGCCCCAGGTGCGGTTAGCTGTACGGAGAAGACGGTAGTTGTCCGTAGGCGTGGCCTGCCCTTGCTCCAGCGAGATGCATGTCTCCGACTCCCGTAGCAACGCATGGCGGGGCTGCGCGCGGGGCCCACGCTCTGCGCAGCTGCGGGGGCTGCTCCTTTGCGTCTGTCATGAAGTCTGCCCCCCCACGCCCCCACACCCCCCTTGCCCCCCGGGAATCCCCAGTGGGAGCCGTTGCCCGCCCGGCCGTGGGGGGCGCTGGAGGCCTGTCCCCGCCAGCCGCACACCCGTCCGCGGAGGTGGCCGTCCACGTGCCGTGCCCTGTGCCAAGCCCGGCGTCTGGTTCCCCAGTGGCTTCTGCGTCCTGTGTGTGTGTGTGGCGTCCTGTTCCCCCACTGTCTGACTTAACTGAAAAGCCATAAAGGGCTCCTGTTGGAGCCCGGCCTCGCCTCTTCCCAGGAGCCCCTGTCCCCCCGACCGGCTCCCCACAGAACACTCACGAAGGGCTTGCCTGCGGCCACCTCCTGCTCTCAGCCTCGTGTCATCAGGACGGATGGTGTCCAGGGCTTCTGGTGGGGCCTCAGGTGTTGCCCGGGGCCCTGGCAAGCTGGCTCCCTCCGCCTGGGTTGACTGTCCAAGCCCATCCGCACCCTGCAGTGGCGGGGCCGTGGCGGGGCACTCCAGAGCTTCAGGTACCTTTCTGGGGGCCTGCGGGGTCAGGGTCTCCGGGTGGTAGTGGAGGGGTGTCCTGGGGGAAGCCAGAGAAGTCGTGGGCTCAGCTCCTCCCCTGTGCCCCTCCTGCAGTGTGGCAGAGGGCATGGGCGTGGAGGGGTGTCTCTGAGAGCAGTGGGCAGGTGCCATGGCATCACTTGGGGGACCCCACAGCCCCCCGTCAGTGCCCCGGAGCAGCCAGCTAGGTGCCCCCAGTGGTCAGGGTGGGAGAGGTCCCAGGCCATCATGTCGAACCAAGGGGAGACAGGTAGGTCCCATCTTGTGGCCCTGGCCTCAGGACCCCATGAGGACAGACATGTCCTGGGAACACAGGAGGTGAGGACTGTGGGTCAGGTGGGCGTGTCAGGCAGATTGAGGGGGCCGGGGGGGGGGGTCTGTCCTACACGAGCCTCGATGCCTGAGCACGCTTGCGGCCCAGGGATCCCCACGCTTGGGACATGGAAGGTGGGGAGAGCAGAGGGGCTGTGCCCGAGCTGGTGGGGTCAGGTGCTCAGAGACGTGGGGGACACGGCTCGCTCTGGGCTCCCCCACCACCGTGGCCAGAGTGAGGGTTAAGCGCATCTGCCGAGGCAGAGCAGGTGACAGACGGTGTGGGTATTGCCACCCAGCTGCCACGGTCGCAGAAGCCTGGCCACCCTGCCCCCTCCCCCCCGAGGAGCTTCAGACCCAGGCGCTGGGCCGTGGCCTGCCCTGTCCCCCCAGTGCAGCAGCCCCACCAGGACCCTGCCTGTCGTCCTGGGACGACCCACGCACACTGCCCGCCCCCCTGCTTGGCCGTGCTCCCCAGCCTCCTCGCGTGGACTCTGGTTCTTGTCTGATGCCCTTGTCAAACTGTCATTTTGTAATGGGCTGAGTCTCCTTATTAAATTAGCTGAAAGAACTCTGGGGTGGGGGGGGTCTCCAGTTTTGTTTGTCTGCTGGCGGTCAGCAGGGCGGTGGAGGGGGAATACCAGGTGGGCAGCTTATGGCGGTGGGTGGGGACCGTGTTGTCCTCAGGATGGCTTTCCAGGCAGCATCTCCTGGGAGGCTGGGGAGGGACCCCGTCCTCGAAGGCCTTCTGCAGAGCTAGGCCTGGGGACAGGCACAGTCCGGCAGACGCGAGGAGGTGGGCCCTTGGGTCTGCGAGTCCCCCATGGCCCGATGCAGAGAACCTCCGCTGTCTGCCCCGCACTGGGGGTGAGGGGACACTGGGCCACAGCACCTTCAGGGACACAGAGGGCAGAGGGCGGCGTCTGCAGGCCCGGGTGGGGTCCGGCTCCGTCCTTAGGCGCCAGGCCACTCTGCGGACATTGTCTAGGCTCTGAGGGCAGCTTGGCCAGAGGGTGGGAGGGGGCCCCAGGCTCTGGCAGTGAGGTGTGAGCAGGGCCACAACCTGCCAGCTTTGGTCCCTTGCAGGGAGGCTGGGAAGCTGCCCAGCGAGGGGCCCAGCCTGCCTGGGGACGGGATCTATTGGGAGGGTCCGGTCCTCGGCCACCAGTGCAGCCGTCCCCACAGGGCTCACCAGGTCCAGGAGCCCGTGAGCCTCCGGCTCCTTGGCCTCTGACCTGCTTCCAGACCAGGTAGCACAGCAGGGAACACCCCCCCCCCCCGCCCCCGGGCTGCCTGTGCATGCGCCGTCAGAAACCAGGTCTCCGCCCGCGGAGCACAGGGCTGGCTGCAGGGACGAGCCAGAGCCAGCCCAGCTGCCTGCCTCCTGGGCCCAGCCCCTGAGTCTGGATTTAAGCTCCAATAATCCATGTTGGCCACTGCTGTGGCCTGGAGCAAACGGTGACCATCACGGTTATGACGGATAGCTGAGGGGTGCCACAGACCTCTAGGATGCGGAAAAACCACCCCAGGGGACCCCACACGGCTCCCCACACACAGAGGGCAGCAGCGCCCGCAACACGGGCCGGGACGCTCGCCACGGAGCCCCGCTCTCCCCGGGAACAGCCGACGTGGAGTCGCCGGCCCCTGGCCCCTCCAGGCGAGGCTCTTCCTTGGCTTGACTCCAGGGCCCCTGCTGTCAGTGGTGGTGAGCACTCGGCCCTGCGGCAGAGGAGAGGGCAGGGCCCTCAGTGGCACTGGTGATGGCGGAGGACAGCCCGCAAGCCCCGCCTCCTACACGGGGAGACACCGTCACAAAGTTAGACCACAGTTTTATTTACTCATTTATAAATACTGTTGTGTTTACAGGCATCTTGTATTTGTGAATACTATTATTTCCAAACCTTCAAACACAATACTTAATACTTTGTAATAACAACCAGTAAAGCAAGTTCATTCACCTCAGGTTGAAGGCCACTCAAAATTGCATAAAAGTACATTCAGCTCAAGAAGCGGATGGTGCCCCAAGTTTACACACTCGCTGGTGCTCTGACTGCCGTGGGAGTGGGGGCGGAGTGGGTGGAGCGACAGACACCCCCTCGGTGGGAGAGGACAGAGACCCCAGGGTGGTCCTTACAGGCTCCCCCGCCCATCCGGCCCATCTCAGGGCGGAGAAACCAGGAAGCCCAGCCTGAGTCTGGAGCCACTCGCCCAATACAGGACGCTAGGGTGACAAACTCCCTCCTTTGGAGGTGGCGACCCACCTTCTCAAGGGTTCAGGGGTGCTGGCTGGGGGGCCACGTGCTCCCAGGACCCTCTGTGGCTTGGTCGAGTCCACATGTCCTCCCCAGGGGACAAGCTGCTTGCCCAGGTGACGGGTGCGGGAGAACGTGAAAGCCCCTGGTATGGAATCTGCCCTTGTCCCCATTCTAGTTTGGGGGGACCCTCGGGGCTCCCCACAGTCAGCTGCCTCTTGTGAGTGAGCTGTTTGCTGACAGGTCACACTCTGGACAAAACCCGAGTACAGCAGAGACGCACCTGTGGCCAGGGGACCGGGCGGGGTGCCACTCTGGGTGGGTTCGTGGGAACCTTCTCTAAAGCACTGTCAGCTCGGAGGGGCAGCAAAGAACAAAGGACGCGGGATGAGACGGGCCAGGTGGTGCGCCACAGGGCACCCTGCCATCACCTCATGGGGCCACGTCAGAGCGGCGGGAGGGGGCCCGGCGGACTCACCGCCCACACGGCGGCAGGACGGAGCCCGGCGCGGAGACAGGTCCTGGGGGTGGCGGGGGACGCAGACAGGGACAACGCGGTTTGTAGGGAACCGCTCACTGGGCACACGCCGCTGGCCCGTGTGCACGCACTGCTCGTTCTCCTGGGGGCCGGGCTCCCCCCAGGCGTGAGGGCGCGTGGGTGCGTTTTCCCGCGCTCCAGCTGGCGGTTTGGCTTTCCCACCCCAGAGACCACGTCGTTCACTAGTAGCTGCGACAGTAACAGTTCCTGGGCTGCGAAGAAGTTGATCTATCTCTGAATCTAATCAGAACGCCGCGACAGGCAGCTGCCCTTAACAGACTCTGCTGCCGGGAGCAGGGTCGATACTCATTAGGGGCTGATGACAATCTCCCTGGCTGGAGGGCGAGGCCCCGGAGACGGGGCAGGCTCCGCTTCTGTGGCCCTCCCTCCCAGTGCCGGCCTCGGGCCCCAACCCGTCCGGGGTCCCCGCCCGGCCACCCCACTCTCACGGGCCTTCCAGGCGAGTACGGCCCTGTGCGCGGCCGCCTGGCCTTGGCACGTGAACGTGAGGCCTGCTGGCTGCATCCTCCGCAGACCCGCCAGGGAAAGGCCACCGCGAACGGCACCGGAGCCCTGGTTCCCATCGCCCCGGCCCGAGGAGGTGCTCCGCAGACGCGGCTGCGGCCCCGCTGGGAAGCACCCTCATGCTGCCGCGGAGCGAGGGCCACGGGCAGGAGCGGCGGGGCCGGGCAAACACGCACGGCCCGGGCGCCGCAGCTCAGCTTCCCGCAGGCCAGCCCGGCCCGAGCCTGCCGTCCCCACGCGCTCTGACCCCTCCGCGGCAGGCCTGTGTCCTTGCCCTGCCGGGAGCAAGGCCGCCAGTGCCCTCCGCACCACGGTCGTGTCCCCGCAGGGGTCAGCGCCCCGCTCGTGGTAGGCAGTGCAAATCCACGGGGGAACCAGACTTCCGAAGTTAGGGCAGGTTCCGAGTTAAAGAAATGGCCCGATCTTCCTGGGGATAAACAAGTCACGGGACTTTTCAGCCTGGAAGGGCTCTCGAGGGTCCCTAGTCCAACCTATATGAGGGACGGAGATGGCCGACCCCAGGGCGGGCGCTGCCGGGGCTGGTGTGGATCCTGGGGCCTCCTTCCCGCTTCCTGCCCTGCCCTTGGAGCTGCCTGCTGACTGGTCACGGGACTCACCCCGAGAGGTCGAAACTGGTCCGGATGTCAGGGCGAGGGCCACGTTCTGTGGCTGAGACTGGCCTGCGCCTGGGCAGCGCCACCCGCGGCTGACGGCTGTGTGCCTCACGTCCCGGCCGCGCTGGCACGAACCGTGGCCTTGGCGGGCAGGACGGAGGCGCAGCTGGGGTGCCGTGTTGCCCACAGGGAGGAGCCCGGCCCCCCCTGCTGCCGAGTCCTCCCGCTGCCCTTCTGAAGAGCAAGCAGCCCCGCGGTGGCTGCACGGCCAGCCGAGCTGTCCGCCACCTCGCTCCCACCCCGCCTGAGGGGATGCAGTGCTGGGGCGAGAGAGGCTGCACCCCACAGAACGGGGGCCCGCAGCCGGGACTGGGCGTTGGGCACAACAGAGGCCCTGGGGGTTCACACATGTTGGGGGACCCCCAGGGCCATCGCAGGGGGCCACAGGCCTGGAGCACAGCCCGGCGCCAGCTGCCCTTGACAGTCTCTAGCCACACCGGGTGGGAGCTGGTGGCAGTAGAGGGGCCTGGGGTGAGGTCACCACTCCCAGAGCATCGGGAGCGGATGGAGGCGGAGCCGCGATGGCCAGCTCCCTCCCCAAGGCGTGGGCTCCGGTGAACCAGAAGAGCCCGGGGCTGTGCCGGAACCGTGCCCGGTGCCCGCGCCCCGGCAGACCGAGGTGGCAGAGCGGAGCCTCGCGCCGCTGGCCTGCCCTGCTCCGTGTGCGCCCGGCAGGTGAGGGCCGCGGCCACTGGGGACACACGGGCACCTGTGCACAGGGCGGTCGGCACGGTGCTGAGGACGCGGAGGACTGAACGCGAGGCCTGACGCGTTCGGGACCCGAGGCCCTGGAGGGGGGCCACGCGTCACGTGTTCTCGGCCACGGAACCGGTGATCCTGAGACTAAGAGGGGCTTTGTCACCACGAGCTCGTCTTTCTGGCAAGAAAGGGCATCTGCCCCAGGGAGGAGCGGCGAAGGGCGGGGCGCGGGGCCGCCCCAGGCCGAGGGAGGCACACGCGGGCTGGAGGGAGAGCGTGGCCGTCCCACGGGGGGCCGTGGCGTCTCCCCACGCTCGCTTTTCTGTTCCTGAGAAAGCGGGGCGGCCGGCCCCGCGGCCCCGCCTCCGGGACGCGCCAGGTCGGTGGGCGCCACCCCCAGAGCGAAGGGCCTCGTGGGCATTCCCTGAGAACTGGGCCACGCCGCCCAGGAGAACATGCGCCCGGCCAGCAGCAGCTCCTTCTGGAAACCGGCAGGGAACGGAAGACAGTTTCATCTCCTCCAAAAACGGGTTTGCCAGAGACACGTTTCCCGTTCGGGAACTGGGAGCCTGGCTCACGGCGTCTGGTTTAGGAGCACGTGATGTCTCAGAGGACCGTGGGAACAACGGGGACAGAGGCTGTGCGCTAAGGGGTGGACCACGCTGAGCACTGAGTGTCGCCGGCCACCCTGACACAAGGGTTTAAGTGACCCACACACTCGGAGTAAACCGGCCACGGGACAGAACTCCCATAAGGAGCCGACGCTTCAAGTATCAACGCTGGTCACTGGCGAGCATGACCGGGGCGACCTCTCCAGGGCTGGGCCTGGTGTTTCCAAAGGCAGTTTTTGTCTGGAGGAAGAAGGCCAAGTTGTGACAGGTACAAAAAGCCACGTGCGAATGGCGAACAGGAACAGGGACTCGTCGGCTGGAGGTGCCGGAAGGGCTGTCCATACGCAGAGGCACGGGACGGCCGGGGGCCTCCACGCACGCCGGGGAGGCCCTGCTTCTGAGCGACAGAGGTCAGCCACAGCGGCACCTGACCGTGGGTCCCTGGGACACGACAGTGGACGGCCAGACCCAACGAGGTCTGGGCTTTGCCCTCGCGTTCCGTGACCGCCACCGACTGGTGGCTCCGCCAGAAGCCTCCACGGGGAAGGTTCCTCCTGCTGCGTCCAAGAAAACCCACTGGCCTCCCCTGCCCCGCGTGCCAGGCAGTCCAGCTCGCCGTCTCAGCCGTGGTTGGCCTTTCTGCCCCCTCTGGCAGAGGCTCTGCCGACCCCACACGCCCTGCCCTGCTGCCTCCACTTGGGCCCCTCTCCCATCAATCCGCCCCCTCCCCACGCCTCCTTGTGACGTCATGTCTCCTTAGGACCAGAGCAAGGGGACAGGGAGGGCGAGAGCCGGGGCGGGGGCACAGGCTGGCAGGGTGCTGGGAGCCCAGGCTTCCCCCGTGGGAGCTGGGGACGGGCTGGCATGTCTGCCATGGCCTGGCCTCCCAGGGGGCCGGGGGCTGCCACCCAGACAACACTCGTGGGTCCAGAGCACCCCAGCAGAGACCCCCTTTCTGATATGGCCAAGGGCAGCTGAGGCTAGGGGAAGGGGCCAAAAGGGAGGGGACTCCACCGAGGCAGGGGGAAGGGAGCGCAGTGAGCCGGGGTGTCCCGCTGGCTGACAGAAAACATGGGTGACAGTGCGAGGGGGACAGAGGCATTCGTTCCTGAGAGGTGAGCACTCCCGCACCGTGGGGCCGGTCCCGCACCCGCGGTCTGCGGCAGCCCACACAGGCCTGCGGTGGCTGCCGCAAGACTCACCGGCATCGGTCGGTGGAAAGGCTGTGTCTGGGTCGGGGCTGACGTGTTTGGACCCACCCAGTGTGGACGGGCAGCCGAGCAGGACGAGGGGCCCTCGGCTAAGCCTGGCGCAGCTCCGAGGCCCTGGCGCGGGGCACGGTCAGCGTCGGGCTCCGGTTCACGCTGCTGCAGGAGCGGGCGCGGTGCACAGGGGGCGGCTGCAGGGGCGTCAGGGACCGCGTCTTCCCCCCAACTCCCCCCTTCGGCCGGCAGAGGGGCGGGGCAGCAGGCCCAGGCTACTTGGACAGCTTGCTGATGACTCTGATGAGGGCGCCGTTCTCATCCTTCAGCCTCTGGTTGTCTGATTTCAGCTCCGTTAAAACCTGCAGGGCGGCACACGGAAGGCGTGTGAGGGGCCGGGGCCGGGCCGGGCCAGGGGCCAGGGGCCAGGGGTGGGGCCGTCACCACCCTTCCCCAGGGACGTAGCCCTCCACTCGCTGGGCCGGTGATCCGTTTTGGGGCCCACAGCCCTGTGCCCTCTGACCTCACGTCTGCTGTGCGGGCTCCCCCCCGGTCCCACGGAGCCGGCAGCACGGGGGTCACCACAGTCTAGACGAGCTGGGGACAGTGCCGCAGGGGGGTTCTGGACAGGGGTCCTGGAGCCGGTGAAGGGGACGGGGAAGGGGAGACACGGTCCCCGGGCCCCAGGGGGGAGTGCGAGCTGGGGGGACTCGCCCCCCTCCCTCCGAGATGGCGTCGCGCGGCCACTTCCGCCCTCCGGCCCAGGGCCCTTCTGGGTCTTGTCGCCGCAGTGCCGAGGTGCAGTGAGCACTTGGCAGGGATGTAACTGTCCCCAGAGCTCCCGCCGACAGGTGCTGTGGGCACCAGGCCTCGCCCGCTGTCAGCCAGCGGTTTTGGGGGTGCTGTCACTCCCGGACATGGGCTCTGGCGGGGAGACAGAGGTCCCTGCCATCCTGGAATGCTGTGTGGTCCTGTCTGACCCAGCAGCCCGGGCCCTAGCCCGACGGCCAGCCCATGCCAGGGACGGGACGCCAGTGGGTCTGGCAGGGGCGCCGTTCCCGGGGGGCCGCTGGCAGGGGCCCGAGAGGGCTCCAGAGTCCGTGCTGTGTCCGGTCAGTCGGTCCATCCACAGGACACGTGACTGGCGACCGTCCCAGGGCTCGAGTGTCAGGAGGCCTGAGTGGCGGTCACTGGGCCGCGCTGCCCACCACGGAGGGGGCTGGCGGGCACACCGACAGGGCGGAATGGGCCCCTGGGCCGCACGCGGGACCCACGTCGGCTGCGGGTGCGCGTGCGCCCGCCGTGGAGCCCAGCATCCACCATGGGCAGGGAACGTGGGACAGGTGTGGGTAGCAGGTGCTCACGCCGCAGCCTCACGAGTCCACAAACGAGGGAAAAGGAACCATGACTTCTCCAGGCGCGACCCCGGGTTCCGCCTGCAGTGCAGAGGCGGCGGGGTGGGGGGCAAACCTCGGCACGTGCAGGAGCCGAACCCCAGCCTGTCACGGTGCTGATTCTTGGGTGACCAGGTACCTTGCCAGGTTTCTAAAGGGCAGTCCGAGCCCACGTCCCCTGGAGGCGGGGCTCTGTGAGGCCCGCGGGCTGTGCAGGCTCCAGGCTCTGTGGACGACAGCAACCGGGCAGGTGACCCACACTTTACTGAGAGGATGTGAATCCAGAAGACACCAGAATGACACCTGTCCTTTGGCCCTGCCTCTCCCATGTCCAGCCCAGTCAGAGCCGCTGCCTCCGTCCCCGGGCCTGACCACGGAACTTCCACGGCGCCCGCGCAGACGGCCGAGCGGCCCCCTTCTGCTGTCTGTGCAGCTGTGACGCGGTCCCAGAGGCTGGGTCGCACGGCGCTTCCCGGGGGGGGGGGTTCCTCAAACCAGACCCGGGCTCTCTGCCCCTTTTCTAAACGAACGAACACCTCGTCGGGCCTCGGTGACTTATTTCAAAAAAAAGGGGCCAAAACAATTCCCTAGCTGAACATACTACAAGCGACATCTCAAGGGACTGTCAGCAAGTCCAGAAGTGGGTGCAGAAACCGGGAGGCGGCCCCACGCCCGACTCCCGGGGGCGGGGTGGGGGGGTGGGGGGTGGAGGATGAGCAGAGCGGCGTGAGGGGGCGTGGCCAGGCAGGCGCACACGGGGCCAGTGTCGCATCAGCTTCTTAAGTTTCTAAGTGTCCAGTCTACCACGGCCTGACGTCGAGGCACCGCGGACCAGTGAAGCTGGGGGCACGCGTCCTACAGCCTTCCACGAGGGAAGTGTCAAAGGGGGCGAGGACACAGGGCCTGCGGGGGGACGGGGGCTCGAGGGGTCCTGGCGAGCCGCCCGGCAGGATGCGGCGTGTTCTCCGGGGAGCTGTGAGAACGCGAGCCCCGCCCCAGCCCGCTGCCTGTCCGCCTGGGCTGTCCCCTCTCTGCCCCTGGTGCGGGTGAACAGCTCTCCCCGTAAAGGCCCCGAGAGTGACTTCGGTTCGCGGGCCCCACGGTCTGGGCCGCGGCCACGGACGGGCGGCAGCGCACGGCCAGGTCCAGTCACGCGTTACTCGGGGAACCGAAACTGGACTCCACGAAGGCTTCACGCACCGCAAACCCTGGTTCTTCCAGCCATCCGTGCGGCTCCTGGGCCGCCCTGGGGACCGCGGGTGCAGGCCCGTGACAGCGGACAGCGCCCCACAACGGTGCCTCTGCCGGGGCGACAGCTCTGGGCTGGCAGGGGCTCGGGGCAGCTGACCTACCCCAGGGACGCTGTGCTTCGCGCTGCGGGGCGGGGACCGTGCGGTGCTCGCCAGTCCCTGCTGCACCGTCCGGGCCGACGCCACAGGCTCATCAACACCGCAGCGGCCAGGCCGTGGGCCTGGAAGCTGACACACGCCTGGTGCGGCCACTCCGTCCAGGTGACCCGGAGCCGTGTTTTCATATGCGAAATGACTGTCCTGAGGAGCAGGCGAGATGCCACGTGACGCCCTCGGCAGGGGACAGCGCGAATGACAGCGGCCACCGCGCTACCAGGCGCCGAAGGAGGGACGTCTGGATCCGCCCACGGTTCCAGACGGTCCTAGCCCAGAGACTCAGCACGCTGGGTCCTGTGTCCAGGACGCTGCAGCCGTCACAAAGCGCAGAGCCGGGACCTCTGACCCGGGGAACTGGCGGACGGGCAGCAGGGCGAGCAGGCCCCGGCCAGGACTACGCAGGTCGCTGCTGAACGCTGCAGCGCACCTCAGGGAGGGAGACGGCCCAGGGGGTGACCTGTCACAACACTCAGGGAGGGAGACGGCCCAGGGGGTGACCTGTCACAACACTCAGGGAGGGAGACCGCCCAGCGGGGTGACCCGTCACACCCTGGCTGGGAGGGCGAGACTGCGGGCCTGGCCCTCAGATCCACACCCGGGGAGGGGCTGCGGCTCGGCTCCCCAGACGCGTTTTCGGTTCCCAGCAGAAGACAGGCCTTGCCTCCGCGTCCTCTGCCAAGCCGGCTCCAGCCCCGTGAGAGGCTGTGTGCCCTGCCAGCCCCACGCTGGGTGGGGGCGGGGGACACACCCCAGGCCCGAGATCCGAGATCCGAGATAGCGATGAGCAGAGCCTCCGGGGAGGGAGGAGAGAGCCGGGGCAGGGAGCGAGGCGGCAGAGGGCTGGGCCCCGCCCGGCAAGCCTGGCCGTGGGAACCCGGCTCTGGCCAGTCCCCAGAGGACGCGGCTCCCAGCCTGGTGTCGCAGAGGAACCGATCGACGGGGAAGCCCCGAAACGCCCCGATGCCCGCCTCCTACCCGGACCACAGGCTCTTTGGGGGGTGGCCAGGGCACGGTCGCCCCAGGTCCAACCCCAGCGCTCGGGGGCCAGGCCGTGCTTGCGGGGGCACTGCCGGCCAAGAAAGCAAGGCCTCGGCGTGGCGGTGGCCAACCCGAGCCGCGCGCGCACACAGGACCCTGGTCTCAGCCCTGGCGGCTCCGCCTGGTGACCAGCCGTCCCAGATCCCCGCGTAGGGGGCCGACGGCGGGCGAGCCCACGGCCTCTGCACCCAGCGCGCGGACGGCACCTGCCTGGAGGGCGGCCCGGGCCGAGGTGGGCGGAGGCGTGGGCGCTACAGCTCCTGCGACTCCGAGGCCTCGGCGGCCCTCGAGAGCCGGGCCACGACGCGGGCCAGGGCCCTGTTCTCGGCCTGCAGCTGCTCGTTCATCTGCTTCAGGGTTTGGATCTGTTTTAGCTGGTGGAGGTTCTGCAGAGGGAAACGTGGAGGGACAGACAGAGAGAGACAGACCAGGAGATGAGAGGAGCAGGACAGAACCGCGAGACGTCTCTGTGCCCAGTTCGCATGCGAGAAAGGAAGCGAGAGGACGGGGGAGGGGCGGCCGCGGAGAGCAGCGGGGCGGGGTCTGCTCCTGGAGGGGGCCCTGAGCCGAGCTGGTGCTGGGGCCGCAGGCTCCGGCTCCTCCAGCACCGCGGGGTGGAGGCCGCCCGTCCCCGCGGCACGTGCTGCTCAGCGGTGGCGCTGGCACACTCGGGGACGGCCCTCTGACCTCTGACCTCTGACCTGCACGGGGCCGGTGCACCAGCGCTCCAGGACTCTGGCCTGCAGCCCACTGATGTGCGTCGCGGGCTCACAGAGCTGCGCCCGGCCGTCCACCGCGGATGCCCCGGTGCTGGCGGCCACGCCCTCGCAGGGACACCCCGCCACCCCGTGACGAAGGCCTGGCCTGGCGTACGGGCCAGAGCTGCCCGCGGAACGGGACCGCCGGCCCACAGACGTGCCCCGACACCTCGCTCCCCAGGGCCCCGGCGACACCGCTGTCACGTGTCCTTCCTGAGTGACCGTCCGCGCTGGCCCTGAAGCCGAGGACGAGCACGACTCCTCGCGGGGAGGGGGCGTCACACACGCAGCGGACAGTCCTGTGGCTGCAGCGAGCAGAGGACAGTCTTCCCCGCCCGTGCGATGAGGCTGCCGCTGCCGGGGGTGCGGGGCGAGGAACCAGAAGGCGGCGACGGAGGCGAGCGGGCGGGGCGGCTGCTCAAACCTGTCCCCAGCGTGGGGCAGGCTCGGGCTCCAGGTGCCGGGTCACCATCGGGGGCCGGAGAGCAGGCCACCCCGCTGGCCGCGGAGAGGGCAGAGCAGGGCCCCCGGCGGGGACGACACCGGGGCCAGCTGCGCCAAAGCCTCAGGCAGCCGCCGTCACTGGGCCTCGCCTCCCAGGGCACGCGGAGGTCACGGCCGTGGAGGCGACCCCGTTCGCCCCAAGCACAAGCCGTCGAGGCAGGCGGGTTTGAGGGCCATCAGCATGAGAGCGTGAGACAGGGAGCCGCCTGGCGGAATGTTCCAGAGGGAGCAGGCACGGAGCAGGCGCGCAGGGCTCGGAGCGTCAGCTGGCGACGTGTCCGAGTTAGCAAGACAAACCCAAGACCGCCCAAAAGCAAAGCGGCTGCCGGCCACGTGCGAGGCCCGGGGAGGGGCCGGGGCCGAGTGGGCAGCGGCGCAGATGTAATCGGGCCGGGCGCAGGCACAGCCCGGCCCGGCTCACGCGGCCCGCACCCCGCCACGGCCGGCACCGAGGCGGCTCCCCGCACACACACGGACAGGCGCAACGTCACCGCGGGGCCCTCACACCCCTCACGGCTCCTGCGCGTCCCACCGGGCCTCGGCCCTCGATTTGCTGTGTCAAAACAGGCACGGGGGGCATTCGGCTCTGAGCGCCCATCTCGGGGGCTGCTGGAGGCCAGCCGTCCAAGCAGGGTCGTGTAACTGCATATGTGCTCAGCACGGGTCCAGCTAGCCCTCAGCTCAACCGGGTTGCAGGCTGGACAAGGCAGTTGCCTATGCTGTTGGTCAGCTCCCCGGACACAGAACTGCAGCCCGTGGCCACCACCGAGTGAGGAAGAGGGGCCGGAAACGAGGCGAGCACTTCCTCAGCCTCCACCGGGACCGTCACACCAGTTCCGTGAAGTCTGGACGTGCACATCTGCAGCTTCTGCCTCCAGGCGAGTCACAGGCGTAAACGCCACAGACCTGATGCCGATGGGGGCTTGGGTGTCCCACCCCCGGCCCCCCGGGGCGCCGGGCTCTGGCCGGAGCGAAGGGTCAGTCCAGAGGCCTCGCAGGCGGTGCCGCTTCTCCAGTGCCGCTGCGTGGCCCTGGGGGCTGACGCAGCCGCTGGGCCGATCGGTTTCACACACACGCAGCCGCTGGTCTGGGCATAGCCTGTCACCGGCCGGCTCTTTGGTAACTCACAGTGAATGGGGAGCTAGGACCGAGGACAGCGGACATTCCCATGCATTACACGCTCGGCTGAGAACAGAGAACTCAGGGCCTGGTTTGGGAAACCGCAGCTTAGCAGGACGGGGACACGGAGAAACGTGTCGGCCTGCCGCGACCCCCGGACTTGGGTGGCAGGGACCCAACGGGGCTCCCACACTTGCCCCCGAGAGCTGGATGGGCTGAGGCGGCCTGGCCGCCCCTCTGGCCTGTCAGGGTCTGTGACGTGGTGCGCCGTGGCCGTGGGTCCAGGCTGGCTGGGTTCCAACAGAGGCACCGGCTCTGGTATCCCCTGCCTGCTTCTGGGCAGCACCAGGCCACCTCCTGGTGAGCACCGTGAACGGCCGCCTGGCAGCAGACACTGACCGTCAGGGGCCCCACAGACGGCGCCAGGGCCTCTGGCTGCACGTGCACCAGACAGGTGCCCGGGGCGGCTGGACAAGCCGGGGTGGGAGAGCGCGGTGAGGCCGCTCTGACCACCCTGGCGCGAACTGCCTGTCACCTCTGCCCCTCACTGTCCTGACCCAGGCTCAGAGGTGGAAGGCGTCACGCTCTGAGGCTGGGTGGGAACGGGAGTGACCATGGAGCTCAGACAGACGGCGGGGCTGGGCTTTCTCTTTCGCTCTGCCGTGAGCCCTTTGTGCGGACTCGGGCCTTGCTCCCTAGTAAACCTGCAACACGTCTCCCCATGGGCACCCCAGGGCCGCCTGAGTGTCACCGGCTGCACACCCTGAAGCCGGGAGGAGGCAGAAAGCTGAGCAGGGGCTGGGGGGTCATGCAGTGCGGGGCTGGGCACCCCCGGACCCCAACGAGCGGCCCTGAGCAGCCATGTCCCCTCCACAGCAGGCACCAGCTCCTCTGGGGACACGGCCAGTTCTCAGCCCTCAAGGCGGCCTGGATGGCAGCTGTCCACCTACGTGGCTGATAACGGCGGTCACTGCAGCTCAGCAGGGGATGGAGGGGCGTCCCCGTGGCTGAGCCTCCTGCAGGGGAACAGGCCCTGACCATGCGGATGGGCTCAGACTGCATCCTGCCGCCAGGGAGGGATGTGGGGGTATGCGGAGCACCTGGCTGCCGTGGGCTCACGGGCCCCCCCTCCGCGGCCCGGAGAGCTGGAGCCGCCAGCCCCTTGGGGAGCGCCAGGGCTGGGAAACCTTAACGGCTGGACCCAGGCTGCCCGAGCCTGCTTCAGACGCCCCTGGGGACCCCACATGCTCTTCTTGGGGGGCGCTCGGCTGCTCCGGCCCGGCAGGACCGGGGAGGGGGTGTACCTTCATCTCCTCCTCCATCTCCGACATCTTCCGCTCCAGGGCGCGCTTCTCCTGTGTGAAGACGACGACATGCTCGATACCCCGCGGGTCTAGAAGGGACTCAAACACCACCCCACCCCACCCCCCGCCGTGTGACCGGGGTCGCGACCCTGGTAAGCCACACCCGGGAGGTGTGAGCGACACATGACCCAGCTGCCCGGACAAGAGCCACGGTCCCCGAACCTCCCGCCAGACGGTCGGAGACGTGCGCACGGGGGAGGCGAGGCCCCGAGCCGCCCTGGGGATCTCGGATGGCTCCGAGACCAGGACCCTCGCTCAGACGGGCAGCGCGGCCTGCTGCCCCCGCTCCCAGGGACGAAGGTGAACACACGGCACCCGCCCCACCCACGTGCCTCGCCCTGAAGGCCAATGAACCCAGCGGGGGCCCTGGCTGCCGAGGGACCGGAGGTCTGCTGTGGGCCGAGGGGCCGCGACACCGAACGGCGGCTTCCAGAGCAAACGGCAGACGGGGACGTGCTCCGGCCCCGGGGCGAGTCAAAGCTGGGGCTCGTTGTTAAGTCCGAGTCTCCCCGCCCAGGAAGGTCCGCGTCCAGCAAACGTGCTGACGCAGCCGGGAGGCCAGCTGTCGACGCGGACCCCTCCGGCCTCAAGCCCTAAGGCCAGACCGATGGCAGCGTGTCCTGCGGAAGCCTCCTGTGCTCACGGTGGGAGGAAGGGCAGGGCCTGACCCCGCGTGTGCGCACGTATGAGAGTGCGCACACGTGGCTGCATGTGTGCACACACACACATACATGTGTGCACGTGTCCGCATACGTGTGCACATCTGTGCGTGTGTGTCTACATGTGTGCACATGTTCACGTGTGTGCGTGTGCATATCTGTGTGCTGGAGACAGGTCTGCCTCCAGGCAGAACAGCGATGTCACCTTCTGAGGACCCTGTCCTCACGACTGGACAGGACCAAGGGCAGCCAAGGCCTAGCAGGCAGGCGGCTGCGGTCAGACGCCAGGGGCCGGCGAGCGGGGCGGGCGTGGCCGCCGCCGCCCAGCCGGGCTCCGGGTCAGGGGCGCGGGCCGCGGGGCGCCGTGGGGCTCGTACCCGTTTCTCCACCTCCAGCATCGAGGGCCTGTCGGACGTCTTCTCTTGTCTCTGTGGAGCGAGGGGAGGGGACGCGGTCAGGCCCGCGGTCCGGACGGCACGCGCCAGGGCAGAGCCCGGCAGCCCAGCACTGCGGCCTGAGTCCCAGGCTCCCACGGCAGGACGGGTGGGCGCAGGGCCCCTGCCACCTCAGGGGGCGGCACAGACGCCCCACCCTCCCTCTCTGGGCCCGCAGGGCCCATGTCCCCAGCCACCCCGCGTCCTCTCGGTGAGTGACGTCACTGCCCACGGGACAGGAGCCGGGGCTGCCACGTGGCAGCAGGCGCCCGGGGCCCCCAGGCCCCTCGCGATGCCCACACAGCCCCGCGCGGGGCAGGCGCCCTCGCCTGCGTGGCCGCGGCGCCGCCGCAGCTGAGCGGAGGTCAGGGCTCCGCGTCAGAGCCTCATCACCGGTCAGTGAGAGTCTGCAGAGGGCCGAGAAGGGTCAGCCGCAGGGCTGGCGGGCGGAGCGACGGCCGGTCAAGGGTGCTAACAAAGCCGACGTCGCTCTGGCCTCGGCGTTCAGGGGCTGGACGGGCTCCCGCAGCCGACGGACGCTGGGTGCGCTCAGGCGACCGCGTGGGAGCCGCCCGGGGCCAGGCGCGCACGGCTTGCTTTTGTCAAAAACCGAAGGAGCAGCAGGACGCGGTGAAGCGCAGGCCGCGGCCCCGCCCTGGGCTCCCGTCCTCAGGGCCCCGGCGTCACCCGCTGCGGCAGCAGGGAGAGGCACCGCACCACCCCCAGCTCCCGCCAGGCCGCGGTGCGCTCTGCTGGCCCGCGCTGCCTCCCCGAAGCGCCCCTGTGCGGCGACGGCCCCGGGCAGCGGCGCCCGGCGCCCGGCCCCCGGCGCCCCATCTTCGTTGGCGGCGGAGGCCTGCCTCACAGCAGCCCCGGCCCGGCCCGATTTCCGTAACTGGGACTTGGCAGAGCAACGTCCGTTCTGACGTCCGTGGCGAGCGGCCGGCCAGAAGGCCACTGTGCCAGGCGGCCTCGCGAGCCCTGTGCGCGCCGTGGCCTCAGGCGTGTGCCGTGGGCGGGCGTCCCACCTGCCCCGCCACCTGCCGGGACCCAGCATGGCCGGCCGGCCTCGGGGACGCCGCTGGGGTCGGGGTGCTCGCTCGAGGCCGGTCCGGTCCCCCCTGCCCAGGGGCGGGTGGCCCCCGGCGCGCGCACTTCTCTACGGCTGAGACCCACTCCGTGTTCTCCCAAGACAGGCCACGCGTCTGCCGCCTGGCCAAGCTGATCCCCGAAAAGTGGGGGTGCCCTGGCTCTCCTGTTGACAACCCCAGGTGAGAGCTTACCACCCCGCCCCAAACCCACACGCCGGGCAGTCCCGCTCCGCCTCCGGCTTCTCGCGGCCACGTCCACGTCAGTCAGCTTCCGAGACTCAGTCCCGGGTGCCTCAGCACCAGCCCGAGAGCCCTGTGCTGGCTCACCTGCCCGGCTGAGTGCCTGGGGACGAGGCTGCCGCCTCCGGCTCCCTCGAAGTGCCACTGCACTGGTGCGGCCCAGCGGGGCCGGCGCTGCCCCAGGCTGAGGCAGGGGCGGCACGTGCCACCGGGCAGTCTTCCTCTCTCAGGGGCCCCAGGCCTAACTCGTGACACCCCTGCAGCAGGCCCGACGGGGCTCGTGTCCACCATAGGAGGTGACGCGGGGCACGCTTTCCCACTCAGCCGGGAGCCGCGTGGCACTGTGGTGACTCAGTGGTCAGGTCAGGCCACCGACGGCCGTGGAACCAGCCGCCCGCCACTCCAGTTAAACGCTGGCTTAGCCTGAGGCCGGGTCAGAACCCAGAGGCCCTCTGCCCGTCTCTGAGGGGGGCTGCTCCCCACTCGCGGCCCCTTCCCGTGCCTGGGCCCCTCACCTGAGCCACCTTCTCCAGCCTGGACTGCACGTCCGCCAGCTCCAGCTGGGCCTCCTGCAGCTGGGCCTTCAGCTTCTGGTTTTCGGTCAGGGCACTCTCGTAGAGCTGGGGGACGGGGAGGGAGACTGGTCACCTCGAGGCTGCCCCCAGCACCGGCACCCCCAGTGTCCCCACGAGCCCACGGGCCCTGCCCCTGGCCGTCACACTTGGGCAGCTGTGAGGAGCAGGGGATCCGGCACAGGGCACATCCGGGCGCCCGGGGCTGAGACGGAGAGGGGGGGCTCCGGCGCCTCGGGGCACTCGCATCACTTAGACGCGGTCCCCCTGAGAGGTCACTTCCTAGAGGCCGTGCCGCTGACTGTGGCCGAGCCCCGCGGAGCCAGCACGGACAGACCCCCTCTCAGCGAGTGGCTGCATCTCGAGCGCTCGAAAGGGCGGGCTGTCGGCTGGCCCAGAACTGGGGACGTTCCAGCGCAACGGAAGGGGCACCCTGCATGCCGCACACTGTCCCCAGCACCCGAAGGGCCTCGTGGGAGTCACCGCAGGGCAGCCCCGCAGGGCTCGGACAGGCGGTCTCGCTCCTCCTCCCCTCGGTCTCAGGTCCCCCTCGCCCTGCGCCGGTCAGTGCGTGACCCTGGCACGTGCTCACTGCACGGGACGCACACACGAGGGTGGAGCAGCAGGGTGCCACCGTCGGTCACCCGAGCGCCGTTTCCTCAGCCCGCGGGGACGGCCGGGAGGCTGCGGGTGTGGCCTACGGCAAGGCGGACAGGCCCCTACCTTTCTGTAGTCGCGGCTGCTGTCCTCCTCCACGCGGCTGGCCAGGGAGGCGAGGCGGGCCTCGCGGGCCTCCCGGCGGGCCCTCGCCGACGCCCGGTCCGCGTAGGGGTCGCTGGTCGTAGGGTTACCGGCTGCGGATTCCAGCCTGCGGGGACACGGGAACGGTGGTGCGTGGGCTCCAGGGACGGCGGGCGGGGTGCGTGAGGGCAGCGTGCGCCTCTCCGGAGGCCCAAGCTCAGGCCAGAAAGGACGCAAACAGCCCGTCCCTGACACCCCTCCCTCCCGGCACCCCGAGCTCAGGGCTACGCCGCCGTTGTGGAGGCCACTGTTGGCAAGAATAGAGCCGACTTGAAAAACTGGTGGTTTGGGTCTAAATGCTGGCTGAGATCTGAGAGCTTTTCAGGTTAATTTAGGGCTGAGCTGCTTCTCCCAACCAGAGCGGGTCTCACCAGCTCTCGGACGAGGGCCCCACGGACCGCCGACACATCAGACTCGGCGTGCAGGTGAGCGGGAGGCCGCGCAGGGGCCCAGGTGGTGCTCGAAGGGCGGGCCTGCCGCCCTCGTCCGTGCCCCGCAGCAAGTCTGTGCCTCCCGGGAGGAGCACGACCACTTGGGGGTGCGGCGAGGACCTGAGTGGGTGGCTTGTGACCCGCGGCACAGTCCACGTTTCCTGGGACCGGGCTCGTTCCTCACCCACCGTGGCCGCGATCCTGCCACACGCGGACGGCCCTGCGGGGCTCTGCACCCTCCGGGGTGCGGGACGCCCGCCCGGCGCCTCTGTGTAGCGGGGGCGCTGGCCGCAGCGGGGGCGGGTGAGCAGCAAGGCGGACGCCGAGCCCCCGATCGCGCTACGGCAGAAGCTGCGCCTACGGCACCCTTTTCTTCTCATTCGTCTTCTTTATCTTAGCTTCGCGAATCTTTGTCAACATCCGATTTCGGAAGCAGCACAGATTTGCTGAAACCCGTCGACAGCACCAAGCGTCCAGGCAGGACGTCCCGTGACCCTGCCCGGGGACGGCCGCCACCCACGGCGCGGCTCACACCCTTGCCGGGGAGTAAACCGCCACGGTGAACGTGCTTCTGGGAGCGAGCCGGGTGACGCGCACTGCTCCTCCCCACGCGAGCGGACGCGGCCCGCGCCCCCCGGCCAGACGGCACGGCTCCCGCCGCGCGGCCGATGGTGGATGGCCACGGTCTTCGTCCTGAATGTTCAGCGGGTGTGAGCGACGCCACGGTGGGACCCGCCTGCCGGTCCCGGCACATCTGCCCCGGGACCGTGTCGGGGCCGACTCCCGGTCCAGGGGCCGGCGCGTTGGAGGGCTGAGGTGCAGACACGCCGCCCGGCCGTCCCGGTCCGGGACCTGCGCCCTTCTGCCCCACTGGGAGGCTCCGCACCTTCGGCTCCTCACCCTCCTGGGCTCTGCGCTCACAGCCTCTCGCCCTTCGTCTGGGACCGAGCGTCCCGCACGGGGCTTTCAAAGCCGCTGCCCGGTGCGGACGCTTCTTCCCACTTTGTCTCTGATCACGGCCTTCTTCTAGCAAAGACTTAAATTTTATATGATCAAACTGCACAATTTCTACCTACGTGGTATCACACTGGAAAAGTCTTTCCTATGCAAAGGTCATAAATGATCTCCTCCGCGCTTTTGCAGTGAAACCTTTGTGTCTTAAACACTGTAATCTGTCTGGAACCTGTTTTGTTTTCGGTCTGGTCTGAGGGAAGGATCTACTTTCCCAAACAGAGTCGCTGTCCCCATGGTCACTCACGACACGGCTCTGCCCCGCGGGGCTTGAACGGCGCCGTGGACGCGTGATGGTCGGGGGTCGCCTGCTGATGGCCGGGTCGCCTGCTGCGTTCCGCACACGTGTCTGCTCCGGGACACGCACCTCGCTGCTCCGACCGCCAGTTTCAGAGCGTATTTCGAAGTCTCTGGGGGGAGTCTCTCTTCATAAATGGCCATCGTGACATGGCGGAGTTCAAGAGAAATTAACTATAGGAAAATACACGCTCGCCAATCTTGCAAAATGAATTTCCTCCTGGGTGAGGTGTGCGTTATTTGCCCCCAGCTGGTGCCTGGCGGGAGGGTGATGGAGGAGGCGCGTGTGCACTTACGCGTTTTGAGACACATCCCTAGAGCGGACCCAGCTCGGTTCCCGAGCCAGTCGCGAGCCTCACGCGGCCGCCCCCAGTCTCGGCCCGACTGCTCCGGCCCAGGGGCCGTGGAGGAGGGGTCCGGGCGTGTGGCCCGGGGCCTCTGCTGCTCTGCCTGCTCCTCGGGAGACCGGCCTGCACTGCTGGACGCCACGGGGGCTGCTCGCTCCCGAGTCCCGGACACTTCCCGACGTTCTCGGCGATCCAGGTCAGGTCTCTCGCTCACCCTCGGCACGTCGCACTGAGCGGCACCCGGGTCGAAGGATGGAGCTGGGTCCGCGGCCGCCGCACGGCACGCAGGCGGCATGCCCCTCAGCCCGGGCGCCTGCTCCCACCCCGGAGGCGGCCCCGAGCCAGCGGATGTCGCTGCCCCCGCCGGCCCCGTCCGCCGCACTGCCCCGGCCGCGCGGCTCCCCGCCGATGCCCTCCGGCAGCTGTGACTGCGGCGCGGGCACGCGGCGGGGCGCGGGCTCTGCGGTGGGGGTGAGGAAGTCTGGGGCACCCTGGGGCTGTGGAGCCGGGAGGGCGGGCGGGGAGGGCGTGCAGAGCGCGGGCGTGCAGAGCGCGGCCGCGCCGGGACAGCGCCGGGACCCTGGGTTCAGCCCGACATGCACGCACCGCGCCACGCAAGCGTGGGACGCGGCTTCTTACCTAGCGAGTCTTTCGTGCTGGAGGAGAGAGACAAAAACAGAAGAGAAATTAAAACCAGCGTTAGCAGAACGGGGCGCTCACTAGCTCCACCCTCGGCCGCGCCTCCGGCTCACAGGTGGCGGAGGGCACGGCTCCCGCTCGCCCCACGCCCGTGGCCGCCCACCCTGGGAGGTGGGGAGATGCCCGGGCCCCGCGCCCCGCGCGCCAGAACCCACTGACCCTGCGGTCTCCATGTCTGCTGTGTGAACTTCCTGGGGTTCCCTGGCCCTGAATGAACACAGCACCTCGCAAACGCTGACACTCCGGACAGTTCCTGGCTCTGCCCCAGCCCTCCCGTGAGGGGGAGAGTCCCTGCCCAGTCCCCAGGACGCGGGCCGCGGCCTCGGCACAAAGGCGGCTTCCGGGCGCCGCCTGCAGGCCGGGCCGCTCGGTCCCCGCGGTCGACGACGGAGACGGCGCCTGCGCCCCGCGCTGAGTTTTAGCCGTGGCGACCCTCCCCTCCTCGCCACTGTTTTTAAAGAGCTCAGGCAAACAAAAACGCAGGCGATTTGCACACGTTCACTTATCTCCTCTCTCGAGCTGCTGACACCAGAATCCACAGCCACACACGGGGGAAGGAAGAACGGCGAGGCCCGGCCGCCCAGGTCGCCACAGGGCAGGTGCGGCACGCGGGCCTGCGAGCAGCAGCGCTGAGGCCCCGCGGGCACCACGCGGGTCTCCAGCGTGCCTGCGTCCTCCCCCACGAGCTTTCGGAAGGCCCCGTGCGCGCACGGCCGGGCTGGGCGGCCCTGCCCCCTGCGTGACGACCCCCGCGAGGGCTGGGGTGTCAGCAGCAGCACAGGGGCCACGTTTCATGTCCTCACGGCCTGGGAGCCGAGCGTCAGAAACGTGAGAGCTGGAACCCAGAAGCTCCCCCAACACCCAGGGACGGCCGACCGCACGGCCGGCCACCAGCCGCTGCTCTGTAGATGCGAAGGAAGAGCCCGTCTCCCACTGGAAGCCTTTTTCAAAAAGGAAACTAAATTTTAACCCCTCTCAAGAACTGCTTACTATCTGAAAATGCTACGCGGACCAGCCACGCGGTGTTGTGTGCGCACTGGCCTCCGCCCCCCTGGGTGCCAGCCCCGCCCCTGGGGACTGCAGGTGTGGCACCCAGAGCCAGGACTTGAGAGTAAACTGTGCGGCCAAGGCCCAGGGCCTGCTGAGTGCGACCCCCAGGGGGCTGGGAACACAGCCCAGTCCGAGGGCAGCAGACAGGGCTGGTGAGAGGGGCCCAGACGCAGCGGAGGCGAGAGCCAGCACCCTGAGAATGCTGCGACTCCGGGCGGCTGCCTGGGCCTGCTCTGGGCTGGTGTCCCCCCGGAGTGGGCTCGGCCCAGAAGGTGCGCCGTGCAGCGGGAAGGCGCATGTGCACAGCTCGGGGCACCGCCCCAGCCTTTCAGAGCGGCCGGGCGCCCGGTTCATCTCCCAGATGCTCGCTGGAGGAAGCCCTCTACGAACTATGGCTTGGCTTCCGGATCATCTGATGTTTGCTGAGAACACACTGGTTAGACTCAGGGAGAGGAGAGTCTGGGTTCCTGGGTAAAGCGGGCCGAGGCTTGACCTCGAGAGCCCCGCCTCTTCCTGCTGTCAAACGGCAGGTTGTTCTCGGTCATCCTGACGCTGCCCTTCGTGGCCGAAAGACTCTGGGGAGCAGAAGCAGGACACACGGGAGCATGCCCAAGTGGACTTGGGGGAGCCAGGAAGTCGCGTCCTAAGAGGCAAGCAGGACATCGCGGACCCTTGAGGCGTGGAGGTTGACTGAGTGGACAGCAGGCGAGGAGCCCTGCGGCTGGGGCCCGCTGGGGGCGCAGTCTGGCCACCTGCACTCTGAGGACGGCCCATCCTGCTCTCAAGATCAGGCCAGCCACTCTGCAGTTTGGGGTCTGAGCGCACACTGTCGCACGGCTCAGAGCAGGCCCGGGCCTCCGGCCACGCTGCAGGCCACCGATGCGCAGCATGCTGCGGCTCCCGTCGGGAATCTGAGGGGCTGTGTGTGTCCCCTGAAAGGCCTGTCCCACCTGCCACTGAGGAGGACGCGCGGTGGCCGTCACGAGATCCCGGTCAGCCGTACGGTGGCTGTCGTGAGACGCCGCTCGGTCTGTACTGGACGCAAACCGTTTGGAGAAGGAAATGGCTCCACGGTTGGGGGCAACAGAGATGGTCACTGGAACTGGAGCAGAGGAGACTGAAGGCTGCTCGAAACCAGCATGAACACAGAAAGTAGGCCAACAGGAGCTCTCAAAACGCCCGGATCCGAGAGGCGGGCCCCTTCCGTCCACGGCCAGCTCCTCGCTGGGACCTGTTTCTAATAACGGCAGGACAGAGCAGCGAGCACCAGCCGTCCGACGGCAGTCTGGAAGGGGACGGAATCCGGCTGGTTTTCATTTGTGAAACGTGCACGGTTCTCAAGACACCAGAGACGGCTTAGAAAGATCCCACAAACCTTTTAACTTGAAAGTTGCCGCGAGCTCAGGGAGGCACATAATTAAAACCAGACTCCTCTGACCAAGTTTAAAATAAACTTGTGGCTCTGGAAGGCTGGGCCCAAGGGAGAGGAGCAAGACGGAGTCGCACGTCTCTGCCAGGACCAGAGCCGGCTCCGCTTACATTCCTCTGGAGCTGGGCCTGACCCGCAGGGCTGGGAAAAGCCCTCTGACGCCCTCGCCCGCCGAGGACAGGCAGCAGGGGCAGAGGACGGTGCCCTGTGCCCGGCTGGGCGGGAAGCAGCCTGCGTGGCTCTGGGGCGGCCACGGGCAGCCGCCGCCTCCCCAGCGGGCCCCGCGCTCGCGAGCGGGTGCCACGGCCAGGCCCGCTCAGACCCGCGGGCGGCTGCGCGCCGTCGTGGCTGGCGCCGACAGGCACGTGCTGGGACTTCCGAGGCCAGGGCCCGCGCTGGTTTCCTCCGCGCGCCCACCTACCGACCGGACGTGGCGCGGAGGAGCCGCTGCGACGTCGCTCACGGGGGCCAGCGCATCGCGCCACGTTTTAAACGAGAAGCCATTCAGTTCACCGATCACAGCGACGAGACACGGCTTCTGCTTTACGCACCGATCGTGGGACCTAAACGTCACCGGTTCCAGCGTTCACCTGGTACCTGGTTTTAGGTAATCACCTAACGTCTGCCCGTGCCCACACACGTGGAAGGGGGGCAAATGCTACCGGCGGCTACAGTGTCGGAGCATCACACGAGGACAGCGCAGGTGCTGGGGACGGCGCCCGCACCTGGCAGGGGCCCTGTAGATGCGGCTGTCGACACTACTGTGCTTTTCCCTTGGTCCCTGCCGGTCCCCGGGCCGGGCCAGCGCTGCTGGCTGCGGGCGGGGTCAGCTGAGCACTCCGCGGCACTCGAGCCGGGGTTCGATTCTCTGGGCGTTCTGGTTTCCCAGCTGACCCCTGCTCACATTTCTGACCTGCTGTCTGGGTGGTTCTCTCTCCCACGTGATCGACCATTTGAAACGGACTTTGGAAATCTGCACAAAGATCTCACAATGAAGAGGTTCAAGTCCAGACGCAAGCCAGGGTCTCCCCCTTCTCATCTCCCTACACTGTGGAGCAAAGGGGCTGCCGGGGTCGGGCTGTGCTGAGGACCTGCGCCCCACGCACGAGACGGGAGGATGGGGCACAAAGGGGCTGAACGGGATGAAAGGCGGTCGGGGCCGAGCCCGGCTGCTGCCCCCCGGCCTCCCGACCAATTGTCAGTTCACCCGCACACCCTGAGACTGAGAAGAGGCAGTAAGAAGCAATGCTGAGTGGTACGGACACCCCTCCCAACCCTGAGAAACCATGCCTGGCCACGAGGCTGCTCACGTAGCAACGCCAACTCGGCGCGACCGACCCTGGGCCGGCCCAGCCTCTGCTTCGGGAATGGGGCTGGGATGGAGCTGGCCACTGGGACACGGAGCTGGCTGCGGCACCTCCAGACCGGCCGCCCTCGGGCCCCGTGTCCCCTGCGTGGGTCCCAGCGGCGAGAAGGCCTGGCCGAAGCCGAGCGCCTGGCGACTGCTGCGGCCCCCGGCCCCGGCTTGACCGCGGGCATCTGCTTGCAGCCCGCACTTTCTCCCCGAGCTTCAGGCCGACCACCCTCCGGACGCTGCTACCCGAAGGCCCCGCGGCACCTCAGACTCGCCTGGAAGTGACGCCACCCCCCCAGCTGACGGCCGTCTGCCTCCTGCGCTCGCCGAGCGAGTCTCAGCACATCGCCCTCTCCCGGGTCGCCCAGACGGGAGACCAAGAAATTACTGTTTGCTGACTTTCCTTGAGCGGACTTAAAAAAACCCCCAACATCCTAGTGATTTTGGAGAGGAAAACCGGTGAGTGGAGTGCACCCTCAATCAGCATCATTCACCCACACGTCTCCCGTTTCACGATGGCAAGTTTCACACGAAGTGCAGCAAAAGCGAGTCCCAGAGCGGTGTGCGCCCAGACACCGCGCGAGACGCGCAGACGCCCACAGCGCACGCCTGGCGCTCCGTGCCCCTCGCCACCCAGGTGCTGACCGGCTGCACTCTGGCCAGTCTGCAGAGCCGGCCGGCTAACGGCTCCCCCGACCTGCGCTGACGGCCGGAGGGAGAGGCGTGTGTGAGGGCCGCGTGGTTTCTGCGGCGACGCTGGCCCCGAAGGCGCAGCGAGCCCAGACGGGCGGGACGCCACTCCCTGAGCGCGGAGGCAGCGCCGGCCCCAGGAGCGCAGATGCCCGGCCACCGCCCGCACCCGCTCCGTCAGGGGCCCGGCGCCCAGCCGCGGCCCGCCCGCCTCGGGGCTGCTCGGGACGCTCCCCTTGTTCATCCGCGGACGTGCCTCACGCCGAAGGTCCCTCGTGACGTCAGCAGGTGACGGGGGCACTGATCGGGGGTTACCTGGCTCTTGCTTTAAAGACTAAAAACGCTACCTCGTCCCGACCGACTAGCGTCTAAGCTGACAGAACTTATGAGCTGGAGACACAGTAACGTGCACAGCGATGAACCCCAGAGGCGGAGGTGCCGAACGTTTCTCTTCAGAGTCGTCATCGTCAGGCGACTTTTCTGCTCGTCGTGACCTGGCACGTCGTGGAGTCGCTTCGGAGTGAGGACGCAGGCGGAGCCTTCGGGTTCATGAACACACTTGGTATGGCTCAGTCAGAGCCGAAGGGACCTGGTCAGAGGGTAGAGGGCAGATCTGTCCCGTGGAGACCAAGTACGACCTGGAGTGACCCCACGTGAATGCCGAAATCACTGTGAGACTCTTCTGGGCGAGACCCAAGGGCAAGTAAGGCCCAGCTGCCTCAGTGGAGGGGGGGATCAGGGCGTGGGGGAGGTCAGGCCGTGGGGGGGGGTGCGTCAGGCCGTAGGGGGGAACGTCAGGCCGTGGGGGGGGTTAGGCCATGGGGGGGTGCATCAGGCTGTGGGGGAGGCATCAGGCCATGGGGGGGGTGCGTCAGGCCGTGGGGGGGGTGCGTCAGGCCGTGGGTGGGGGGTCAGGCCGTGGGGGGTCAGGCCCTGTCACCAGTCCCATTTTGTGCTCGGAGAATGGAAAGTGTGGCTTGTGCAACGCAGGCTGGAGAAAGTAAACAAGGTCCGGCTGGCGGGCGCTGTTTTCGCCGGGAAGGACGTTGCGCAATCTCTGGGCAGGGTCAGAGCTTCGAATCCGGGAAGGGCCGCAGGTCTGCCCAGCGCGGAGCTGCCTGCGCCCTGCCAGGCCACCGCGCGGAGCTGGGCAGGGCCGCCTCGGCGTCCCAGGGACTGGAGGCCAGCGAGCACGTTTCTTCCCTCGAGTCGCAGACAATGTCGGCCACTCCCCACCCCCCCGCCCCCCGCGCTCCCTCAGGGGGCCTCTTCCTCCCTGGAGGCACGTGACTGCAGCCCATCCCACGGGGCTGGGGGAGGACCGCGCGGCCCCGCGCTGGCTGCGGGGGGCACGCGGGCCCAGAGCTTGCGCCTCTCCAAGTGCAGCTGCTGGCAGGACACCACGCGTCACCAGTCACGGGTGTGGACGAGGCTGCGAGGCCTCTGACCTTCCCTCTGAGACGCAGTGACCTGCCTGGCACCTGTGCCTTCAGGGGAAACCGGAGCTCGCGCCACCATGAAGCCTCGGGCGCTGTGGGTCACGGTCCCACCCGAGCCTGTGACCGGAGGGCCAGGCGTGGGCGGCTGAGCACGCGCTCAGCTCCCTCGGGGTCTGCGGACTCCGCCTTCCTCTTTCCTGCGGTTCTGCTTCCTGGGTCCCCACCGCGTCTGAACCTGGCACATCCTTAGCCTAAAGCCGGTGCTGACCGGGGACACAGGTGTGGAGCCAGAGGCCCGACTGCGGCTCCCAGGCTGAGGGAGCCTGGGTGGGCTGCGGCCCTCTAGGGTGCCTCGGTTTCCGCACGGGAGCCGGACAGCAGCACCCACGTCCCGGGGGCCTGCGGTGACCGGCCCGGCTGAGGTTGAGACTGAGGTCGGCACGGCCGCCCGTGCTGTCACCGGCCCTGACCAGTCCCCCGCCGGCCGCCCAGAGACGTCGCGTACGAAGCCGGGGTGCGGGCCCCACATCTGCCTGTGAGCAGCGGCTGCTCACGCCTGGTGTCAGGGGCACACGAGCCGAGAGCCAGCGCAGCGAGCGGCCCTGGAGGTTGCGGGGCCCCCTCGCCAAAGGCTGGGGCGCAGAGGAAACAGCATCGTGGAGCCTCAGGACACGCATCTCGTCCCGAGTGGCGTCCAGATTAGCGCTCTCCAGCACGGTCTCAAGCCGTCCCGACCCCGGACCTTGGTCACCACGGGCTGGGGCTGCGGCGGGGACGCACAGCCACCCCCTGAGACGGCCGGGCCGTGGCCACACTGTGCTGTCCAGGCTCTGTCCCGCTGGGGCCTCAGGCTCGGGCAGGGGGGGGGGGGCGGCGGGCAGCAGCTCGGCTGAGAGAGGCGGCGTGGACCCTAACGGGAGGCGGGGAGAGGCTGCCGGGTGCCCCTGGGTGTCCACGCCTGGGGGCTGCAGTCACGGTGTGGACAGATGTAACAGGGGGCTCCTGCGGGAAGGCGGAGGGAACGCAGGGAAAACCAAGGAAAAGGGCTCCGCACTGTGGGGCCCCAGGAGACACGGCACCAGCCCACGCGGCAGAGACGGCCTCCCGGAGCCCCGGGCCGGAGCCCTCGGTCCTCCCTCAGATGGGACTGTGAGAGAGACGGCTCGCAACGCACCCCTGGGGGTCCTGGAACTACGCCTCCCCGACCGACAGGCCACACTCTGAATTCGGCTCCACGGGGACTCGCGCCGAGGAAGACGGCGCCGGGCAGCACAGCGGCCTTCAGCCTCTCGCATGCTCGCCGCACACGGCTCCGCGGGAAGAAGCGGTGACCGCGTGGCACGCCCCCCGGAGGACCTGACCCCGACGTGCCCGCGGCTGGAGCGGCACCTGCTCTGCCGGAAGCACTCGCGCACACGCAGCCCACGCGCATGACGCCCGCGGCGGCCCTCGCGGCTGGTGCCGGCGGCAGGGGCCGCCTCCCTGGCCCCTCGCGCACGCTTCCTGGGGATGAGGAGCGAGACTGCGCGGGTCGCGAGTTGCCCTGTCGTCCACGGACACCCAGACGGGCAAAGGCGGTCGCACGCACGGACACACGCACACACACGCGCGGAGCCCGCATGGGGCTGCGGGTTGGGCGGCAGCCCCGTGCCCCCCGGGAGCAGCTGCACAGCCCGACGCCGGCCCCGGGAGGCAGGGTGACGAGGACGCCAGAACCTCGCTGCCACGCACTTTGCCGCTGAGCCGGACGCGGCTGTGCGCCCTCACCCACGCCTGCGAGGAGTCGCCGCCCGGGCCCCGACCCGCGCCACGGGCGGCACGTGCCCAGGGGAGCCCCGCTTACCCGGAGCGCCTTGGCAGTCGGGGAGGGAGATGCTGGCGGGGACTCGGGCTGGGCCCTCCGGCTCCGCGGGAACTCCTTGCTCCGGGTGTACAGGGAGGACATGGTGCCTCTGCAGAGGGCGCCCCGGGGGGCCTTCGCCGCCCTCGCACAGCGCCCGGTGGCGGCGGCGGGCTCGGTCTGGGCTGGGGCCGGCCGCAGACGGCGGCCACCCCGCGTGCCTGCAGGGGGGCCTCGCCTCTCCCTGAGGACGCTTCTGCTGAGGCTTGTGCCCCGGCGAGGCCGGGGTCTACGTTCCGGTGACAGCGGACCGCGTCCAGGGAGTGTGGTCGGCACAGACGAGCTGGGAAGAGGGCCCTGTGGGGGGAAGAGGCGCTGGCCCCCAGGAACCACAGCGTCTTCGCAGAGCTGGACGGCTTTGCAGTGGCCGTGACCAGTCCAGGCCGAGCGACGCGGAAACGAGAACGCACGAGCGAGGAGCCGAGGTCTGTGAGAGGACGCGGCCGAGGCAGCCGGTCCGCCCAGCCTCCCCCGCAGAGGCCGCCTGGGCCAGAGCCCATCTTCCCCGCCCTCCCGCTGACATTCCAAACCCCGTGCGCTCAGCGGATGCTGGCGCACGGCCAGGGGCAGAGGCTCACTCTCAGCTCGCGAGTCAGGCTGCCGCTTGCAGGCCGCTTGCAGGGGGAAGAGCCGCGGCCGGCTCCAGGGGGCGCAGACCCTGGGCAGAAGCCGCGGCACGGGGCCCTCTGCATGCGTCCCCAAGCATGAGGACGGGGCCTTCCCAGTGGCCAGTGTCTAAGTCAGGAAGCCTCGGCGAGACCAGGCGAGGCTCCCCAGGCCCCCACGCCGTGTCCCCGCTGCTGCAGGGCGAGGACCGGCAGGCCGAAGCTCGGGTCCCCGCAGAGGGGGCGCTGTGTGTGCCAGAGGCCTGAACCCCGCAACGCCACCGCGGGGAGGCCAGCCGGCCGTGGGCGGGAGAGGGAGGGGTCAGGATCGAAGAGGGGACCTGCAGCAGGGGACAGCAGCCGCAGGACCGAGTCTCTGTGGGGCAGTGCGGAGTTGAGGAGGGTCCATCGCTTGGTGTTGTGGGGCTTTGGGTGTGGCCCGGGAGCCTCGCCAGTGTGACCCTTTGCACTCTGCCATTACCGCTCCCCTCCCCAACACCCTGGCCACGTGCTGCTTAAGCCGGCGGGTCTGCCCCAAAGCCACAGCCCCCTTTGGGCTCCCAGGAACCGTCCTGCACACCGCCCCCCCCCCCCCACCGACGTGAGCAGCAAGCGCACTGTGGACCTGCGTAGTCACCAGCAATTCCCATAAACGGGGTCACACTGGGCAAAGGGAGGGGGTGCCCACGCCGGGGAGCACGTGGGGCCGAGACCATGAGGCTCTGCAGCCGGACGGCAGCCAGGACCCCCACACGGCCCCCCACGCGGCCCCCCACGCGGCCACGTTCAGCCTGGGTGTGGCCAGGCCCCCGGCTGGCCACGGGTTTTTACCTGTAAAGTAAGGGGGCTGGGCTAGAACGACGTCTGAAGAACCTTCCCGGGCACAGGAAGGAGCCGGGCTGAAGTCCCCGTCGGTGCCGCCGCCGCCCACCGCCACTGCGAGGGAGCAGCCCCCGGGCGCCCCGCGGAGGAGGCGCGGCCCCCGCCCCGGCGGACCCCCGCAGGCGCCCAGAGCAGAGACGGCAGCACGAGGCCTGGCCGCGCGGGCCGCGCGCAGGGCCGGTGGTTTGCAGCTTCCCCCTTCCTTCAGAGGCCGCCGCGCGGCGGCGTTTCGGGCCCGGAGCGCGAAGCTGCCGGCGTGAACGCAGAGCTGCAGCGTCTCTGTGTCGCGAGCGGCTGCCGCCAGGTCCGGAGCGCGCGTGACCGGAACCGCGACGGCACGGAGCCGGCGACCGCCGTCTCTGCGTGTCCACGTGGACGCCCCACCTCCCCGGCCCCCAACGCCTTGCGAAGGCAGCGCCCACCAGGGCCCGGCGCTCACACCCCTGCCGGGCGGACGGCCGGCCACCCGTGTGCTGAGGGGGCTGCGGAGCCTACCCCAGCCCCGCGATCGTGGGGCCACGGTCGCGCTCGCCAGCGATGCTGGCAAGAAGATGTGGCCACCTCCGTGGCCGAGGCAGCAGCCGGAAGGGAGCGGCCGCCCCCGGCGGCCCCAGGCGCGGCCATCACAGCTCTGATGACAGGGTCGAGCCCAGTCTTTGAAGACGACCTCCTGAGACAGCCGTCACGGTGATGACGAGGTCGTAGGCACGCTCAGCTTGAAAACGGGCCCTTTCTTAACACTGTCAGTAGTTGGTCTCAAACATGTTTAGGGAAAAAAAAAAAACTTAGGGAAAATGCCAGCAAGGCATTCACCAGAATGCTAAACAGTAATTTCTTCTGAATGGTAGACTTTGGACAATTTTTTTTCATTCTTTGTAGCAGAAACGAACATTTTCTAAGTCCCCTCCCAGCCCTTTCTGTCGTGAAATGAAATTTAAAGAAATAAAGCTTAGCTAGGATCGCAGGATGTCAAAACAAAACACACAGAAACAGGGACAAGCACTGGGCAGCGAGGTGTGGGTTTCACTGGGCGCATCCCTGGCCTGCAGCGCGAGAAGGCGCCCGGGCCACTAACACGACTCGTGCCCTGCAGGGGGCAGAGGGAGAAAGCGCAGGCCAGCGCTCGCCGCAGCTGACCTGGGCGCCAGGTGGGGCACGGCCCGTGCGGTTAGGGCAGGCGTCCGCCCCGCCCTCCGGAGCGAGGCTCCTGACCGCGGCAGAGGCACCGATGGGACGGGCAGCGGGCAGCGGGTCCCAGGCCGCTGTCTCAGAGGAGCAGACGCGCGTGGTGGGGACTGAGGTTTCCTTGGCAACAGCACGGCCTAAAGTTAGTCCAGTCCTTAGAAGGAAGGAGTGAGAGGGCTCTGCTCTGGGATGGCCTGTCGCGGGGGGGGGGGGGGGGTGGTGGGGGGGCACAGGGAGGCGCGGCCCCCAAGACCCGCAGGAAACCACACCCAAAGCGGGAGAACGTGCAGTCGCCCGCCGAGCCTTCAGCGACCCTGGGTGGACGCTGGCTCCCGACATGTGGGCAGCTGCCACGCCTCGGTCCGGTCTGTCCCTGCCTGCCCGCCACCACCGTCTGCAAGCGCGGACGGCCTGCCTCTCTGGGGGGGCCCTGCCCGCCAGCTCCCCGGGGCCGCCCGCCACGCCGTCCTCACATCTGTCCCCAGACCTCTCTACCCTCCTCGCTGGACGCGCTGACCCCCACCCTCCTCATCTGGCTCAAGATGAGAGGCCGAGGAAGAAAAACTCCTGCCGTTAAAAGGAAGAGAGGCTCGCTTCACGAAAGAGCGTGGCTGTTACATGGGGAACTGTGGAAAACGGTATTTTACTACACAAATCACAGCTCACCTCCACTGTCTCTGAACTCAGGAGGCTGCGAGGCTGCGGCCCTATCTCAGGCGCTGCTCCGGCTGGGACATACCTTACCATATTAGGCAATCAGCCTCGGCGGGTGGGGGGAGGCCACACAGTCTTGGGATTTTACCTAAAAGGACGCAAAGAGCTGGCCCGGGACGGCGGGGGGGGGGGGGGGGGGAGGGGACGGAGAACACTGGGCGCCTCTGGCAGCGAGTGGGGCATCTCAAGGTCAAGTGCCACGGGACGGGACGCTGCTGCTCCAGGAGGAGGCCCAGCAAAGGCAGATGCGAAGACTGGGCCCCGAGCAGCGACGGGACGGGGCTGCCACTTACTGGAGGAGGGGTGCGGGCAGGGCTGAGGCTTGCGGGGCCAGAGCTGCGGCGGCAGGAATGGGCGGCCCGGGTGTGACGTGGACGCCCAGACTGCAGGGCTGTCGGTGGCCCTGGCGGTCTGGGTGTCGGCTCTGCCCCGACCCCCACGTCCCCCCCGCCCCCCAAGGAGCTGCTCCTCAGAACCACTGGGCAGTTTACAGGGCAGACACACCGGAGGGGTCCGGCCTGTTCTCCGAGTCGCCAAATGAGCCTGGCTCTGTGGTAAGCGGACAGGGTCACCGAGCCGCACGGTCCCAGTCAGCGTGAGCCTCCCGAGCGCCTGGGCCTTGGCCGGACCCGGGAGCCTGCAGGTCTGAGAGCAGCTCGGAAGGGGTGCGTCGCCGCCGGCCCGTCTCCGTGTCAGGTCTCGGGGGCGGCCGGACGAGGGAAAGGGCAGAGGGAGCTGTCCGGCGGGGCTGGCCCGCGGCCCTGCGCACCGTCGCCGGCGGGTGCCGAGGGTGCGGCGCGGCCGACGGCCCTGGGGGTCGCCGCCGCACGCGGCCGGAGGCAACATGGGGCGCCGTGCGCACGTGTGGGCAACCGGCGCCGTCCTCTGACGTGACCCCCGGGCGCCCCGGGCCCCCCGACTTCCGGAGTGGCAGTCGCTGCCTCTCCGCCACCCCCGGCTCGAGGCCCGGGCAGTGCAGATCCAGTGGGTGGCGGGGACGAGGGGAGGACAGAGCCCAAGCCCAGGTCTGCTCCGCCACGGTCCCATGAGCAGGGCACGGGGAGCCCGCCCCGCCGGGCTGTCAGGCCCCTGAATACCCCCTAACTTCCCGGGGCTGCCTCCCTAACTGTGAAACACGGCTTCCAGCCCTCATCTCTGAATGCCCCAACAGCCCCTAAGACAGGAGCAGCCCGGGTCCTGCCAGCTTCTCGGCGCCCTCTGCTGGCCAGCGCGCTCTCCAGCCACGTGACTCAGCCACAGGACAGAACTGCTCCACAGAGAACACAGGGGACCGAGAACGGGGCAGAGAAAGACGACGGGCAGCAGATGGCCAGCCGGCCAGAGACGCGGGCAGCAGATGGGGCAGCCCCAGGGCCTCCCGGGCGCAGCTCCCGAGTGATCATGGGCACGAGGCCGCCACACTCCAGGGACGACCGGAGTAGCCGCCCCGTCAGGGTTCGGGTCTGGCGCCTTTTGCATTTGGCAGCACGAGGGGCGCACAGACTTCTGGAGTTACACACCTCGCGTGGCAACAGGCCGCATGGCTTCAAACGCACCTGCCAGAGGTGCGCTAAGACAGCGACTCGAGCACTCACGGCCGGTCTCACTGCTTCATAAACTTACCGGCGGGGACAGGTTTAGACAAAGCCACGCAGCATGTCAGACCCAGGTAAAGTCCCCAGCCTCTCACCACTCACACCTACTTTCCCCTGGTCACCTAATCAATCACGTCATCAGGGCCATTCCTAGCCACCGATCCTACCTGCGTGAAATCTGGCTTTCTCCCGAAGATTTCAAAGTGCTATACGCGACCCGTGACATCGCGTGCGAGGGGAAGAGAAAGGTCGCATGGGGTGCCGGAGGCCGGCACAGGCCTGCCCAGGCCCTTGTCCAGGGTGCTGGCGGCGCAGAGACGGGCCGGCCGCCGAGGGTGCCACGCGGCCCACCGGGCTTCTTGCTGCAAACCCGCCTCGGCCCAAACGTGCGCAGGCCGGCTCGCCCTCCACCAAGACAGTGCATGCGGCCCGCCACTTACCCACGCTGCCTTCACCTCCTCAGAGCCCTCGGTTTCATCTCCCTAAACGGGAAGGAAAACGAGAGGGTCACGGACACCTCGACAGAGCCGGGGGCGGCCCACCGACGGCGCCCGGGCCAGGCCCACGCGGCCCACCGACGGCACCCGGGCCAGGCCCACGCGGCCCACCGACGGCACCCGGGCCAGGCCCACGCGGCCGCGGGTGCTGCGCCGACTGCCGAGCACGTGGCCTCTGCTGCTTCCACAGCTGCACAGGCAGCCGGCTCGGCACTGGCCCCTGAGCCCTCGCTGGAAGAGGGAACCTTTAGGACCCACATGCTTTATTTCCTCTGTCAACAGTCTGTTTGTCCAACAGTGAAATGCTTTTGCCTAGAGCACAGTTTCTAACAGGTGACAGTTACTGTCACTTATTGTCTCATTGAACGGCTCATCTAATTCTCAGAGACCCCGTGATGGGGCTGCGTGAGCAGGTGCGCCCGGCAGGTGTCCGGGAGCTGGGCCTTGGGGCGCCTGCCTCTGGCTGAGGGCTGGAGGGAGTCTGTCTCCTGCTAGTCTATCGGCACCCCTTTCTTCCTCCAACAGAGTAAAGCTGAGTCAGAAGACCCTGTGTTACCTCCTGGGGCGCCCTTGAGATCCCGGGGGCCTGCCCTGTGCTGGGCGCTCCGTGGGGACGCCCCGCACCGGCTCAGCCCTTCCTGCACCTCCTTCCCACGCGGTTCCCGACGCTGCACACTCATGGCGCCGTGGGGACTTCCCCGAGCGCGGCGCAAAGGGTGGCCTTGCTGGGGGCTGTGTCATACCCTGGTGCGGGCCATGCACTTACGTCCTTTGTCCAGAAGTTGATGCCCGTGCCTCGCCGTTGCTCTCGGAGCCGCCTCCGCTCCCGGACGGACAGCCTGTCAGAGGACGGGTCGCCCACCTCGGCCTCGCCACGCTCTGGCCAAAGAGAAGACACAGCGTGAGCGAGGGTTGCCATGGCGAGGACACCGGGCTGCGCGTCCAGACGCCCCACGCACCGTGTCTGTCCATTTCCTCTGCCCCTGGTCGCTGAGGGTCGGGGGCCGACGCCCGAGTCCCCTGCGGCAGGTGCGAGCCGGCGTGGAGAGTGGGTCTTGATGCCGAAGGGGACGCTGGTGCCGTGGCTTCGTCTGGCGGGGCCGGACCCCTCAGGCGACGACACACGGGCTGGAAAACAGCAGCAGGACGAGAGGCCAGTGGTCAGGGCCCAGCGGCGTCCACGCGGGCTCCGGGGCAGCGGGCCCCTCCGTGCCAGGGGCTCACGAGAGCTACGGGCTCCACACACAGCCGCCGAGCTGGACCGAAGTCAGGTACGTAATTAGCCAGGAAGGAAGCAGCTTCCGGCTCCTGTTCTTGTGGTACCAGGAAAACTGTCCCCAGATCAGCCAATGGGCACAAGGCAGCACTGACCTCGTCAACAGAAACCCCTTTGCTTTTAGAATGAAAACAGGGAGGACGGTGACTTTGAGACAGAGTCCTGGAAGGCAAGGTCTGCACCGAGCACGAACACACGGGATTCGGAGTTTCCTGGGAGCGCAGGGCGAGGCGAGTACCCACCGGCCCTGCGCCCGCCCCGCCCGCCGCCCTGGGCTCCCTGGGGCTCTCAAGGGCCCTCTTCCCCTGCGAGTTAGGACGCGCGGCCGTCACTCGGTTCCCTGCAGAGGCAGAGACGGAGAGGGCCTCGCCACGGGCAGAGGCAGCCGCCCTTTTGTTTACGAATTAGAGAGAGAGAAGCAATAAAGCACAGACTCGGCTCCAGTTCCAGCTTCAGCTCTTCCTGGCTGCGTGACCCTGACTCAGCGTCCCAACTTCTCCACGCCCAGCTTCCTTTGTGAGCGGCGGGACCACGAGGCCACGGCCTGCGGTGCTTGGAGCACCCGACTCCGGGCTGACAAGCGAATCCCGGGCGCCGCGGCGGGCTTCCCCTCCTGCGGCTCTGGTGGCCGCGGAACGGCTCACCCCAGCCGGGCGCTTCTGAGTGAAATGGAGGGGCGGGGGGCGGGGGGCTCACTGCAGGCAAACCGGGCTGCGTCCGCCTGCGCACGAGCCCACAGCTGAGCACCAGCGCTGCCTGAGCATCGGGGCAGAGGCCGGGACCGGCCCGGCTTCGGCTCTGCGGGGCCCGCGGCCCGGGGCCCTTCGAGGGCCCCGGTGCGCAGGGTCTGGAGGACAGCATGCCAGTGGCCGGACGTGAGCGGGCGGCCCCCTCGCGCCCCCGGGGCTCCGCCTCCCGTGTTTCCAACAGGAGTGATGGCCACACGACGCCTGCAGCAAACGCTCCCCCTTCCGCGCGCCGTGTCACGCTCGGCCTCTTTAGAAGAGACAGATGCGTGTTCTTCTCAGTTAAGTGCGATTTACTTGACTAAACTTGTCGCGTGGACCACAATGCAACAGCTGTTAAACCGCCGCCTGTTCGCCCCAGACGAACACGGTGCTGCGCGTCCAACACACGTCGACGAAAGCCGAGAGCGGGACCCGGGTGACTCCCAGCGGGAGTGTGGTCCCTGGACGAGGACCTCCGCGCCTGCGGTCACGCGGGCCTGGCGGCTAGAGGCCGCTGCCGGGCGACATGCGCACCGCGCGTGATGTGTCCGAGGAGGGGCCCCGCGTCGGCCGCCCGCCCGGCCCAGGCGCAGCGCAGCGAGCTCACCTCCGCGTCCGGCCCCCGGCCCCGGGGCTGGCGGCCCTCGCCGGCCTCCGTGGTGGGCCCTGTGGGCGGCTCGTCCCTGCCGGGGTGGCCCTCAAGCCCTCTGGCGCCCACGGGCTTCTGGCCAGGCTGCTCCTGAGCCTGCCGCTCGGCCCGCGCCCGGCTGAAGGTCCTCTCAGCTTCCTGCAGGTCTGTGAGGGTCACACCCTGGGGAAAAGCGCAAGTCAGAAAGCCGGCCAGACACGACGTGGAGGGGCGGGGGGCTAACAGGCCCGACAGTGCCAGATCCCAAAGGAAGTGGTCACGGGAGGCCACGCCACGCGACGTGTGCTTAAACACGCAGCCGCACGTCCTGGAGCCAGGCTCGGCTCTGGGCCCATCGCAGACGGTGCTCCAGCTTCCCAGGCTGAGTCGGGGAACTGGCCGCCGCCGCCTGGTGCTCCCCAAGGCTGCCGGGTGCTCCCCAAGGCCACGGCCCTGGAACAGCAGGTACTAGAAACACTCGATTTTACTCAGAGAAAGAAAAACCAGGTCCAAACAAGTGAGGACTCAGGGCCTGGCCTGAAAGCCCCCCAACTCGTCTTTCTCTACCAAGTGACCCCGGGGACCGTGCCGGGCGTGAGATGATCACCGGCGCCCGGCTGGGGGCAGCGAAGCCGAGGAAGAGCGTAGCGGGGACGTGGGGACGGGCAGCGAGCGGCTGCGGCCTGGCCCACGGGGGGCCGGGGGGTGGTGCTGGCGCTGTCCCCACGACTGTGTTCTTTAGCTCATTCCCTGACTCACTCGGCCTCTTTGTGATGAGTCATCAAGTATCTTTAAGCCCTGGAACTACACGACAAAGGAAACGCCTCCTGCACTCGGGACACCTGACAGTGGGGAACCCGCAAGGAAGCAAACAGAAGGTCAGCACGAGGACAGACGCACGAGGGTCCCGCCGGCCCGGCCCCGGGCACGGCCCCAAAGGCACGGGACCTGCAGCCCCCGCTCGCAGCGCGTCGAGGGCGGGAGCCACTTGAGTGTCCATTGACAGCTCGGGGTGAACACAGCCTGGCCCCCCACCCGGGATGTTACGCAGCCACACAAAGGAAGGACCTTCTGGAACTCGCCACCCCGTGCATGGCCCATGAGGACGTGCTGCTCAGTGAAGCCAGCCAGGCACTAAATGACCAAAACCCTCTGACCCCACGACGTGCGGCCCCTGGAGTCAGATTCGGAGATGCGTCTTGCTCCATGGCCAAGTAACAGCCCACCACGGGCCCCGGGGCGCGTGCCTGCCCAGGCGGCAGCTCATGGACGTCGGGGCTGCGTCCGCCTTTGGCTGTGACGGTCTGCGTGCGTGTGCGGGTGTGGACGTGTGCCCTCAGCCGGGCAGCGTGGCGGCCCTCACAAACACCGAGGGGCCGTGCTGGGCCCCTCCAGGGCGCCTTGGGCATAAGCGGTGACGCGTCCTGGGAGGGGCGGGGTCACGTGCTCGAGCCCCCAGGACCGGGAGTTGTGGAGGCAGAGGGGGCCGTGACCTCGTTAGGGTCTGTGCAGCCTAAGACGGATCCCAGGGGAGAACGTCCCGTTCGGTGGCTGGGACAAGGCCCTCATTTCACTCCTCCGATGGAAAGGCAGACGGCCGAGGACTCAGACGGGGTCACACTCACCTGTGTCGCCCGCCGGGCCTGCCGCGCCTGCCTGGAGCGTGCTCTGCGTAAGGACTCCGCCTCCTCGTCCCGGACCGGCGTCAGGTACGACCTGCAGGGGGAACAGCCGGACCAGGCGTGAGCCTCGCCGCAAGTCCTGGAGGGGGCAGGTGGCTTCGAGCGCTGTCCTGAAGTCACACGAGGCACCACACGGCCACGGGCGTGTTCACGGGCACGGCCATCCTGCCCCCGACGGCGCGTTTCTTCTCTTCCCGCGCTCTGGGTGGCTGTGGGTGCGGGGCACGGGGACACGGGGCGCCGGTGGCCCACACCGGCAGGAAGCAGGCTGAGCGTTTTGCTGCTGTTTCAGTTCTTTGATTGTGAGTGTTAAATTCTATCGCGTGCTCGTCATCCCCATTTATGGAGATTATAGGGTTTTTTCCTCCTATTCATATGGCGAATCGCACTGAGTAATTTTTGAATAACAAAACAACACTGAGTTCTTGGGGTTAAGCTCAGCCTGGTCATCTTTTCGTGCAAACTCAGTATTACTCAGTGTACGGTTTCTCCATCTGTGTTTATTATGCAAGCTGAAAAGTGTTTTCTTCTCATCTATTTTCTGCAAAAAATTCTGTAAGGTTGGAGTTATTTCCTCCTTAAATAATTGGAAGAGTTCACCAGTGGAACCATCTGGGTGGAGTGTTCTTTGCAGAAGGATTTGAAATTGGGCGTTTAACTTCATTAACACATTTAGGCCTGCTCATGGTTCGCTTTGGTAACCCAATTAGAAAACGGGCGCGAGACGCGAAGACTTCCCGAGACACACGCGCACGGATGGCCGGCGTGCGTGTGAGACGCTGCTGAGCACCTTTTGTCTTTAGAGAACTACAGCGTAGCGAGCACCACCTCACGCCTCGGAACGGCTGTCAAAACGGCGAGAAACGACCGCGTTGGCGAGGACGCAGAGCAAAGGGGCCCTCGGGCGCTGCCCGCGGACGGCGGCCTGGTGTGGCCGCTACGGAGACAACGTGGAGGCTCCCGGAAAGGCTAGAAACAGCCGCCCCACGGTCCGCCAACGCCACTTCCGGATATGCAGCCGAAGGACACGAAACACCGTGACTCAAAAGCACACCCGCACCCCACGTTCACTGCCGCGTTACTTACGACAGCAAGACGTGCAAATGACCTAAGTGCCCACCAGTGCGGCCACCGCCTCCCCCTGCAGAGGAGGGGGCGCCCGCCGCACGGCGGGGCACCTTTCCCCGCTCAGTCGGCAGCTGCCGCAGGGGCCCCGGACCGACTGGACACACTTCGCTCCAGCAGTGCGCACAGCTCGGGGGAGGGACGGTACGGTCACATGTGCAGGACCGGCGGCCAGCAGCGGCCGCCCAACCGGACTCAGATGTTAGAAGCGCCCACCCGAGTCACACTGCCAGCGCTCCATGGGATGGCGGCGCGGGTCACAGACGCAGCCTCTGACCTCGCTGACGTGGGCGGGAAAGGGGTCGCATGCACGAGCCTCACTGACCAACGCGCCACGTCATAACCAGTCGTCCAAGCGACCAGGACGGCCGGGACAGCAGCAGGACAGACGACGGACCCCGCTCTGAGTGCTGGCCGCTCCGGCTCGGTGTCCACGGCCGGAGGCCCGGCCTGCGGCCACCGGAGCAGAGTCCGGGACGGGGCAGAAAACACCCGTCCTGCAGCGAAGCCGGGGAGGCCGGAGGGGCCGTGGCCTCTTCACGCATGGACGCCGGCCCGTCTTTAGCACAGGGGCAGGGAGGGAGTCAAATGACTTTTAAAAGCTGTGACTCAGAGTCCAACTACTCAGTTTAAACTGCTCGCATTCCAGGGACGAGTCATCACAGCAGCAGGAATAACCACCTTGCTCGTCGCGGCCCCAGGACGTCTAGGAGGCGGCCGAGACGGACCATGTCCTGGACAAGAAAAGAGGAGTTGCGCGGGGAAAGAGCACCGCTCTGGCCACTTCTGTAAAGGACAGACAGGGCGCCACAGACGGGAGACGGACAGCTCAGGCTGGGGGCGGGCCAGGCAGGCCGGAGCCAGCGCTAGCATCAGCCAGCGCACTGTTTACGCCCCGTTGCTAAGGAAAACCTGGCGCTCCGGAGAAGGAGCCGCAGCACCGAGTGACGTCTGCCGCACGGCCCTGGTGACCCCGCACGGCTCTCACCCTCTGCCTGCCCCGTCACAGCCAGATGAGCCCGCTGGGGGCCGGAGTCCTCGGCAGCCCCCGGGCTGGCCTGGACGGCAGGGAGGGGAGGCAGGGGCCTGAGACGGAGGCGTGCCGCCCGCGCTCGGGGCCGCCGCCGGCCCCGGGGACCTGGGGGCTGGAGCCCTAGTCCTGCCCGGCGCCTACGCAGAGCTCCTTCGAGCGCACTGAGCTCTTCAGGAGAAGAAAGAAAAGGAGCTTTGGAATCCAAGGTCGAGCCCTTAAGAGTGATGCCCTGCTCCAGAGGCCCCGCCCTGGGCTCAGGTGGCAAAATCGCCCACTACCTAGTCCCGCACCGGGCCCTCGCCTGCTGTGGCCTGCAGGATGACAGCCGTCTCCACGAGCCTGCGTCACAGACGCCGTCCCCACAGCTGTAATGCTCACCCTTTATCACTCTGGAGAGTGGGAGAAAAAAGAATAAAAATGTCCACAACCCCCCAAAAAGTCCAGTGTTAAGATTTCACGCTATGATCTGGTCTCACAGCGTGACCCTCTGCACCTAGCGCCCGCCCACTCACCACCAGGTGTGCAGCGAACTCCCGGCAGAGCGCTGAGCCCGCGGTCTTGGCCGACAGGCGCGTGTGCGCCCGCTCAGCCCTCCCAGCAGGAGGGCCGGAGGTGCAGGCTGCATGGAGCCCCCCAGACACACTGCACGCAGAGGTCCCTCCGGAGCGGGCTCAGGTCTTGCTGGGGCCAGTGGCAAGGCCCATTTACGCGCAACGCCCGCGAGGCGCCTTCCTTGCTAGAGCCGTTTCCAGGGGCAGGGGCCACGCCGGTCTGCCTAGCACTGGCCGTCTGGGCTTGGCGCGGCGCCGGGCACGGCACTCAGCCACGTCCCAGGAAGGCCGGGCCCTGCCCTGCTGCCTCGGCACCATGCAGCGAGCTTCCCTTTCCTGGCATTCGTACGTTCAGCAAGCTCTAAACCCTTGCTCCGGCTGAGGCTTCTCTCCGCTCCAGAGACGTGTCCATGGATGACCGAGAGCCACGAAGGGCCCTGGTCCTCTGTGCCCAGTGCCCGTCGCGAAGCGGGGCCAGGGCCTGCCAGAGCCGTCGGAGCCGAGCGAGGAGGCGCGCAGCCCCAGCCAGGTCGGGCGCCGACGCGCAGCTCGGCACAGCCCAGGGCTCCGCCCCGAACCTCCCGGGGGCAACCGCAAGCCCGGCTGCCGGGGACGGCGCCGCTCCCACAAACAGGCCTCGCGCCCACTCCCGTGCCCCCGCCTCGCGGGCAGCCCGCAGGCGCAGCGGCACGCACCCACCTGCGGCTGCCCTTGGCTCCCACGGAGGCGTCCGTCCCCGGGGTGGAGAGCGGAGTGGCAGCGGTGACCCCGTTGGCGGCACTGGGCAGGGGGCGGTTGGTGATCACACACAGCGGGGTGCCGGAGGCGCTGCTGTCCGTGCTTCGCTCTGCGCTGGGGTCGGCCGGGGACTTGTGAGGAGCCCTGGAACCACACGGACGCGCGGGGGGGTCAGGCGCGCGCAGGACACGGCTGAGCTGACGAGCCGCGCGCCCAGACTGCTTGCTTTTCAAATTCTGAGCTCTTACGCCTTAGAACAATCGGTCAGATACCCTCTGCCTGAGGAGTTACATTTTATGAAGTTACTTTTTCCGACGTTAAAGTTTGTAGAGAACTAGCTGTGGCACGAGGCGGCGACGCACGACTCGTGAGCGGGCCGCCCCACACGTGCGGACGCCGAGGTCACCGACGCCACCGCCCGCACCGGCCCCGCAGTCCTGCAGGGGGTCCCTGGGGCAGTGCCCTCGGCCGGCAGGCGACGCCCTCGGGCGCGCAGAGGGTTTGCCAGACAGGCCGGCGGCTCTCTTCCCATCGCCCAGCTGCCCGACGGCCCGCCCTGGGGCTGCACGCGGCAGCCAGGGAGACGAGCCAGCGGGGTCCTCCACGTCCCCCCAGTACAGCCCCCAGCCGGCGAGCGGTACGGTTAGTCATTTACACGACAGCGAGATCTTTGTTTCTCAACAGAGACTGGAGCGCAGCCACGGGCTCTTCACCCGAAAGCTATCATTTGTGATGTCACAGCTCGTTGCTGTGGTAACAGAGACCCAAAATTGATGCTCACAGAGAGGGAAAAGCAGTGCACAGAACGAATGCCAAAAATCTGTTTTTTTCACCTACTCACAATTGCCGGAAATGCTTATAAATAGCTATAAGCTCACTTTCAAATAATCACATTACTAGAAAAAACTTGAAACAAATAATCAGATCATAAAAATCTAAATATGGTACCTAGATGCAAATGCAAAAGAATAGTTTCAAAGTGGTATCTACAGAGCATGAGCCACTTATCCAGACGTCATTAATGAGTAAGAAAAAAAGGTAAAATTTATGTTCATTTTTAATTGAAATAAATGCAGGCAAATAATTCCTCAGGCTTACAAGACGTCCATAGGAAGAACGAATAAAATTAGCCAGAAACAAAGCTATAAAAAGTTATACTGATCAAACCTTACCTGAAACTCTTCTCAGGTTAATGACCTGTTTAGGCCTCTGCAATTTCTCAGGTTGTGGAAAGGCCAAGAATCTGATTTCGTTCCACCACAGAACGAGGCCCCCGCTACCCCCGAGAGGCTCTCGCCTCACCGAGACGGGTCGGATGGAGCAGGGAGGCTCCGAAGCAAGGGGCCCGCGCTCCGGAGCCGTCGGGGCAAAGCTCCAGCCAACTCAAGCTCTCCGATCGCCATCTGTACGATGGGGATGACACCCGAGAGCGCGGGAGTCGGGACGCCCCAGCAGAGCCGCGTGCGCACGTCCGCGCGGCGCCCGGAACAGCGCGCGGACTCGGCGGAAACGGAACGCGGGAGACGCCAGCCGGGGCTCGGGCCGGTCGGGGCTCGGGGTCAGCCGGTGGCCGGGGCACGGGCTCGCCGCGCGGTTGGGGCGCGGCGGGTTCCGGCTCCCGCTCCCCCCGCAGGAGATGAGCACCACACCGCGCACGCCGGCCGGCGGGGCCTGGCGAGCCCGGCGATGCCGTGTGCGCCGAGGGGCTGGCTGCCCGCCCCCGCGCTCCACCTCCTCCTCGCCGGCAGACCCGCCTGCCACTGCGGGCTGAGCCCGCCCCTCCCGGGCGCCTTGGCTGCTGAGGCAGCCGGTGAGACACATGCAGAAAATTAGTGCTTTGGGGACCATACTCGGTTCCGAGCACCCCCTCTTTGCACACTGCCCCTCCTCCTCCTTCCTGCCTGGGGTGCGGCTGTGACGGCCAGGGCTCTGACGCACGGGGGCCCGCGTCTCCGGGCCCCCCGCCCCCCGACGCGGCAGCAGAGTGCTGGGCTGGCCTGAGGGAGGGGAGACAACGAGCCGCCACGAATCACTGCCCCGTGAGCCAGCGGGCGTTCTGGCCGGTGCCTGCCCCGACGCCCGGCACGGAACAGGGCTCGGCCAGCGGCGGCGCCTGTGCCCCTCCCCGTCCCGGTCCTCGTCAGGTAACCAGGTAACCAGGTAACCCCCTCGTGTGCCCGCTTCCTCGTCTGCGGGACGGCAGGCACGGGACGGCCACGGGGGCCTGACAGGGCTCTACATAGCTGTGCGGCCCGGTGCTAAGCCAACCACCACGCGCCGCCCTCCTGCCCAAGTAAGCGACCACCACCATTTCGGGACAGACCCGCGGCCGACAGGTGCCAGGCGGGCGCCTCCCGGGGTCGCGGCAGCGTCAGCAGCGCCAGCATCGCCGACGGCTTCCGTTTTCTCTGTGTCGGCTGCAGGCGCAAGGCCTCAAAAGAGTCCCTGTGCCACACCCCAGAGTGCAAGGCATCTGACCACACATACGAGACTCAACGCCACAGTTAAAACCACAGCTGAAGTCCTGCCGTGCGTCCACAGCGACGGCGGCCTGCGACCGTCAGATGCTAGCCGCCACCACGCTGCCCGGGAACGCAGGGAAGGCCGGCACGGCCCTCGTCCTCCCCCCGTGTCTCCAGCAAGATGCCCCTGCTCCTGGGCACTCTCGGGAGGCGGGCCTGGCTGCGCCTGCCGTCTTCTCAAAGACTGAACCCAGCGGTTCCTGCTCACGCTCACTGGGACTAGTGGGAATGAAGCGGGGGGTAGTTTCCGTGTGTGAGCTGCCACAACGGCGTGGCCTCTGGACTGCGATCACACTGGGAAGGTGAGTGCGGGTGACGGGGTGGGTGCCTGGACATGCGCCCTGCGGTTATTCACAAGCCCCGCAGGCAGGTGCGCACAAGTCACGCCAGGAGCGTCCTCACGAGATCATGGACACTCTCCTGCTCCTGCAGTGACAAATCGCACGTGTATCCAAATGACCGTAACTCAAGTGGCTCCAAAAGGCCTTACCTGCCATGCCGCACGGACGAGGGCAGGTCTGCACTGACGGGTGCAGGGCAAGAAGAGGCCGGTGGCACCTGCCGCCCCGAGAGGTAGCTGAACCAATGGCAACGGGCGAGGCAGCGGGAGATGCATTGCGACTGGCTGAAATGCAGGGACTTGTGGGGCCACTACTCCTAGCAAAGGAAGCACTGCAAAACAGCACACACCAGACCCTCAGGACGCGCCGCGCCCGCCGCGCCCGGCCCGTGCACTTAGCAGAGATGCAGAGCAGAGGGCTGTGCCAGCCGGGATGTGACCGGCCCCAGCTGGAGCTGCGGCGCTGCCGGCAAGCGGGCCTCCGTCAGTCCTCCAAAGAAGACAGGGCACGGCGGAGGGCAGGGGACAGGAAACGGGGGGCGGAGCGCGCGCCTGGGGGTGGGGCGGGAGGGAGGTACCCGGCAACAGAATCACTTTATTGAAAACCAACTCCCAACGAACCCGAGGCGAAAGGTCCTGCGCCCCAGATGCCCACCCGGTCCAGAAGCAGCCGCGCGGGGGCCGGGGCAGAACGAAGGTTTGGAGAGGATGGGACAGAGACTCAGCGCAGAAAAGTCGGGAGACCGAAGCAGTTCTGGAAAACGTGCCTTTGGGAGGATTTACAGCTTTAAGTAAAAGGCCGTGGTGTCTGGGAGACAAGACCGGTGCGAGCGGCCTCGACTGCAGCAGACTCCCGCCGGGGCGGGAATTTGTGAAAACCCTCTGGACTGCGGCAGCGATTGCACACTCGAGGGAGGGACCGAAACCAGCTCTGACGCCTTCTTGGGAAAGATGCGTTTAACTCGGTCAGAGCGAAGGAACCGGCGCCTGCAGACCGGAGAGGGACCGGCCACGGCAGCGGGCCGAGCGCCGCACAGCCCGGCGGCCGACGCCTGCTCGCACTTCCTCTTTAGACAGTGATGGCACGGGATTCTTTCCCTACGAAAAGTTCTTAAGACTTTGTAAAACCAGAACGGCCCAGGGTTATGGGAGACGAGCTCTGGGAATTCCAAGGGTGAAGCCTGTCTGTCCCCACCGAATGCTCACGTGACTCAGCCTGCTTCCCACGGCAGAGAGGCGCGCGGTCTCCCGGCTGTCGCCAGAGCTATGCCGAGTGGCACCCATCAAACCACAAGCCACTCACTCAACCACGTGCTGAGGACCGGATCATGAACATCAACAACACACTCCAAAATAACGAAGCACCCCAAAATGTAACGGCAGCTCCCTTTCTTAGAAAAGTCATCTTGGTCTCAGCTCCAACAAGGAGACGCAATGCACCTAGCTGGATTAACGCCTCGACGACAAACAGCCGATGGCCTCAGCTCACCAACGGCGCCGAGTCCACACGCTAAAGCTTCGGTGGGGCCGCTGGGCGGTGCTGGGCGCCTCCGAGGGCCCCCCTCGCAGGCGCAGGGCAGAGGGACACTGGGAGGCAGTGGCTGTGGGGTGCAGCTCACTGGTGCCCACGTTTCGACGTGGACCACCTGACGAGAGGCTTCTCATCGAGGGGGACTTAGGTTCGAGCCCACCACATGGCCTGTGGCCGGAGGTGCTTCTCGGGGAGGCAGCTGGTCCCCTGGCACACCTGTGGTGGGTGGGGCTGTGCATGGAGGCAGTGGAGGGTCAGGGTGGGACGGACAGAGCACAGAGTGAGGCATGGGGACCGGACCCCCCGGGTCAGCAGCACAGTTCAGACCGAAACACGAAGTGCATCTCAGAGCTAGTGACCCTGGCAGAGGCGCCGGTACGTGGCAGAGAAAGGAACTGCAGAAAAGGGTGCAGATGAGAGCGGGGGAAGCCATGTACCTTCTCTGCACCAAACTTGCGCGTTTCCCGTCTCGATGGATCTGAGGGCCGTTAAAGTCACAAAGAAAACACAGCTCAAGTCCCTGCGTTAGCAGCTGCAGCACGAGTCTTCCGTGCAGAGCGAGCTGCCCCTACCCCCACCCCCCTCCTGCAGTCCCCCCAGCCCCCCCAGGCAGCGTGAGGTGACAGAGCTGTCCGTTAGGGAGGGGGCGCTGCTCCCAGGTGGGGGGTCACAGGGGCTCCTGGCGGAGGACTCAGCGGGACTGAGAGAGGGGACAGGGGCCCAGGGCTGTCTGTGGTGAGAACCTGGAATTGGCTACTTTGACTCAGTTAAGAAAAGTAACTCATTCTAGTTTAAAATTAGTCAAGAGATTACGCCCGAGAATCTAAAAGCCATCCGTTTTAGATTCATCTCCATGGTGCTAGCTGGCTACAAAGGGCGCGTGACTGTGACCCGCACCCCAAGGCCAGGGTGGGGACCAGCGCCCGCCCTGAACCTCGCGCCGCGTACCTCTTCGGGTAGGCCGCCACGCAGGTGACCCGCACCCCAAGGCCAGGGTGGGGACCAGCGCCCGCCCTGAACCTCGCGCCGCGTACCTCTTCGGGTAGGCCGCCACGCAGGTGACCCGCACCCCAAGGCCAGGGTGGGGACAGCGCCCGCCCTGAACCTCGCGCCGCGTACCTCCTCAGGTGGGCCGACACGCAGGTGGGTGGCGCAGCCGTCTGCGGCGTCTCGCTCCCCTGCGCTCCGTCCCGCCACAGCTGCCGCGTGCAGGAGCCGCTCCTCACCAGGCTCACGGCCGATCCCCTGGGGGCAGAACAGGCCCGGACGCTGACTCCCCGCTGGCTGTGTCCGGCGCACGCCGCCAACCAGGAGGGGAGAGCCGGCCCAGCAGGCCAGCCCCGGCTGGAGAGCGGACGGCCGCGGGGCCCCTCCGGCCCAGATGCCACGTTCTGCACGGGCTGAGGGGAGCTCAGGGTGCCTGTCTGCTCTGTCACCAACGTCGAAGCCGAGTCATTTCAACGGGCACCAAACCCCATGCCAGACGTCTCTTAGCTACTCCGTCAGACGCCGTTCTGTCCCTCTGAAAAGCCTGCAGATCAGTCCGAGCAGCAGGACGCTCGTGAGCGAGCAGAGGAGGGGGCCGTGGACACGAGGGAGTCTGCCATGCTGGCGGATTTCGCCCGGGAAGGAGAGAGGACTCGCTGGAGGCCTCTTCAACGTCGGAAACGAAAAGGCACCAGGGAGGGCTGGGCAGGGTTTCCGGCCCCAACTGTCACCTCGGAGCCCCATGTCCCCCTGGGGCCCCAGAGCGGCCCCCAAGGTCAGTGTGTACACGGGCCCCCGGGGACTCGGTCAGGACGTGGGCTCCCGGCAGCCGGTGCGGCGGGGCCTGAGGTGCTGCCCCTGGGACCTGCATGGGGTGCTGGGAGGCCCGCGCCTGAGCGACAGGCTCCAGGCCGGCGTGCTGAGAGGCGGGGCCGCGTCTGTGGACGGTGACTGGGAACGTCACCTCCTCACGAATGAGAACGTGACCGAGTCGACTGAATGACGCTATTGGTGGCTGCCTGGGCGGGCAGGGACCAGTCTCCACCACGCCTGCTGGAGGCCTAGAGCGTCCCCCTTGGGGCCAGGGGCACGGCCCTGACGGTGCTGGCAACCCAGAGGCGGGGCCGGGGGTCTCCCAGCAGGAGCGCCAGGCGGACCCCGCGCCACGGAGCTGAGCGGCCGGAGAGAGTCACCTGTTCTCCTTCTCCTCGGTGTCACTCGTGCTGCCGGGCCTCCGTGGGGCGAGCGAGCCCAGACCGCTTCTGCTCTCTCTGTCCTGTAAAACCAGAGCGCGGCCGGCTCAGGGGGTGACCGCCGCCGTGACGCTCCGGGTGAGCAGCCCTCACACTCCGCCACGGCCTGCGTCACGAAGGGCACCTTCCCGGGCTTACTCCCGACTGACGCGGGGTCAGCCTGAGCACACGCCGCCGCGGGAACGTGTGGCCCTGAGCGCTGGCCCACCCGCCTCGCCAGGCCGGACTCCTGGGAGGACTCGGCCTTCACCTCAGAAGACGCCGCTGGGCCGGGCCAGAGTAGCCTCTGGGCCTCACCTAAGTCCTCACACTTCTGACCCGTTTTGTCCCCACAAGGCGGGTGAGAAAGGCCGTCAGGGAGGCTGGGAGCAGAGAGTCTGCCTTGGGCCAAGCACGTGGCGGCCGGCAGGCAGCTCCCTGGCTGGGCCCTCGGTGTGCAGGCCCCCTGGGGCCCTCTGGGGCCTGGGAAGTGTTCCCACTCGTGCAAGGAGATGGCCCTGGGCCCGCACGGCCTGCCGCACCTTTTCCCTGCCGTCCCCCAGTGCGGAGACCCGGGGGCTGGATGACGAGCGGGCCAGGGAGGCCCCTGGGGCCCTCGGAGCCACCTCGCTCAGCACGCCGTGGCTGCCGGTCTTCCTCAGTCCCAGTCGCCACGAGGAAGGAGACTCATCTGCAGGCTCCGCCGGCTTGTCCCCAAGGCTGGAGGGCTAAGAGGAAGGGAGCACGTGGGAAGGGAGAGGAAGAGGCCTGCTGGCCCCCACCCATCCGCCTTCTCCGCTCTGCAGTGCGGGAGCCACCGGGCACACAGGGACCCGTAAGTGCGCCCTTCGTCTCCGAGCCGGGAAGAGCCTGGTGGCAGGGCTGTGATGGCCGTGACTCCGAGGGGCAGGCATGGTCTGCTGTCTGTGTGCAGTGAGCACCGACCTCAGATGCCGCGGCCCGGGGCCCAGTCCCACACGTGACAACAGGCTGCCTCACCTCTCTGGGTCCCACACGCCCTCTGAGAAACGGCGGCAGACCGAGCCCCTCCCCAGACCACAGCGGACTGGAAAGCACGTGAGCCCCGCGTCAGCTGTCACTGACAGACGCGAAGGCCACGCCGCTCGGGGCTACTGGCCACGGCCAGGGAACCGCGAGCGTGGTCCGGCACGTGCGAGCATTCCGGATGTCACCGAGCAGCAAGATTAAAAAGAGACAGCGGCAGAGATCACAGAGCTGCCACCTTTGCAATGCACTAAGATGATCCCTACTTCCGTCAAGACTGGCGCATTCTAAAAACAAAAAAGTGGTAACCACAGAACAGAAAGCTTCGCGGGTGGCTTCGTTGTCTTTACTGCAGAAAACGGCACCGGCCGGGGTCGGCCCAGAGGCCGGGCCGGGGCACAGCTGGCCTGGAGAGGTCTCCCTGGCCGGGGGGGACCTCTTCCTGGTGTGCGGTGGCCGCGCGTGGTCCCCCTCCAGGCCCCGGGCCACCTTTACTGCGGGTACGGTGACGATGCCAAGGAAATGCTGCACCACTTGCCCACTTGCACTTAGATTTCCCCTTTTAACTGGTCGTTTCAGGCGCATCTTTACGTCCTGCTTCCAGCTCTGGGGGCCCGATCGCAGTAGCGCTTCACGAGTCACGTGACGCTGAGGGGCCATGCCTTTCCAAGCACTATTTTAGCAAAGTGGAATAAGCGTATGCTCACGTACGCACTTTTTCGATTTAGCGTCTTTTTTTAAAAAAAGACAGAAGCGGTGGCAGGACTGAGGGACCAGAGATGCGTGAGGGCAGGGGACGCCTCACAGTCACAGCGATGCTCCTGGAATGGGTGCCAGGCCCTGCCTGCCTCACGTCCGTGGTGGCACCAGCACCCCGCCCTTTCGTGAGGTACTGAGAAGATCGCTAAGTGTCTATAAAATCAGAGAGCGTTCGCACAGCTTCGTGCTGAAAAACTCAGCACAGTTCTAAACCCCAAAACAAACTTAAACGTTGCAGGGCAGGGTCACCACGACTGTCCCTGACGAGGTGCCTGCAGCCTCTCGGAGGCCTAGGTGGACAGCAGGAGCAGGTCCCACTGGCCCTTCAACAAGCCCCCACCAAGCTGTCCACCATCATGAACCAGAAGGGCTCCGCGGATAAAGGAGAGCGGCTGTCAGCTCCAATAGTGCTGGACGCCGGACGCCCTCCCGGCCCAGCCTGAGCTCGAAGCACCCTGACCGACGATTAAAGGAAAGACCGACCGACATGCCTCCTCTGGTCCCACAGTGCCCCATCCTGTGTAACCCGCCACACCGCAGCCAAGGCTGTTCGGCGGCGGGTTTGCAGTTCTGGGGGCCACGCCACAGACACAATGCCCATGTTCTTCCCACTCGCGAATTTGGACGCTGAAACTCTGTCCCCCAATGTGACTATTTGGAGGTAAGGTGGCTGTCTGTGAGCCAGGAAGAATCCTCACCAGAAACCGAACCTTGATCTTGGGTTTGCTGCCTCCAGAACTGAAAAAGAAAATTCTACTGTTTAAAGGCACCCCCAACCCCACGTGTGGGATTTTGTTACGCAGGACTGCGAGGAGTAACAATGTGTCCTTATCGTTTTGCAAGAATGTACCCTTAAGGCCTTTCTCACTAGATGTCACTGCAGTAGGGGGAACATGATATCCGAATTAACTCCCGAATACTCACTCTCCGGGCGGAAGAGGCAGAGACGTCCTGAGCCGGTGTGGCTACGGGCTCCGAGACACAGCTCTTGCTTTCGGAGCTGGAATGGTTGACGATGGCTTCTGGCTTTTTATCTGTTTAAGACGAGGGAGGCCACAAGGGCGCATGTGAAGATCTCATCTCTGTATCTGCTTCTCTGCTAACAAAACAGGTTATCTGAACAGATCACTGGGGCCACATAAAGCTTGACTTCACACCGAGAGGAAGCCTCCACTAATTGCCGCCATATGAAAATACACTCAGCAGTATTCCTGTCTTGGGGGGCTCAACACCAATCACCACGCATGTGACCGAAAACGTCCCCATCATGGATCAGATCACACACTCTGCAGCAGGTGTTGTATGAGCAATCTAGGCTGGCCGCAGAGACTCCTCCCGACACACAGCACCAAGAAGGCCAGAGGGAGTGAGATGGTGGAAGGTGTCGAAGGCCGGGTCCTAAGGTTTGGGGTTCGCGTTGCAGGCAAGGACGGAGTGGGGGCGGTAGTCACAGAAGGTTTCGGGATCGCAAGGCTGGGGTGTAATCAAAGGGTGCTGGGGTGTTTCACCCCCACAGCAACGAGGAGACTGGCATCTAGGAACAAGAGACCACAGGCCCGGGCATCCCAGGTACAATGACGAAGGCTCAGACAGGGAGCCCGCCCTCCTGACCCATTGGTGACACCGTGGTCTAGTGCAGCACTCGCCCAGACGTTAACCCAGGCAGCGCTGGAGGTCCGGGATGCGTGTGCGCTTGGCGCGTGACAAGCACACAGGGAAGGCGGATGCCCGCGCGCCGACATGTGGGGGCCGCTCGCCTGCCGAGTGGGGACCCAGCCCGCTCACCACCGGCGAGCCGGTGCCTACAGTCTCCACAGAACCGCGGGCCTCCAACCCCCTCTGGTGACCTTCGGTGAGACTCAGGGATGGAGACAGGAGGACAGGCAGTGCCCCCCCACGACGAGAGCCCCGAGCCGGCGAGGCCAGACCTCCCCGGAGCCAGGCCCAGAGAGCAGGGACTGTGGGTGCAGTGGTGGCAAGCTCGGAGGTGCACACACCACAACGAACTCGGGATCACCTTCCCCGGCACCGTCTCCTGCTCGAAGCAAGGCAGGCGTGGCCACACGTGCCTTGGCACCCCGAGTTCCGGGGTTTGGGCCTGCACACCCGCCGACCCAGGTGGCCTCGTGCCCAGAGCTGTGTGCGTGTGTGCCGTGGGTTGTGGGAGCACCGGACACATGGCCTAGCACAGCCCACTCTGCGGGGAGTGCTCACGTGTGAGCAGACGTCCCGTCTGAAAGCGGAGCCCGGTGCTGTGCTCCAGCCCGAGGCCCGCGGACTCTCTGACGGGCAGGCAGCGCCTCACACGTGGAGCGAGCCTATGAGGGCTGCATTACCTGCCTCCTGCTCGGGCTCGGACTCGGACGCCTCGTCTTCCCCCTCGTCCTCCTCCGAGCTGCAGCTGCTCGGCTCCTTGTCCCCGTCCTCTGCTCCGCGGGACTTGGAAGTCTCGTCCTCGTACAGCAGCTTCTCTTTGCTGAATCAGAGAGGACAGCTCAGAAACGACACACCACTTCTGAGCACGCAGTTGGTGCCGGGGGAGCAAGTCCCTGACCCTCTGAGCAGCGGCAGCCACAGAAACGGATTCAGACCCTCTGCGTCTGAGGCCCCTGAGTCCCTGGCTTCTGCAGACTAAGGTTTAGTGTCTGACTTCAGAGTGAGGCTGGAGGAGCTCTGGCCTGTTCAACACAGAAAGAAAGCAGGCTACGACTCTGGGTGACAATGGTGTGAATGAAAACAAACAGGAAGGCCGTGACCGTGAGCTGAGGGCCTGCGCCGGGCGGGAACCGTGCTGGCGCCGGGCGGTGGTCCCTGAGCTCTCGGCTCTTCCCGTTGGGGAAGCGCCAGGGACGAAGCCCTCTAAGCCCGAGAAAGAGAAGCGCTGGCAACGGCGTGCTCTCCTAGGCGTGAAGCATGCGCGCCCGGCCTCGGCTCTCCCGCCCCCAACACGCCACGGTTAGAGAGCACCTGGCAAAAGCGAACCGCGTCACGTATAAATCCTCACGCTCAGCACGTCACACGCACACACCCCGGCACCGGAGCTTGTGACAGTCCCCGAGCCCCAGGTGCCTACTCCTTAAAGAGTCCGCTCTGCACCCTGCCGTTCAGGTCTGCCTCGATGAGCCGGTTCCGCGTCTCCTTTTCACTCCGGAGCTGGAGAGAGAAGCGGGAGCACGGGTCAGCAGGGATGGGGCTGGCAGTGGCCCTCTCACCAGCAAGACGAGGCCCGCAGCAAAGGGCGAGGCCAGGGCCCCGACCCCCCGGCTGTGTCCACCTTCCAGAAGGCGAGGGCAGGTGGTGGCCGCCTGGGGCTTCCCCACAGCGAGCGACCTCCAGCGCCCACGGGGTCTGGGCTCAGCCTTCTGACAGACGGCTGACAGCCCTGAGGGGGCGGCGGCCCCTTCGGCCCACGGCACATTCACGAGGGCGCCCGCGGAGCCCACCCTGCAGCGCCGACGGTGACAGCAGCCACCGCGGCACCGTGGGACTCACCACACTCTGCTGCTTCTGCAGGGTCTCCAAGTGCTCCACAAGACCCTCGTCGGCCACCTCGAACGGCGTCTGGCCCTGCAGGGAAGATGGGATGACCGTGCAGCCTGGTCAGGGTGCCCTGTGGTGCGCCCCCCACACCTCGCCGCCAGCGGCCGCGGCCAGTCCGAGGAGCTGACGCTGCGGCAGGCGCCGCCACCCCGCGCACCGGAGAGCGCGGACGTGAGCCGCGCGCTGCGACCCGCACTGAGGACAGGCCCACGGCGCCCCCGTGCGCATGGCCTCGTGGCAAACCGCCACGTGAAATCTCTACCCGGACCAGTGCCACACGGCCCTCGCTGCTGTGACGCGCGCCGAGGCTGCAGGAGCCCGCCCCCCACGCCAGCAGACGGGCTGCGAGCGAGCCGGGGCTTGGGGCCGGCGGGAGGCGGGCGAGGACGTCCGAGGCGCTGGGCGGAGGTCCAGCCTTGTAAGTGGCTTCGAGTGAGGCCAGGTAACACGGTTTCAACCCCACCCGAGGGCCCCTGTCATCCTGACGTTTTTCTTTTTTTACAAAGTCTTTGGATTAAAAATGACGTAGGGTGGACGCGACTCCTCCGCAGCACAGATGGCCTGGGCTGCCCGGCGCCCACCTGTGTTCGGGGGGCACGAAACGCAGTCAGCGGCGAGGTCGGCGGGTTCCGTGTCGCACAGCAAACACCTCTGTGCAGGCAGCAGAGCGTGGGGAGCACCAGGGCTGCCGGCGACGTGTCCTCCCCAGGCCCCAGCGGCGAGCTGGGCCGCTTCACAGACACCCTGAGCCGTTGGTTCCAGGGCCCGGCCACTGAGTGCGCGGCCCTGGAGACGCCCAGGCCTACTCACCAGCTTGTTCCTCACGTCCATGTCACACAGCGCCTCTGCCAGGATGGAGCAGGCCTCCTTCACCCCCCAGTGCGCGGCGGCGTGGAGCGGGGTCCAGCCGTCGTGGTCCTGGACGTCCAGCTCATAGCCAGCCTGGATGAGCAGCCTGAGGAGGACCCCGACAGGACATTGAGATCCTCGATACCACACATTCCTGCCAGACACACCGTCACCCGATGGCCCCACGGGGATCGTGGGTGACCCTGCCCCGAGCTCCACGAGAGCCGGCCACAGGCACTGCTCAGCCGCCCTCTCCAGGAGGCCTTCCGTGTCACACCCCACAGGACAAGCGTGTACCGAGGGCACCCAGAGCCTAGTCCAAAGAGCCAATACTGCCACGAGGGCGAGGCGGTCCCCTGTCCCTCAGGGCAGGGTGACGCCTCACACGAGAATGTGACGGTCTCCGGGGACTGTCCTTGCCAGCCCCCTGCCGGCCTCCCGGGATGCCCTGGGTCTGTGGGGTCTCAAGGCCAAGTCTGCAGGAGCACAGGCTCCTCAAGCTGCGAAGCTCTGGCCCAACTGGCCCGGAGGGGGTCTGACTGCCGGGCCTCCCGGCGCCTCCCTAAGGGTGAGCGGGCACGAATGCCGCGCTCAGGTCCCCACCACGCTGCCAGAAACCCGTGCTGGGTGGCGCAGGAAGCCCTGCAGGTCTGGGAGAGCACGGAGCGTGTGTGGGTGTGAGGAGCCGCAACGGGGGGGCGGGGCCCCACGACTGCGAGCGTGCTCACCCCACTCTGGCTGCACACGGCACACGCACACTCCGGGTCTGTCGTTCAGCCAATGAGCCCCCAGGCCACGTGTGTCCAGAGGACCAAATGACCGGTGTGTCCTGCACTGCTGCCACAGAGGAGGCCGCAGGTGCGTGGCGTGAACCCCGGGCCACGGCGGGCGGCAGGAGGGGAGCCCGTCGCAAGCGCAGCCGGTGGAAGCCACAGCAGAGGACGGCACGGCACTGAGCGTGGCCGACAACCCCGGAGCCCCGCCGCCCGCGCCGCCCTGCGCCCCGCCGCCCGCTGGCACGGACGCCGCACCTGAGGACCTCGGAGTAGCCCTTGGCGGCTGCCACGTGCAGGGCAGTGGCCCCCGAGCGCGCCTGCCGGGCGTCCTCGATCCGCCCACTGTTGAGCCACTGCCGGGCGTCCTGCAGCATCTGCTGCTCTTCCTGCGCCCGCGACTGCTCCAGGTCGACCCCTGCAGGAGCGACACCGCGGTCACGAGGCTGTGCGGCGTGCCGGGCGCCTCCTCCGGGGGGGCCTCCTCCGGGGGGGCTGTGCAGCGTCCACGCAGGCGTCGGCGGTGTCCGCGGTCAGACCTGCAGGGCTGGTGTGAGGCGGGCCCTCGCGGGCGTGCCGAAAACTGCTCTCGAGTGCCAGAACACGCCGCCCCCGCTGGAGGCCCCTGACCCAGCCTCTGGGGACAGAGCGTGAGGAGGCGCGAGCGCCCCTCGTCTGAGTCGGCCCCCTCCCTGAGCCCCTACCGGAGTGCTTTCCGGGTGACGGGACCGAGGGCCGACTCGGAGGACCAGTGAACGCCCTTGCCACCTTCGGCCCCCGTCAAGGGCAAGGCCGTGGGCAGGGCTCGGCTGGGCCTCCAGCCCGGTCTCGTCCCTGCCCTGGGTTTCACGCCGCGCAGCAAGCCCAGGCCCAGGCGGCGCGCGTCGGGTCCTCGCCAGCTACGCCACAGGCGTCGGGCCGCAGAGCAGCGGAGACGGGGCTTGCGGTCTCCAGGCTCCTCTCGCGTGACCTACGCGGAGGACCTGCGATGCTGGTGGCGGACACCCCGTGCTGTGCGGAAGGCCCGGCCCCCTCCAGCCCCACGGCAAGGGGTGGCTCGCAGGGGCCGGCTGACACGCTGCCCTAGGGGCCCTGGCTCACCTTGCTTCTTCACTTGCTCCAGAAGAAGGTCCTTCATGGCGGGCTCCTCTGCAAGGTCCGAGGGGACTTCCCCCTCGCTGTTCACCACAGCCACGCTGGCTCCGCGGCTGAGGAAGTACCTGTGGGGACGGGGACGGTGTCAGCGCTCCCCCTGCCGCCCCGGCACCGGCTCCCGCGTGCGCACCCGAGGCTCAACACAGAGCGAGGCCTGGCTGGGGCGTCGGGTGCCCCAGCTACGGAGCTCCGCTCAGTGTCGAGCCCACTGGCCTCGACAACCAGGACCGGAGTGCCGACACACGGCCTCCTCTCACACTCAGACCCCCGGCCCCGCTTGCTCTGCCCCGGGCAGAGCGGGCACTGCCCAGACGGCACACCACGCAGCCCTGGGCACTCGCCCCAACCCCGAGCTCCAAACGTGGCTCCTTGCTCGACAGCACTGAGAGGCCCCCAGGAGAGTGGGAAAGAAGCGATTCTCGTGAGAAGTTTTCCAATGCCACGTGAGAGTGTGTCGAGTGCTGGGCACGAAAACAGGAAAACAGAGGCTGACATCTGCATGAATTTGCCTAACCACGCCTCCAGGGAGCACTCCCTCCCGCTGGCCCCGCCCCGAGAAATCTCCCGCACTCTAAGAGGGAGCCGAATTACTGAAGAAATGAACGGCAAATTCTACATGCTTAGCTCCTACATCAAAATACCATACTCGACCCTGAAGAAGAAGGGTTGGGTAACTGTAATACCTTACACGAGTCCTTTCTGGTTTTTAAAGCATTACACATAAAATTATACAGTGGTCTGGAACAGTTCTATGAAGCAGGCGATCCGTGTGCTGTTACCCCCACTTTGAAAGCATGGGGCTCACACGGTGGCAGGTGGCCAGGGGCAGGGTCCCCGTCCTTCCACGTCGACTCCCTGTCAGGGCCCTGAGAACCCCGCGAACGCTGGGAGCTCTGCCACACTGGGAACGTCGCGGGGGGATCCCGCGCAGACTTCGACTACTCGACGCTTCAGGAAACTTTCATCGTCTCTCCTCTGCCTAAGGTGCCACATTTTAGCCACGGCAGGAGTTTTGAAAAAGGGAACACGCGGCTACCGTATTAAGAGTTGGCCGAGGAGGAAGAACCGGCAAAGGTTGGATTAGACGTGTGCTGCTTCTGCGCACGGCCCCAGCGCGGCGGGCCCTCCTCCGCCGGTTTCTCCTGCCGGCCTGACGGCACACGCCTCACCTCCGGCGGCTCCTCCCTCGTCGGCCCAGGGGAAGACCCCTCGGTTCCAAGCAGCCCCACCCGCACTCACTGTGCTGAGCACCAGCCCATCAGCCCTTGACCCCCAAGTACCCGGCTCCTGGCTCTGGGTCCCCACCCACGGGCCGCGGGGACATCCAGCCCCCAGCCCCTGTAAACTCGGAAAGCCAATGACGCACAGCGGCCCGGAAATGCTGTGGGGCTTGCTGCACCCTGGACTGCAAGGAGCCGAACCCTCCACTGCTCCCTGACGCTCGCGGCTCAGCCCTGTTCCCTCGTCTGGACGAAACGCCCCCCGCTTCCTCCTCCCTCCCTTCCGGGAACGTCCATGGCCCTGGAGGCCCACCTGAGCCGGAGCCTGTCCTCCGGCCTCCCTCAACCCCGCCCCCTGCGGAGCCCTCCCCAGCCGCCTCCCAGCACTCGCTGTATCTCGATGCAGCCCTCGCCCATCAGGCTGAAAGCCACCTGAGGGCGACCACCGTGTGACCACACCGCGTCTGTCTGCCACTGTCTTTCCGCTGGGTGCTCGCACACATCGCCCCTGCCTGCTCTGCTGGCCTCCACCGCGGCCGCCTGGGCTCGCGGGCCCGCGCTGCCCCTGCTGACCACCCGGACTCACTCTGCGATGTTGAGGTGGCCGCAAGAGGCCGCTGCGTGGAGGGGCGTCCAGCCCTCGTTGTCCTGCCGGTCCACGTCGGCCCCGCTCTCCACCAGGAACCTCACCATGTCGAAGTTCTCGTCGATGCAGGCCTGCGGGGGAAGCGCGCTTGTTCACGCGGCACGTCCGCTGGGCTCCGGGCGCCGGCAGCCCAGCGGTTCCAACGGCACCTCAGTGCCCAGCCCGTGCGTAGTGTCCAGGGCACGCCGTCGAAGCTCTGTGCTGACGCGACCCCCGCGCCATCTCCACGCCTCCGCGGCTCAGCCGCGAGGCCGGTAATAATGCCGCTCAATCTCATCCGCAGCGCACAGTGGGGCTGGAGGCACCTTAGCACAGGGAGACCCGCACCACCCAAGGAGCCCGTGTTCACCGCGCGAAGTCCCGCCCCGTGTGCCCGGTGAGGACCGACCTTCCCGCACTGTGTGACCGCAGGCCTCTCCCCTCTCAGCGTTGACTCGGCACCGCACACGGCTTTTGTTCATGTGGGTTGTTACATATCAACGGGAACATTTAAAAACGTACTTATCGATTCATTTAAAATAGCAATAACCCATTACATATTAGTAGAAATCACAGATGTTAATCGAAATAACTACATACTTCCAAAAATAAAAAAAAGATAATGAGAAGTGTGGCGGTGTCTTCTTACATTTTTAGAAATTTCTTGATGTTCGGATTACTCTGTCGTGATGTATTATTTTTTATTAAAGCACATAAAGAAAACCTGGCCTCACGTAGACACGTATCTGGAGGGGGGAGAAGTATTCAACAGCCTGCTTGGATAGCTGTGGAAGTTCTTGTTGGGGACAAAACAAAACTCCTAACGCAGTCATGTCCTCACTGTGAATTGCACTGTGGAATCTGAAACCACACAGAGAATGTTTCACTCTGTGACATTAACGTCCAGTGGTCACCTTGCATTCGGATGAATCTTCTACCCACGTGCCACCTTCCAACACCGGCCCAGACTTGACCTGATGCTCTATGACATACGCCCCCCAACCTTCCGAGGCCGGGGTGTCCATGGCACTCCCAGGACTTGGCTCTAATGGCCATGCCGCCACCAGGTGGACTGTCAGAAGCCTCTGCTTTCAAGATCATCCTCTGCCCTTCAAAGATGACTGCCGCCAAATCCCAGAGGGCACGAAGTAGGCTGGGCCAGACCGGGGCCCCGCCTCCCGCCTCCCTCCCCCGCAGGGCCCTGTCTTCCTTCCCTGACCTCCCGACCTCCCGCACCCGTCACAGCCTTACTCCCGTCTGTCTATGAACCTCAAATCTGACCCAGCAGCTTTCCGAGAACACTGTGCGGCGTTTCAGAGAATGACCACGACAAGCTGGCCTAGTCCGCGGTGTGGGCTGCCAGCCGTCAGTCCTCAAAGAGTCACCTCAGAGGAAACAGGCGGCCAGGCACAGGCCCTTGAGGAGGGGGAGAACCCGCACTCGCCACTGTCCACGGCGGGCGGACGCCACCTGCCTCCCAGGCTTTGGTGAGGACTGGAGGGGCGCCTAGGGCCAGAGTGGCCGGCACTGGTGCTGCTCTTAAGTCACCGGTGTAACACAGAGCGACTCCCCAGGGAGAAGCGGGGCCTCGCTCAGCAGGACGGAGGCTGCTGGTTAGAACCGACGTCGCTGAACAGTGCGTTTGCTGCGTCCGACTCCGGGCGCTCCCGCCGCGTCCGGCAGCCTGCAGGTCCCTGCGCTCGAGGCGGTGTGAGGCAGACCGTGTGTGGCGCCAGCTGCAGGGACGGCCCTGGACAGTGGCCGCAAGCTGTGAGCACGCGCTCTTTCAAAAGACCTCAAGGAGGCAGCCTCTGCCCTGCTCAGGGACCAGCACGAAAGCCGCAGAGGAGAGATGGGCAGTCCCCGAGTGGCGACTAAATTTAGATGCCCTTCTGCTCCCCCCCCCCCACCCACAGCTGTGCGGTGACGCACCCGCGGCCGCGGACTCACCGTCCCAAGCCCACCTGGGCCGCGGAGCCCACCACTACGAGAGGGACGCCGACCCACACGGACAGTCTGCTCATCCCACACAGGCAAGGGGCCAGACCCGCTTCGGCGGTCACCCGGGACGTGGCCGGAGCCAGCCGTACAGTGAGCCCGACACCCACTTCCCTCTGCTGTGCGGCCCGAGGACACGCAGAACGGGCTCCGCAGCCGCTCCAAGCTCCCTCAGGGCGGGAGACAGGACCCCACTGCCCCCGAATCACTACTTAGTCCAGAGAGCGTCTGCAAACCCTGCCCGGTTTGACTCGAGGCTCCCTAGAGTGAGTGCGTCACCTCTCCCTGGCCATGACAAGCTCCCTCCAAGGAAAACACTGGGTTTTACCAATAAAAGGGCGTGAGCATGGCGAGATGTGCACTGTGCCGATGCTGCTCTCGCTCTACCAAAGGCTGAAGTGGCTGACGGCCTTTGGTGCCAGAGTTAAATCTGGGACTACAGAGGAGGCCTACAAAACAAAGCCTCCTCCGCTCCCAAAATAGCCTGCACCTGTCACCGCCACGGAGTGCCGCTGGCTCTGGGAGCTGACCTTGCTGCCGTATCTCAGAATCCTGCCACGGCTACCTGCCTGGGGCCGGGCAACTCCCTCCCACAGAGCCAGCTCCAGGTGCCACACCTGCCTGTCCAGATGTTTCAGCCCACACCTGACTTCAACAAATCCCCCAGCGTGGTGCTGGGTGACACTGACGCCTGTGATGTACCTCTCGCTATTTTGTCCTGTATCATCCTAAAACTTACACAATTCAATAATAATAACTCACACAGTTTATATAATATAAATTGTGTATAATCCCCGAAGTTATATTATTTCAACTTCATGCTGAAAACCCTGAATGCTTGGAGTAACAGCAAAGAGCATGATTTCTTTCACACGTTTATAGCCAGACACCAAACCCTGAGTACTTACGAACCTCTCGAGACATATGAATAAGAAGGACCGATCCAGCATATGAGTCAAACCTCCCACTTCCTGTCCCTCCGCTCGCATCGCGACACAGTGTAACTACTTCCTGTCCCTCCGCTGGCATCGCGACACAGTGTAACTACTTCCTGTCCCTCCGCTGGCATCGCGACACAGTGTAACTACTTCCTGTCCTTCCGCTGGCATCGCGACACAGTGTAACTACTTCCTGTCCTTCCGCTGGCATCGCGACACAGTGGAACCACCTCTTGTCTCTCCACTCGCATTGCGACCCAATGTAAACGCTTCCCCGGTGAGAATCACAGTAGCAGTCGGCTCCAACGTGACAGGTGTCACCAGCACTGTCAGCCCTCACCGACCCCCTGGCACAGGCAGTTTGGCCCCAAGCTGGTGAGAACTATATATCTGTGGTCAGGCAGGCCCTGGACACAGATCTGTAGCCTTTCAGGACAGAGAGCCGAGAGAGAGAGCAGAGGTCAAGAATTTTCCATGGAGCATCATACTAGGATTTTTGCTCCCAGTAAACTGGCATATTGACCCCAGGACAGGAAACAGCTATGATGTGGGACCAGAGAACCCCTTCCTTCAGTTAAGGGCAGCATCGTATTGACTAAGGGTTGACAATACTTAGATTTCAAAAATGTGTTCATCCTGGATTCTTATCAAACCTCCTGTAAAGGGCACGGCCCTTATCCTTCGAATGTTTCCCTCTGCCTTCCCCACTGTCCACTCCGGAGCAGCCCTTTGGGTGGCCCTCCAGGTAAGGCCTTGGCGACGTCTGTACTGCACCAGGCCTGGTACATCTACCTTTCAGTTATCAAGGCCAGTTTAAAAGTTAAGAAGAAGGAAGATGGAAAAAGGGCCAGGAAACAGAAGCCACATTTCTCAAAGCCCTCAGTTCTTCAGACAGAGGTTTCAGAGCTCCAACCCCCAAATCTCAACTCTGTTCCCTATGGATGACCCTTGTAATGGTGGTAAAAATCCCAGCGTGAGCTTCTCGGGCCAAAGCGTGCACACAGCTATGTCCGTGACACTTGCATGGAAGAAAGGACGTCATGTCTCTATGGATTTGCACATTACATGACAGAACGACTCGCCTCAACAGACTTGATCAAACGGGTCCTTGCAAAAAGCATGCTATAACGAAGCCATAGAGGAAGGAACAGGGCAGCCGCAGCAGCGAGCACCAGATGGAGAGACCAAGCCCGGAGAAGTCGAATGACTTACTTAAGGTCACATATTCTGTCGCCAGACTGCCAGCACATCCTCCACTGCCAGGGCCAGGCCTCCGAAACAGAGTTCCGGCCAGGCCCAAGACACCACTGGGCTCGTGGAACATTTTTAATACCTGATCCTACCTTCCTAAAAATAATTCTGCGCTAGCATTCACAGGGCACACTGAGGTTAGCCCAGCTCTCCTCACATTCCACATGGGGAATGTGGCCAACTGGCTGATCCGAGCTGCTCACTCCTGACTGGGCCGGACGCGAGGCGCAGAGATCCCGGGCATCCGCTGCCCCTCCGTGCAGCCCGGACGGCAGCCCCCTTCCGCCCAGCTACCTGTCTGCTGCCGTCAGCACGGCACACAGCGCGACCTGCTGTGCCACAGAGACGGCTTCTCTGCTGAGCGGCAGGCACACTGTGCCCACGAGCACGCGCTTCAAAGCTTGACGGCTCCGGCAGGGGCTTCGCGGGAGGCAGGCGGGCGCCGCTGGGGTCTGAGCTGGGCCCGGAGGGAAAGCTGCAGAGAAGTCACAGGAAGAACGAATTCTCAGGGCATCAGTCAGCGCCTCGCATTTCACCCCTCGGAGGAGACAGTCCCCAGGAGGCTGCCCTCTCCTACCGCATCTCCGTCAAGGGGCTGGGGGCGCGCATGGCTTCCACGCAGAGTCCTACGTGGGAGGAGACCCTGAGCGAGCTGCCACATAGTCGTCCCTGTGCAGTGTGCTAGCCAAGAGGGCAGAGCAGGCGACAGAACTTCCTGGGCTCAAACGCCAGCCTCCTAATTAGTCTGTAGAGTTACCGCGCCAATCACAGCACCTATTTCCCAGGGTTACGAATGAGCTAACGTGTGTCACGACACTGAGGTCTGGCTCGGAGGTGAGTGCTGCGGAGTGTCCGTGGGTCGCTGCTGCCCGGGCATCGGTGTCCACGGACGCCAGCAAACCGCGGTTCAGCTCCACGAGTGAGAGCGGGAAGAGCAGAGCATCGAAGGCAGGACCAGGGGACAGGAAAGACGACGAGCCGGCCTGGCAGAGGGGCGGCCGGGGCTGCAGGCTGGGTTCTGCCCTCACGAAGCCCCTGGCTGCAAAGCCCACCAAGTCTGCTGTTAGCATGGGCAGAACAATCAGAAGACAGATGCAAGCTCCGGACCCGACACTGACTCACGTCGCCAAAGGACGCGTTAAGAACTCATCTGAGGGACGTGTTCCGTTTGTTCATGAAACGCGCTCTTACTGAGGCCCGTGGAGAGCCACGGCCTTGAGAGAGCTGCCGACGATGCCCGCCCGAGGAACCGCGCCCGGACTAAGTGAGAGAGCGGGGCACAGCGGTGCCCTTCCGAGTAAGGGGTCACTCCGCGGCGGCTGGGGACACGGCCCAGAGTGCATCACTGCCCTGAGTTACAGAGGAGGAGGAGTCGGCCAGCGAAACGGCAGGGTCGAGGACGGCCAGCAGCTCAGGGCAAGGCCCACGCAACGGTCTGAAGGCGACGGAGAGTTCTGGAAGCGCAGGCAGTCTGGCGTGTTCGCACGCAGATGCGGGGGGACGAACGTGGACGTCTGAACGAGGCTCCATCCGGCACCCTGAAGACTGAGCTTTCCCCTGTAGGCCAACGGGAGTGGGCAGGACAGGCCGGCAGGTCGCTGCGTCCCACGGTCGACCTGCGCCCCGAAGGCGGCGGGGAGCCGCTGGCGCCCTTAAACCAGGGGGTGACAGTCGGGATCGTATCTGAGAGGGGTAACTGTGGTGGGGATACGAAGAGCGGACGGCTGGCAGGGGACGCTGGTGACAGACACACGACTTGGGGGTTGCGGCTAAGGCTGCAGAGGGGCAGGTCGTGAAGTGCGGCTCTGCCGGTGGGCACGTCGCAGACCGGAGGACGCCGAGAAGGGCCCTGAGGCAGAAGGGACAGGGCGGCCGAGGAGAGGCCAGTGGTGAAACGGGCAACACAGATTTTTAAGAGCCTGGACCCTCGCTGGAGTGTGGCACCACTCAGCCCAAACAGGTGTACGCAGCCGTCCCGTTTCTGACCCTGCCTGGTGCTAATTTCCTGAGGCCTCAGCGACTCGCGTCCAGGAGCCCTGCATGCTGCCCTTCCCACAAGGAACAGCCCTCTGGTGAGCCCAGGGAGATCCGTGCCAACCAGCCCAGCCTCGTAGCTGTGCCCTGCCCCCCGCGAAGCCCTGCGTGGGCCAGCGTCACAAACACTGCGGTGCGGCCCGGCACAGCACAGCTGGACCGCAGCCCACAGGACAGGGCGATCGAGGCTACGGCGTGAGGTCTCGGCTACAGCCGAGATCGGTGAAGTCCCACGTTCGTGACAACACTGGAGCCAACTCTGGAGCACACCCCCCATTTTTTCCCTAAATTGAAATCTTTGGGATAGAAAAAGTTGATTTATTAACAGCATTTTGTTTGACTTTTAATTTTTCACATTAAAAAATTTCATATTTGAGACCTTAAAAACATAGCAGACAAGGGCCTGGTCCCCACAGGAACGGCCGGCGTGGAGCACCGTGCCGGGCGCCCGCGCGCCCCCCGCCGCCCCCCAGGCGCTTCCCGAGCACTTTACCCAGAAAGTGTCTGGAACACACGGAGTAGACAGAACGTCACGACGCGTCCTCGGGCCCCGCTGACACCGCCACTCCGCTTTACCCTGGTCTGTCCCTGCGCCGTTCGCCCCGTTCCAGACATTCGTGGTAACTTCCCCGACACTTCCCCGTGTGCACCATTGTCTAAAGTTCAATGCCTGTTTGCAGCATTATTTTTTTTTGAAGTCAAATTTATACGCAGCGAAAAGCACCAATCTGAGGTGCACATCTCCTGAGCCCCGAGCAATGTCTACGCTTGTCGCCCGTCCCCACAGGCACGTGGGCTGCTCCTGGGCACCTGCCAGGGGCAGAGAAAGCTCTTCTGCATCCTCTGGCCTCAGCCTCTCGGGGCCACGAAGAGGCTGGCAATGGGCAGCAGCGCAGCCGACCTCTCTCCTCAGGTGGCAGCTGTTTCTGCTGGGCCTCAACGGCCGACCTGAGGATAATCAACTTTGCTGATCATATGAGTTCACTGTCGGGCTGAGAGAGAAGAGGCTAGCAGTCGAGACTTTAGGAATCTAAACGTGTCTTTTCCTGAAAGCACGAAGCTCCACGGTTTAAGAACCTTGGCCTCAGAGCGCAGCCCTCAGCTGCTGCGGCCTGGGGAGGGGCAGGGGATTAATAATAAACAATAAGTAACACAAACAAGAGTCACACTCCACTCCCCCGCTGGCCTGGAGGTGGCCGCTGCAACAAGGCAGGCTTCTGTTGCTGGCTGTTAGGGGGCTGCATTCCCTAAGCCCAGGGAAAGGTCAGAAATAGCAAAAAGGTGGAGACCTTGTATTGCAAAGGTAGAATAACGGACAAGTGAAACCAGGGGAAAGATCCAAAATGTACTGATAGGTCAAAGGCTTTCCGCCTAGCCCGGAATTGTGATAGCCCTTTACGAAACGAAAGTGGGACGTGCCCGCGCCCGCCGACAGTGAGCCGTTTCTCTGCAATCGATCCCGGACCCCCAGGGCACCTCGCCAGAGAGCGCGCAGAACCAGGGGCCCCGGGAGCGGGAGGCAGCCAGACCCCGCCGCAGAGGCGCCGGGCGAGGCGGGCGTGCGGCCCCGTCTTCCCCTCCGTCTCAGCCACCTCCTGTACGGAGTGGCCTTGAGCCCAAGCTCCGAGCAACTGTCCATCTAGGGCAGAGGTAGAGGGCAAACCTCAGCCCAGAACAGTGCACATCATAAGAAACTGTACGGGCAGAAGAGGAACCCAACGTCATCGCCGCCCCAACCTTCCCACCTCCGTTTCCTGGCTGGGAGACGGATTAACCTTCCTTTTATTTCTGGATTAATGTGAAGACAGGTGAGATAACAAATATGAAAACAGATATTAAAAAGACAAATAAACCCAAGTGTGGCCATGAATACGTGTCCTTTGTGCTGCTTTATAAAACAGAACACGCTACAAGGCAGTCTCGTGCACTGGTTCAGGGCAAAGGCCTGCGGCCTTCTCTGCAAAGCGCCAGCCTGAGCAACAGCCATGCAGGTATTCGTGACTTTCAGAGACTACGCCACAGATACCTGAGACCTGAGTCCTTCCAGTGTTACGACAGAGCATGACGGGATTCAAAAGGAATATGCAGATTCTTTGGAGAAGCCTTAAAAGGGATGCACTCAAGTTCAGAGAAATAATCTATCAGGACAGACGGGGGAATCTTGGCATGAATCGGCGACCGAAGCGGCTGCAGCACAGAGGGAGAAAGCCTGCGACGCTTCGTGGCGGCGGGCAGAGTGACGGGGGCGCTGAGGGCGAAACCTGCAGGGCCCTGCTGTCGGGGGCGAGGCACTGACCCCCTCTGAAGGGGACGGACCAAGCGCATCGAGCCGAAGTGCTAGTTCTGGCCACAGAAATGTGTGGCACACATTTTCCTGTTTATTCACAGGTCTATCTAAGTCACCTGATAAACCTCCATGGGGACAGCAGCCCCAGGCTGGACACACCAGGTAAATTGTAAAGTTGCCTGGCCTCCTGAGTCTTGCATCTGCCTCAGCATGGCTTGCTCAGAAAGACCTGGCAGCCTGTGAAGCTTGAAGTTTCTGTGTCTCTCCAAATTCTGATTGGTAGTTATGCAGAATCAACAAAAATTAAATTTACGCATTTGGATGCCAGAGTCCTGGGCTAAATATTTTCCCAGTGTTTAAAATGTCACATCTTTTATTTTAGCAGTAACGAATAAGGTCTGAGAAAGCCGTAATTCAGGCAAAATAAATCATTGCTGGTGGCCATGGGCCAAGTGAAACCTAATAAAATTGCCTTCAGATGGGGCTAACATACAAAATAGGAATTTTCTGGAGACATTACCAGAAATTCATTAACAGTAGAACTTATAGGGGAGACATGGGACCCCTCGGTCTTGACCAACAAGTATCACTGAAACATAACAGCTAGTCAAGAATTCCCAAACTGCATTAGAATATGATTCCAATAGACTGTCACAGTATTACAATGTTTAAGTATACTAAGTACAAAATCTCTAAATTCTTAGATAAACCCATCCCATAACTATAATGTAGTTCGATACTATATTAGAAACCTCACACAGATTGATTTTTAATATTGAGAACTAAGGCTTCGGTTTTCCAATTAAACGGACTCATGAAACAAATATAAACTCTGTATTGCTTGATAAAACTTAAAATTTACTCATGCTTGATAAAACTTAAAATTTACTCATACTGGTTATAATCTAAAATCTAAGACTTAAGAAACAATTTTATAAATTACTCTTCAAAAGTAGAAAAAAAACCAGAACACATTCAAAGCTCCCCCCCACCCCAAGTCAACAAATTAAGCATACCTCAATTAGGAAGACAAATGAGGTTTCAATTCCTTGCCCTATTTAAAATTCTGGGTCAAGATCTTTAATCTGGATTTATTACCATGTTAAATCGGTAAAGATTTATTAAAGATCCCAAACTTTCATCCTTTACCATCTTTAGGTAGGAAAAATATAAACATGATCATTTTCATTCATAAGCATAGATGAAAACAGTCACAAATACTTCCCCTCAGATCCCCAAGGGCCAGAATGTGAAACTAGAAAGTCACTATGTAGCCAATTACCTATTACAAACGATAATAGGAACCAGCTATTGCTGGAAGCAGTCTCAAAGTTCTATTTAGTTTCCAAAATGTAGCAATTGCTAAAAAAGTAACAAGAATTCTTGCAGAGTCAGATACAAAGTAGGCTTTCAATAAACGGGAAAGAATAGCAGACAACTCTAGGGTAATAACATCCCTATCTCTGCTGCCCTAACTAAGTATTGCCTTCCAGTGACAATACTAATGAGTGAGAAATGGACCTAACCAGAACTGGGAAATAAAATAGTAGGAACTAGCTAATCTGCCCTTCATCGATAGGAATACAAGCTTCCTGCCTCTAATGTCGGGTTTAATATCCTAAAACATTTTTAACTTATAAATAATGAAGCCACTTGAACTAGTCAGAAACTAGCTTTTTAAGGGTCTTCTCATGTATTTTGGGCCCTAATTTACAGTTACAATCATATAGATGGTAGATCTATTTTTTTCTCCCAGAAGTCAACAGAAAGACTACTTTAAGTCATTCTTACGCGAAAAAAAAAACTACACATAATCTACACAAAAGTCCTCAAAACTGTCTTTCTACCGACACTGCTCTTTCAAAAGCTGTAAATGCCAATGTGGGCTGATGCCTCAAACGGACCCACCTGAAGAGGTGATCTACTAAAATAACCAGGGGGACTGTTCTGGACCCACGATAATGAAAAAGCCATGGATTTCCTGAACTGGATACTGCCTTGGGTCCTGACACTAAGCTGAACCCATTGACATGCAGGGTAAGGCAAAGGCCACTTTGCAGACGGAATTGTAACAGGAAGAAGTCACTGCACTGGCGCACACGTGAGCTGTTTTGTGCTGCGCCCAACACATCACCTCCGTCGCCTTGGGTCTCAGTCTGTACCACTGAGAACATGAACTGCTGTTTCTTCCTCCTTTGTCCCTTTCCCCACCTCTCGTCCAGCGAGACAGATGATTGTAACCTCTTGCTCGAGAATGAGAGTATACTAGGCACTGAATTCCAGTCTGGGGTGATCCTAAGGTCGAAACCTGGACTCTGAGCCCCTTCCAAAACCAACCCGAATTTCTGAGTCAAGGAGAGAACCCTCTAGCCTCCAGGGCATCCCTGCAAGTGAAGGGTGATCAGACGGGTCTAGAGACAAGGTCTCTGCAGACTGACATCAGTGCCCGCCCCATGCCCAGCAAAGATCTAAGTGTCAACATAACATAATCTGAAGGACGAAGCCGGCATCCATTTTAACAAATATAAGAAAATCTCCTTTCCCGAAATAACCACCTGCTCTCAAGGCAGCCCAATAACCTAGGTTCAGTTTTAAGTGCCTATATCTAGATCTTATGCACCCGAGATGCTACGGATACCAAAACAGGGGCTGATAACCGACCTGGAAAAATAACAGGAAAAGGGAGTTTAGGAAGTCCCAGCACCCCTAGAATGACCAGCCACATCCGTGCCCCAGGACGGACACGTGCACGCGGAATGCGAGCCCCGTGAGCGAAGGAGCTGTCGAGGGGGTGTGGCCAGAGGAACGCCTTCCCTGAAGACACCAGGACAGCGAGGGTGTCCACACCCAGGTTCAGCTCGTTCCTGGGTTTAGAGGCTGCGTCAGCCCCCAAGCTCCCACCGGAGCAGAGCCAACCTCGGCAGTCCCTGGGACCCAGCCTACTGCAAAGATTGGTAACAGGCCCCTGCAGCCAGTCTTCTTTGACTCAAGCACCCCGTGGTAAGCAAGGCTGCAAGAAAGGTCTCTGAGTCAAAGCGGCATCAAGGCACCACCACCTGAAGCGCGAATCACCTGCTGTGACCTTGTGGGAGGAGGAAACCATCTACCAACATCACCTGACGGCTTCTCCCAACATGCCAAGGTGATAATCCACAGCCGGTCAAGAGGTCATGGCCGAAAGGAGAGAGGACGCGATAGCCCTGACCATTCGCATCGTGCCCGTGCGACAGTCCAGCTAATCGACCCGGATGACCGTCCCACTGTCCATCTCGCGGAAGGCTGGCTGGTCAGAAGGCAGTGGGCTGCCCGGCTACTGGCAGCTCCAGTCTCGCATTTTGAAAATCATCATTCACGTACCTCTGAGTGTTCAGGCCACGGAGAACTTACTGTCGCTCCACAGGTGCAGACCTGTGAGACCCCGGAGCCGACGAAGGCCACCTGTCTTGACTGGAACACAGATGGTTTCTCCAGAGAAGATTCATTCGACTTCATAAGCTTCATCTGTAGCTGAGCTTGTCTGGCACTGAGCACACCTGCTCCACCCCACCCACTGCCAGCCCTGTGAGGAGGGAGTGATGCCGACGCGGTCGCCCCTTGGCATCCGCGGGGACTGGTCCTAGCCCCCCCCCCCAGATGCTCACGTCCCTTAGTCGACCCTTGGACGCCACGGAGACAGAGGGCTGACTGTATTGCATTGGCAGGTGTTTAAAAACAACGCCACAGCTGTCGCCTCCTTCCCCTGCTGTTTCAAGGGTCCTGAGTGTGACGAGCACATTGACCACAGCAGTTCACAATCTGGGAGGGGGTTAAGAGAAGAGGAAGGCATCAACGAGATCAGTCGCAGGGAGGCGATCAGAAAAACGTGGCCCGTGTGCGAAGATCTGCCAAGAGTGACCTCAAAGAAGGTGCTTTTCTTGGGTGTATTAAAGTGTGTGCGGTAAGGGCCCGACTCAGGCAGCAGAGTCTCCCGAACGAGGCTACCTAGTCACACTAAGAAAACTGCTTCCACGGAACAGTGACTCAGTACAGGACCACGTGGGCTGGACAGCTGGAAGTGCGACTTCTCTGTCCTCTGTGAACCCACGGAATGGTTCCCTCCAGAACCCAGCTCTCAATCTCCTTAACATCCGAAATATCCCGGAAAATAAACGTTCACCTTCTCAAGGAGTTCAGAATTTAAAATAATAAACGTAGGCCAATTAGCATCTGTCTTATTTATATTTGGCTCCTTCTTGGGTGGGATACAAAGCCCTGCGATTTGAATTTGAAAAGTCCATGCCTCACCCTCTCTCCTTTCTAATTTTACCCACAGGGGAGTTTTGAGTCTCAGACTCCTCTCCTGTAAAATGGAAACACGCCCTGCCACACCTGCTGCAGAGGATGGCTGCTGAACTGCACACAAGGTGCGCAGAGGAAATGAGTTTAAACGGCAAGATACTGCACAAGTGTTGGCTGCCACCTCAGGGGCACCGTTACGACCAGAAAAATAATGGATACGAAAAGGGCGGAGAGAAGAGAAAGTTATTCCACCTGAGGAGAAGGGTCACACACTTGGTGAGGAGTAAGCTACTGGTTAATACATTCAGGGAATGGCTAGAACACAAAATTGAATTATTACTTAGAAGTGGGATCTCATGCCAACACACTTTGCACTGAAGGCAGAAGAATAAGGAAGATTAAGAGTGGGTGTCCAGCTCTCAGCTCCCCAAAATAACCGTGAAGTTCCATTTGGCGGGAGGGTGGAGTCAGTCATGCCAGTCTACAAGCAGAATGTCACTGCATCAGATGAGAAGGTGGCGTTCGCAAGCACAGAGCTGTCAAGTCACCACAGCCCCGTACACTGTAGTAATACAGAGGCGCACGTGACTGCTGTAAAGGGCTTTAGAGAAAAACGAAAATAGAAAGAAAGGCCATTCAAAAAGTATCACACGAACACAAGTGACTCAGTAGGTCGCTTCTCCACAGGAGGCCCTTAGGGAGGTAACGAACTGCTAAGGAGAAAGTAAGGTTCCATGCCAGGTCAGGGCGTTCTGGGAGCTGGAGCCTGCAGGAGACAAGCTGTGCTTGAACCATTACAACCCGGCAAAGCGAGAGCGGCCTCCTGACCCAGCGCGGGACTTGCGCTTTGGGTCAACATCCAGGAGATCCTGTCTCACGGCCGCCCAAGCAGAAAGCCAAGTTCTCCAAAAGGGCATGTGACAGCACTGGCCGCGCACGGAGGGACTCGGTGCACCGGCACTCCGCCCAGACACAGCGCACATGGCCAACCCACAGGGGTACGTCCAGGGACCAAACCCCCAGTAACCATGACAACCCAAGGAGGTGGAGGGAAATCCAAACACCGTGCGGCGGCGGGGACGCGACTCCTCCAGGTGCAGACCCTGATTCGGGCGCAGGCTCGGTTCGTGCAGGAGACTGCCCGGGAGGCGTGCCTGCGGCAGGGCTCGGCGGGGACACCCCGGCGCCCGGGCGGCTCGCGCGCAGGGACCGCGAGGGGTTACCTGGTGCAGGGCCGTCAAGCCGTCCACGTTGGCCGTGTTGATGTCGGCTCCCCTGGCCAGGAGCCTCTTCACCTCGTCGGTGTCCCCGCTCGAGCAGGCAGCCAGGAAGACCGCGCCGTCCTCGAAGCGGACCCGGGGGCCCTCGCGGCGGGCGTGCGGCTGCCGCTCAGCGGACTCCTGCTCGGTCTGCGAGCCCCGCCAGCGCCGCAGCTGCTCCGCCCGCCGCGCGCGCGCCGACTCGGCCCGCTTCCCGCCCAGGTGCCCCAGCTCGGCCATCGCTCGGGCTCGGCAGCCGCGGCCGCACTGCCGCCGCTAGGTCGCTGCTCTTCGGGTTGCCGCCGCCGCCTCCCTCAGAGCGCGTCACCCGGGAGCAGAAGGCGGAGACGCCCGCGCTGCCATCTTTACTCCTCCCGCCGCCAGCACCGCCCACGCACTCCCTTAGCGTCAGTACGCAGGCGCACCGCGCCCCGAGGCGTCACGGGAGTTGTAGTTGGAGACCAGTCCCCGAGGGCGGCCCCTGGCCTTCTGTGAACTACAAATCCCTGAATGCATCAGGAAAGGGGCGGGGACCTGCCGCTCCCTACTTCGCCTACTTCGCCGCGGGACCCAGCGGGGTCACCTTTGCCCTAAAGCTGGAACTAAGTCCAGGACTCGCGGCAGCCTCTTCGGGAATTTTGGGAGTCGTAGTTTATTTTTGCTGTGACTACTAACCACTCTTTGCATAATTATCACATCAGTCCTTTGAGGTGAAAAAGGGGCAGTAATTATCTCTTTTTCATTGGGAAAAACGACATAAAGTGCCTGGTTCTAAAGGTAGAGTTTTATTAATTTTATAACATGTACTACATTAGCAGGTAGTACAGGAGGTCAATGCGCATGGGGAAAAGGAGCATGCGTACACATACAGTATTACAGAGTTTGCACAAATACTCAAAATATGACACTTCAAATCTATTCCCCGGGACAGATCCTGGAAAGTCTGCATCCAATTGTAGGAAGAGTATAAGCTTTGATTTCAAATGAATTCACCTCCCAAGACAAGTAAGTTACTTGACTTCTCTGACCTGTTCCCTTATTTGTAAAACGGGAATAATAATGCTTCGCAAGATATCCATGTGGATGAAATAAGATAACATATGCAAAGGAAGCCAATGCTATCCCTGGAGTATATCAGCTTACGATATCTATCACCTTCCCTTCGTTCGCCTTCCTCCTCTCCTACGCTTTTCATGGATCTTAAATTTGTAAGAGACAGAACCGATGTCTTGTTTGTCCATGACATTCCCCGCCCCACCCCGCCTGCCGAAGCTACAAAAAGACACTCTGGAGCATAGTACTAAACTCCTAAGGCAGCAAGTTGGACATTTCCACATTCACAGTGAATTTGGTTATAAATTCATTTAATAACTATACCCCTCAGAGTCTTAGCTCTGAACAAAATTAACTAAATGTTACTCATAAGAAAGGGAACATACACAATTATTAGGCTTTCAAACTTTTCTATATGCTTGAAATTTTTCATTAAAAAAATGTTACAAAACATTAGGTCACTGTAAAGGGAAACCTTACAGTTGCAGGTGACTCAACTCCCCTGCGATGAGCTGAGAATCAAAGGAAGTTATATGCAAATGCAACGTATTACTTTTAATAATGCCAAGTACACCTGCGCCGCGAGCAGGCACGCTTGGCCTGAGCCGCCAGCGCTCGAGGAGAACGGGCGGCACCGCGCGCTCCCACTTAAGTGGCGCGGCTCGGGGCGCGGGCCAATAGGCGGCCGCGCTCGTGTCGCGCCGGCCAATCGCGACCCGCGCGGGCGGAAGGCGGGGCGGTGCAACGGCCGGCTCGCGCATGCGCGGGGCAGCTGGTCCGCGGGCGGGCGCGCTGCGAGGGCTCCGCGCAGGTAAGCCGCGCGGTGGTGTTCGGGCCCCGGCGGAGGTCGCTGTGCGTCTCGGGGGTCCTGCACCTGCCTGGTGTGGGGTTTCCTCGGGGAGACGCCCTCCGCGTCTCGGAGTCGGAGCATCGGCCTTTGAGGAGACGGCGGACGGCGTCGGCCGGGCCGCACGCACCCCGGGGCTCACAGCCGACGGGGAAGCCGCTCAGGCCGACCAGGGACCCGGGCACGCGGGGCGCCGGGGCCGGACGGCGGAGGGGCGGGGACGCGGCGCGGGAGCGCGACTTGCGACCCCAGCGGCTGACGACGTGTTCGCGCGGCGTCGGCGCTCCTGCTCCGCTGTGTCCTGGCAGTTAGGGCCCGAATGCGAGGCAGGCAGGGGTCGGAGGGGAGGCGGCAAGCCGGCCGCTCGTGGACGGGCTGCGTGGTCGCCCGCGCCGCCGCCCGCGGCTGTCCATCAGCGTGGTTCCAGTTTCGGGTAAAGATCAGCGGTATTCACATACGCCTCAGACACCCGAGCCTGGCCCATGGCATCTCGGAGCGGTGACCCGGCGCCGCTGGCGTGCTCCCTCCCGCCAGCCGTGCACTCCTTCCCCTGGTGAGCCGGGCTGCAGACTCCAGAGGGTCGGCGGCGAGCAGAACCAGACCTGCGCCCTGCCTGAGTTTATAATTATTCGCGGAAACAGACGTCAAGTGAAAACATTCAAGATTATTGTTGTTTGTAGGACTTTTTGCCCTTTTATACTTACTTAAAAATTTTATTTGCTTGAATAGATAACAAGACATCCAAAAAACCCAAATTCCCTTCTCAGAATAGGGGTTAATATAAGGAATCTGTTTGCCCTTCAGTAAATTGACGCAGTGTGCTAAAAACGCCAGACACTTGCCGTCTGTGTCGTGGTTGTCCCTTTTCTCCCCAGCACGTCCCAGCCAACTGTTCCTGTGGCTGAGAGAACTGTGTGGGCTTCCCGTTAGCTGGGAATCATGCAGAGAGCTTCACGTCTGAGGAGAGAGCTGCAGCTCCTGGCCACCGAGCCGCCGCCCGGCATCACGTGCTGGCAGGACGCCCACACCGACGACCTCCGAGCGCGTAGGTGTCACATTCCGCCTGCGACGAGTGGAGGCCCCTGCTGAAGGTTGTGCAGGAGTTTAGACGTCTGTGTTCTTCCGAAGTGGGGAGCGATTGCGAGGTCACAGTGCTCTTCTACCGGGATTGGGTTTCTGCCCTATGGAAGGTTTGCTTCACATTTCTAGTTGGCCCTTTTGTGACAGCTTTTGCTGATTTGTAACCCAGATTTGAACATCAGCTCTGAAGCAGTGTTCAGACCAAAGAGCAGCGTCTCAGATATGTAAGGCAGGAGACGCGTGCTTGGAAGACGGCAGCCCATTCAAAGCAAACTGCAGGCTGCGTGTCCTCACGGCCCCTAGTTTTCAACTCCGTCTCAATCTCCCACACGGTCTTAGTTTCTTAGTTTGACACCATCAACCCGTGGGTGCATCAGTGCACTGTGTGAGGGCTGCATAAGTCTGAGAGAGAGTCAGTGCCCCAGAGCTGCTTCTCCCTAAGGCCCCAGACTTCCCTGGGTCCGTGGGGTGTGATGCAGACCATCCAGTCACCTCTGAATTTTTTTTTTTTTTTAAGAAATATTAGGTGGGGCCGACACACCTTATGAAAAAGGTGTATTCAAGCTGGAAGTTGTCATTCCTGAGAGGTTAGTGTGAACGAGATTCTGAACTCTAGGATAAAGCACAGTTACTAGAAGACAGAGCGTGTGGCAGGGTTAAGAGTGAAAGGACCTGGATTTCGTCCTCATCTTACCATGACATAATGCTGGAGTATTTGGAGGGTGAAGGGGCTTGATTTAGCAGGTGGATGTATGAGCGTTTTTAATAGTATTGTTTGTAAATTAACATAATAAAAATTTGGGAGGAGAAAAGGTTTGCCTGTCAAAGGCTGTCTTCCTGACTTGTTATGATTACTAAGAAGCAGTATTTTAATAGAACTTACCTATTGTCCTGTGCTTTCAAAGGTACCCATTCGAACCTCCTCAGATCCGGTTTCTGACTCCAATCTACCATCCAAACATCGATTCTGCCGGAAGGATTTGTCTTGATATCCTCAAGTTGCCGCCAAAAGTGAGCGGGAGGAGGGTGGACTCCACGGTCGGGCTGTGAAGCCTGCCTGGGAGCCATGCTCGCCCGGCCCTAGCAGCTGCCCGTCTGTGTGTGCAGGGTGCCTGGAGGCCGTCCCTCAGCATCGCGACTGTGTTGACGTCCATCCAGCTGCTCATGTCAGAGCCCAACCCTGACGACCCGCTCGTGGCCGACGTGGTGAGTATCTGTCCTCCTGGCTCCCCGAGGCGCTGGACCCTCCCCTGCAAGTCCTGCTGCTTTCCACTGACTCTCCCTTTGATTTCGTCTCAGTCTTCAGAATTTAAATACAATAAGCCAGTCTTCCTCCGGAATGCCAGGCAGTGGACAGAGAAGCATGCCAGACCGAGACAGGAGGTGCGATGCTCGTGCGGCCCTGACCTTGCCGCTGCCACTAGTCCAGATGTGCGGAAATGTTTGCCGGGCCTGCCAGACGGGTTCCGTCCCCCGGAGCAGCTAATCGATGCTCGCCGACTGCGGCCCTCTGATCATTCAGCAAAATAGCCTAGTAGCTCAACCAGAAGATTTTCCCCAACATTTGTCACCTACTGACAGCACTAGAGGGGGCAGGCAGCAGCTGGTTGATTTTTTTTTGTATTCCTGGGGGTAGATGGGTAGATGAGGGTGACTCAGATTCTTTTTTCTATTTCTTTCTAACACTGAGAAAGAACTGTGTCTGCAGGATCAGGACATGGTGAGGAGGGTGTAGGAGGAAGGGGGCAGTTGGCTTGTCTCCTGGTACCATGGATGGGAGGAGGAGGAACTGCCCCAGTTCAAGTTCATAGGGTCCCTTCATTTAACGATACAAGTGCAGCGCAGAGGACCGCGCCCTCTGGTGGTTGGTGAGTTATATAACACCCTTCAGGTTGAGGGAAGTAGCGGTTAGTGTTACTTGTGGAAAGAAATGAGAAATTGAAACGTGAAAGGTTGAGGAAGGTGCTGTCGGAGGGAGCATCCCATACAAGAAGCAACAAAGAAGTAGCTGGAAGTGATAGTCCGGCACTGCGTGTCCCCGCCGGGCAGCGGCGTAAACCTTGTTGCATTTTACTCCTTTTTAGGCCGATGAGGAAGAGGCGCCCGGGAGCCCGCCAGAGGCCGGCGACTCAGAAGCGCGCGACCCAGCACAGAAAAGGAAAGCCAGGCAGCCGGGAGGCGCGGAAAAGAAATTTTGCCCCGATGTTGAGGGCGTTTGTCCTGGTTCGTCTTAGTTAATATATTTTCTGCCAAAGCGGTCTGCTTGGCTTGCCTTTCTTAAATGTATTTTTTGTACTTGATGACGTTTAGTTTTTGTGCTCTGTAAAACGGAACTTGTATTTTTACATAGTCTGCTTTTACATTGATTCTCGAAGTGCAGTGTGTTTTATTTAGCTTGTACATACTTATTTTGAAACTTTTTAAACCTGAAAAATAAATAATAAGTTACCGTTGAGTATGCGTTTATCCCGAACGTACACCTGGGAGCAAACTGGCCAGAGACCTTACGCCAAGGATGTAAAGTAGTTGAAATTGTTATCCTTTATTTTGCCAACTTAGCCAGCATCACTAGGGACACTGGGTGTCTTAAGCCTTTTTTCCCAGCAGAAACTGAGCGAGCGCCTTCTCTGCGCAAAGGCCTGGGTCAGGACTGCAGACCCAGCAGTGAGAGCCACGCTCTGTGGGCCTTTCCTGCCCCGGCCACGTCCTCGAGCAAAGGGGCCACAGCCCTGTCCTTCACCCCGCACAAACACACCTGTTCACGCTACTGTGTAGGGGACCAGGACAGGACCTGGCCTGAGAGTGGTCAGCCAGCCCTGAACACTGACCCGTGACTTGGCTGAATGGAGAAAAGGCAGCGCCTGCCGCCCTGACAGCCCCTCTGAGGCAGCCCCTCCCTGTGGCCGCACCCTGCTCCAGCAGAGGCCATGACAAGGGGCCGAGGGACACACGAAACTCCGCGGCTGCTTTATCGACAGTCATCCTTGGCTGCCTTGTTTCGGGTGAAAGTGTCACATCTACAGGGCTTTTTGACTAATGGAAGCAGCTTGCAGAAGACCCTGCAGTCCCCACACCCCTGCCCTCCCACCCGAGGGGCTGACCTCGGCAGATCCGGGCGGCGAGATGGCAGCAGAGCCCTGGGGAGGGGCCTGGCCGCGGACCAGAGCCCATTCAGGAGGGGGCCGTGTTCCCTTGGGTCTCGATTCCAGACTCCCATCCCGGCATGACTGACGTGGGTGCCCTGGGACAGGTCTCACCCCAGATTCTCTTCTTAGGTCTGTTGACGTGCCCCAGCTGTCACCTCCCGATCCCGGGGCTGAATGGGTGTGTGTTTGGGGCAAGGAGGGGGCCCCCCGGAAATGCTCAGAGGACCCGAACGGTAAAGGGTGCAACTGGAGAGGCAGAAGGGCGGTGGCCTATTTGGGGCACCCAGGAAGCCCGGAATCCTGCCATTTCCTACTGTGCAATACATACAACAAATAGCCCTCCAGTCGGCTGGCCGAGGGCTCCCTGTCCCCCAGAGAAGGCAGGGCCCGGGAGGCAAAGGGAGGACCAGGCTTTGGTGGACGGTGGATCGAGAACCGCGGGGAGGCAACTCAGGGCCAGAGGGAAGCCGGAGAGCCAAACTCTCCTGTGTGCACAGGACTCTCCTGAGGACAGATGTTTCTCTGAGCTGGGGAGGAGGTGGGAGCCCTGCCCCTTGTCCCAATGCAAGGCTGAGGCTGGACACACAGGGCGGCCTCTTGCCCACCTCCCCAGGGAAGGGAAGGGCTCTGGGAGGCGGCGCCCACTTTAACTGGGTTGCGCTCCTAAGTCAGGACCGGTAGCATCTCGTGAGGTCACAGGGTAGTGCCAGGTGGTGCGGAGACGAGGCCCGGGAGGGAGCAGTGCTGTTGTGTGAGACGTTCTTAGATAGCCCGTGAGAACCACACAGTCAGCACGGCGCTGAAGATTCTCCTGCTGCAGAGGTGCTCAGAGCGTCTGCCGCACGACGCAGTCTGCATGGGCTCGCAGACAGGGACGTGACGCGGGACATCTCGCCAAACGCACTTTAGCCGGGACCCCTTCTGCGTGGCACATCTCGAGGTTAATGGGACACACAACACACTTTGTATCCAATCAACGGGGCGCGGGGCAGGTGCCCAAAGCTTTGGGCGGCCCCCTCGCAGGCATTCTCGGCGGGGTCCTCCCGCACATCGACCCCGAGCCCGAGCCGCTCGGCCGCCACCCCGGTCACCGCTGTCCTGCGTTTCCCTCGCTGCCCTTAGGCAGACGGGTTTCCAGGCCTCTGGTCCAAGCTGCAGGCGGGACCGGGAAGAGGACACCGGCCACGGGGCACACTGGTGACGGCGGCATGCAAGGGAGGGACCCGCGGGGCCAGGGCCTGGGCCGTCCCGCCGTGGACCACGCTGCTGAGTTTGGGTTGAATTTATTTTACAAGCAGCCATCGTTCGTGGAGGGGAAGGGAAGAAAGGGAAGAGAAGCGGAGGGACATTTACACGCGCGAGGCAAAGGCCAAGCCGGAGGGCTGGCCGCCCACGCCCGCCGACGAGCCCCTGCCGGCCGGCCCGGCTCCCCCTGCCCCCGGCAGCCATCCCCCACCCACGGAGGCGCACAGGTTCCCAAAGTGGGTTTCCTTGGGCTCTACAAAGTGGCTGCCCTCCAGCTCGGGGTGCCCTGGCTGCTGACGGGATGTGACAGTCACGGAGGGGAGGCCACAGGTCTCTGGCCCAGGGGGCTGCCCGGCCTCGGAAGCTTCCAGAATGAGGTCCACATCAGAGAAGGCCACCAGGGCCTGGGTAGAGTCGTGGGAGCTCTTCTCCAGCTCGCAGGCGGCCGCGTGGGCCAGGCTCCCCGGGGCCCTTGGGCAGGACCGGAGCCCCCGCAGGTCCTCCCGGAAGTGGGGGCTGAAGAGCAGGTAGAGCAGGGGGTTGAGGCAGGCGGGCAGCGGCAGCACCACCAGCAGGACGGACTTGACGGCCTCGGGGGTGACGGGGACGAGGCCGAGCACGGAGGCGACGCTGAGGAAGGCCACGGGGCAGTGGAGGAGCCCGTCGCCGAGGATGAGCCAGGCCACGTGCCTCCCCAGGGCGCGGTCCCCCGCGGCCTCCAGCTCGCCCCGCGGCAGGTCGCAGTAGAGTCTGATGTAGGCGCCGGCCATCACCAGGAAGCAGAAAGAGTTCGTCATCACCAGGGCCACCGCGAAGCCCAGGGCCGCTGGCCGGCCCTCGGGTGGGGTGTAGGGCAGGCAGAGCGGGGAGGCCCCGTAGTCCCCCACTGAGGCCAGAGGCAGGGCGGCAGCCAGACCGGCCAGGGCCAGGCAGCCCAGCGCCCCGGCCCGCACGCCGCCCAGGGCGGGGGCCTTGCCGCGGGCCCGGAGGCAGGGCCCCGGGATGCTGCACTGCACCGTGGCCAGAGTCAGCAGCAGCACCGAGGCCTCGGACCCGAGCACGGCCAGGAAGCCCGTTGCCCGGCAGCCCAGCCCGGTCTCCCAGCGGGCCCCGTACTCGGCGAAGTGGCCAAAGGTCAAGGCGTCGACGGAGGCCAGGAGGCCGCAGGAGATGCCGGTCAGGGCGTTGGCGCCGGCTATGGCGCCGACCACAAACTTGACGGGCGGCAGGGGGCCGGGCGCGCCGGCGAACACGCCCAGCAGCACCAGGGCGTTGCAGAGCAGGGACAGCAGCGCGGCGGCCCACACGGCCAGGCGGACGCCCCAGCTCTCGAAGAGGTGCTGGCAGGGCTTGAAGGGGCCTGCAGGAGACAGGGCCGGACGTCAGCCCGGCCCAGGGGCGCCTGGCACGGGTCCGAGGCGGGGCCGGGGAAGCGCCGCAGCCTCCGCCCTCCGGCGCCCAGGCCGAGGGGGGCCGGGCCGGTTTGCGGAGCCCCCAGCCGGGGCTGAGGGCGGGAGAATGGGGACACACGGACAGACGACAGAGCGTAAGTGACTTGCACAAAGCACAAGTCGCCGCAGCGTCGGGCAGCAGGGCCCGGCAGGCGAAGCCGTCCTTACAGAGGGCGCGTTCGGAAGAGAGGGAGGGACAGCCGGTGCCAGGGCCCGGGGAGGGCCGTGGGGCCGGGCCATGGCTGCGGCAGAGGCTCCCAGCTGCGACGGGCTGCCCAGGACCCGCTGCGAGTCAATCACCAAGCCGGTCACAGCGCGACGCCTCCTGGCCCCCTCCCGGCTGGCCCTGCCCTAGGCGGGGAGACTCCGGCGTTGTCTGCCTGCCTCCCGGGTTCTGTCCTCGGGCCCCGGACCTGTCAACCCTTCATGTCTTCCAGCTTCAGGCTCCGTTCTGCAGTGTGCTGCGGGCAGCTTGTCATTTTTCAGGAGCGATATTTTAAACACATATTTTTGCTTATCCAGTAACGGATGGTAATTACAGACAATCTGGAAACTATAACGTGGGAAAATTAAAGCTACTTATGATCCCACCTCTCAGAGAGAACTCATCATTTGGGTATGTTTCCTTCCATTAAAAAAGGATTATATATATATAACTATACATATAGACTTTTAAACCAAATCGGGGTTTTACTGCACATATAGCCTTTTATCCTCCTTTTCAAAATTAAAATTCTGTTATGCGCTCTCCCCCGCGCCCTTATATTCCTCCAAAACAGGTTTTCAGAGGCTGTTAGGGACTACTCCGCCATGGGGAGACACCGTAATTTATTTGGCCGTTTGTACAAGCCACGTAAAAGCAAGTTCAAGTTTGTTGAACTTCCTGGTTTAGCTCCTTGCTGCTGGTTTTCTGGAGCAGAAATTTCTGCGCAGCGTGAAGCACACAAATTTCCAAGTCTGAAAACTCGCACCGCTGTCCTCGCGGGCTTTAGCGCTCCCGCCCCAGATGGCCACCAGAGGGCGCGCTGCGGCGGCCGAGCTCCGGGAGCAGGTGCAGGCAGAACCGCGCCGAGCAGTGCGGCCAGAGAGGGGCTGTGATGGACAGCGCCGGGCAGGAGCCGCTCGGCCTTGGAAGGGCACGGGGAGAAGGCTGAGACGCGGGAAAGTGGAGAAGGGACGTGGGGTGACGCGGAGGAGCCCCTGTCCCCCGCTGCCCGCCCCGGGCCCACTGGAGAAGCAAGCTCTTCCCTCTGTGAAAGGGGTTTGGCGGGTCTGGCAGAGCTCGGGGCTGCAGGGTCAGACGGTGCCTAAGGAGTGACTCCTGACGCGGGCTTCTCTTCTGGAGACAGTCAGGAGAGGCCGTGGCCTTTCTGGGGAGCCGGGGCTGGGGGGCCTGGCAGAGTTCCGTCCACGGGGGGTTGTGGGGCCTGGGACTGGACTGCGGGGGTGGCCATGGCTGGCACTCTGCCTGGGCAGCGGGTCGGGCGGGGCCTTTCCTGCTCCTCTCTTCAACCAGAGACGCTTCCTCCGGAGGTACAGCGTCCTGTGGGCTGACTCGGACGCCTGCTCGTAGCCCCGCCCCGCCCGCCCGGCTGCCGCACCCCCAGGCACCGTGGAAAGGCTCCCTGGCCATTTCTCCGGGCGGCGCATCTTGCAGGCGGCAGGCTACAAACGGCCCGGCCACGGGTCCAAAGTCCCGCCCGCCCCCGGACACCACCTCACCTGGAGCAGGGCTGCACTGGACACTGGGGTGTGGCTTTGTGTCCCCCATCTCCAGCTGGAGCTCGCCCACCGGGTCGTCTGAGAGGGGAGACCAGAAAGAGGCTTAGGGCCTGGGCTTGGTGACAGCCAAGCCCCGCTCTCCTCCGAATGGCCGCCCTCCACGAAGTCCCCCGAGTCCCTCTGCGCGGCACAGTTCCCTCCAGCGGCCCCGCACACCGTCTCTGCCCTTGGGTGCCAGCGCCGGGCCGGCGCCCTGCCACCCGCATGCAGGTCACCTGCACTGTTGGCGCTTTACGGCAAACAGTGTCCTGGTCATTCCTCTCCCCCCGGCACCTCTGGGGGACGGCCTTGGAGGGGCGAGGCACAAGGTCAGGTGCAGGCCACCCGCAGTCCCTCCTTGGATCCCCCTTGGCCCCCCCAGGCCTCCTCTCCAACCCCCTCCACGAGGCCCCGCCCGCCCTGCCCCGGCCACAGCTGTCACTCACGGTGGCTCTCGGCCTGTCCCGCAAGAAGGCCCAGCAGCCTGCGGGGAGCCTCCTGGTCCTCCGGGTGGGAGTCCTCTGCCTCCCACTGCCCGCTGGCCTCGGAGACGCCGGCGCAGGCGCCGTAGGCACAGCACTGGTAGGCGTGGGGCACCTCCAGGACCCTGGGGCGGGGGCGACACGGGCCCTCAGGGAGGTCTGGGGTCTCCGCCCGGCTCTCGGCGCCTGCACACGACCCCAGTGCCGACCCGGCGTGCGCGGTGGCTGCAGCAGGCTGCTGCCTCGGGCTCGGGGCGGGGAGCAGCTGGCCCAGGCCACACGGCTCTCCGCGCGGCCCCTCCTGCCAGCACCTCCTCCTGGCCATCCAAGGGGGCAGGGACCCTCCCAGTGGCCTTCGCCGTGCCCTGTCCCTGCCACGGCGGAGCGGGGCTGGCTGCCGTCCTGCGGGGTCGGGGTCGCTGGTTTGCAGCCCGTGGGGCTGGGGTGCCACACGCGGCCCCTGGGTGTCATGAGCGCCCAGGACTGCCACGCAGCTCGTCATCTGCCCCTCAGCTCCCAGCTCCACCTCGACCCCATGGCCCAGGCGCTGCCCAAGGGAGGCGAGCGGTTTGGGCGCATGGAGGTAAGGGAGAGCGGGGTCGGGGGGCCTGCCGGGGGCCAGGACGGGGGAGATGCCACAGAGAAGAGAGGGCGGGGAGGCCTGGCTCCTGCCCACTCGGCCGTGGCCACACCCGACCGCCGGCCGCCAGGCCCTTCCTGTGGCTGCCCCTGTCCCCCCTCAGCTCTCAGCTGCCCTGGGCAGACCCCTCTGCGGGGAAAGCCAGGCCCTCACCTCAGCTTCGGGAAACTGTCCTTGGAGAAGGGCTGGGACAGAGCCGGGTTCCCTCTGAGCTTGAGATGCATCAGGCCCCCGAGCCCGGCCGGGGGCAGCGTGGTCAGCTGGTTCTCTGTCAGGTCCCTAGGACGGCGGACAGTCAGGGTCATTGGCGGACAACGGGACTGCGGGGCGCAGGTCCACGGGAGGCACGTGGCCCGTGAGCCTGAGCCGGAGCGAGAGGCGAGGAGCAAGGACGAAGGCTGCGGGCGCGGGGTGCTCGCCGCGGCCCCCCCGCAGCTCACGCCTCCGCGCCCACCCCCCCCCCCGCCCGCGCGCTCGCCTGCTCATCCTCGGGCGCCGACGGCCTAGCAGGGGCCGTGCTAGGTAACGCCACGCCCCCGGTTCAGAGGGGACAGGGCCCGCGGGACCTGCGGTCGGACTGCCACGCAGGTCCCTGCCCACAGGACGGGCCGCGGGCACTTACAGCTTGACCAGGGAACGCAGGGCTGCGAAGGCCTCAGGGTGGATGGACCGGATGGCGTTCCAGCTCAGGTCCCTGCGGGCGGAGAGGGTGTGGCAGGGACAAGGGACGCGCGGAGGACCCGTCCCCAGCCTGGCTCTGCCTGACCTGCCCCCCGTCTGGGCCGCCCGGAAGCAGTGCCCAGCCTCCTGGGGGAGGCGCTGCTGCCCGGCCCCGGCCCGGGCGTGGAAGCAGGCTTCGTGGCCCTGGCCCCCTGCAGACATGGCCCGGACGCTGTCTGCATGGGGGGGGGGCACCCCTCCTCCTAGGGAGTGGGGGTCTGCGTGCACATTGCAATACGAGTGCAATGAACCTGAGCCCCCCACTTTACTGCAGGGCAAACACAGGGCCCCCCAAATCCCAGAGCTGTGGACACTCACAAGGCCCGCAGGGAGCTCAGCTGGCCGAAGGTGTCGGCTCCGATTTCCCAGATGCGGTTGTACTGGAGGCCACTAGGGCAGCAAGAGAGGCCGGGTGAGGGCGGCTCAGACCCTGGCTCCCCCCACGACCCCACGCGCTGGGCGGAAGAAGGGACAGCCCCCCACTTGTCCTGGTGCAGGAAGGAAGGGCCAGCCCTGGAAGTCATCAGATTAACGGCAGTGCAAGGGGACCGGTGGTCCTCGGGGAGTGGCTCAGGAGACAAAGCCACAGAACCAGCCCCGTGGCGCCAAAGGGCCAGCTCCCCGCCCAGCCTGTGGACGGCCGTGACTGGCCGGTGGCCGGCAGGGCCCAGTGGGCAGCTCATCTGGGGGGATGGGCCGGCCTCGGCCGCGTCAAAATCGTCCTTCCTCTGTCACACACACGACCGCCCCCGACACTGCACCTGCTCTGGCCCCAAAGGCGGCCTCGGGGACCCTGCTGGCCTGAGAAGGCGGGAGCGGGGTGAAGAGGGCTGGGGGGCCCCGGGAGCACTTCCCGCCGCGTCAGAGCTGAGCCCCCATGTCCCCTGCTGGCTGTTTTTGTGGGCTGCACTCAGAGAGGCGGACACTTCCAGCCCCCACTGCCCTGCTCGTCCAGCCCGCCTGGCCCAGGTGTCCCTCCCTGTCCCTGTCGCTCCGCTGGCCCTCACCGCTGTTGCCTTTCTCTGCTGCCTGGAGCCTAAGGAGCCACCCCGGGACCCTGGGGGTGTTGGCTGCCGAGCCCGCCATCCGCCGTGAGTCCAAGGCCCGTGCGGCCCTCAGCCTCACAGACCCTCAGCCCCAATCCCTCAGCTCCACCCCGCACCCCCGGTCCCTGACCCCCACCCCTCACCCCTGGCTCCCCCGCCCTCCGAGACCGAGGAAGGTCATGCCAGCCCCGGCCGCAGACCTGCCTGGGCCCAGACTCACATCTCCTCCAGCTTCTGACAGCCACGCAGGCTGGGCAGCTCCTCGATGCGGTTACGGGACAGGTCCCTGGGGCGAGAGGCAGGGCCGGGGTGAAGCTGGGCAGGGCCGCCGCGCTGGAGGGCCAGGCCCTGGCCGAGCAGCCCAGGGCCGGGACGAGGCGGCAGGGCCCGACCCCCCATGCGGCTGCTCCCTGCCACGCCGCCGCCTCCCGCAGGGTCTGGGTGGGGCCGGCTCCCCGCGTTTGTCCAGTCCGGCTGCCGCACCCGTGCGAAGACCTCGGGAGCCGGGGCGGGCCTGGGGGACGTGGCGGGTGTCACCGAGTGAGCTGGGGTGCCAGCCCCGGCGACCACTCCTGCGGTCACCATGCGTGGAGTTAACGGGAAGGTCAGTGCTGGGTCCTCGCGGACACCGGCCCCGACCCTTTCACCTAATGGAGGCGCGGAGGCGGGACAGCACCTGCCCGAGGCCTCACTGCCAGCCAGCGGGGGGCCGGTCTGGGCCCCGCGTCTCCGACACCCAGAGCGGCTTTTCCACGAGCGGGTGCCAGGCCCCCTCCTTGCTGTGGGGCTGCGAGGGGGGTGGTGGCAGTGGGGTCGGACGCAGGGACACCCCCTTGGCCCCACAGGCACTTTGGCCCTGACCTGGTGGGGGGCGGGTGAGTCCTCCTGTGTAAACCGGGGTAACAACGCCACTCGACGAGCACCTGCTGCGTGCTGGGTGCTCGACATGTGTTTTTCAACCCTCGCAAGCTTCGCCAGTTTGTACGTGGGGGAAATGCTCATCCCAGGCCTCACCCCAGGCCCGGCCCCTGTCCCCCGCCCTGAGCAGGGGAGGACAGGCTCGCCGCAGCAGGGGCCTTTGTGGTCCCCGAGTGTGGGGCGCGACGCAGGACTGGGGAGGGCGCGAGGGCCACTCACAGGACCCGGAGCCTGGGCAGCTGCTGGCACATTCCCGCCGGGAGCGTCCGGACGCCCGCGCGGGTCAGGGTCCTGCGGGGGGCACAGACTCAGCGCTGGAGCCAGCCAGGGCCCCGGCTGCCTGGGGAGCCCGGAGCTGGCGGGGGAGGGGCGGGCTGGGCGGGGAGGGGGGAGAGGGGGACGGAGCGGGCCTGGCTCAGGCGCAGGGTGTCCCAGCGGAGACCGAGCCAAGGTCATCCTCGGGGAGCTATAGTGCCCGCAGGGAGAACTTTCCAGATGCCAACAACCCCCAGGGAGACAGTAGAAGCAGAGAGGGGTCCCTGCCCGGCCGTGGCACACACGAGCTGTGTGACCTGGGGCTGGACGGTGGCCCCTCACTTGTCCCGTCCACCCCCTTACTGCCCCAGGCCTGGCCACGCTCCGATGCCCTCTGCCCACGCTGCATGGGGGGGTGGCAGAGGATGGGGGAGCCTTGTGGGCCCCCCGCTCTACAGGTGCTCAGTGCCCACGTGTGGGTCAGGAACCCCGCAGTCACACCTGAAAACCCCCAGAACAGCTTCCTCACCCCTGGCTGCCAGCTACCCGGCCCTGCCCGCGGCTGTGGAGATGAGCATGGCCCCCGGGGCCGGGGCCCGCAGCAAACCAGGCAGGCCAGGACAGCCCCCCGGGGATGAGTCGGGGGGCGCCGAGGCCAGCACACCACTCACAGCGTCTCCAGGCTTGAGGTGCCCTTGAGGTCTGGGAATTCCTGGATGTCTGTGGCTCCGTTCAGGGACCTGGAAGCAGAGCCGGCAGCTCGAAGGCAGGGGCAGCGCGTCCACGTCCGGCTGCCGGCCCTCGGGGTCTCCCTGCACGTCGCCCTGCCCCAGCCCACCTCGATCGCCCTGGCTCCCGGGACCTGGGGGCGGCCGGGCTTGGCAGCCCAGGGTCCCGGCAGCCTTGGCGCTCGGGCCCAGAGTGCCAGCGACACAGGCGGGGAGCAAGCCGCCACCTGCTGGGCTGGGCTTCGTCGGGCGTCCACCCTGCTCCTCCCTCCTAGGCTGCCTTAGGCTCGTGGCTTCGCGGCCCCCACACCCTCCGGTGAGCACGCGGACCCACACGCGGACCCCACGGACCCACACACGGACCCCACGGACCCGCACACGGACCCCACGGACCCCACGGACCCGCACGCGGACCCCACGGACCCCACGGACCCGCACGCGACAGGGGCACAGAAAACGTGCTGCCGACCCGAGCGGGCGGCGTGGGGTCCAGACGCGAGCCCCGATGCAGGGCCAGGGACCTGGGTCCGAGCCCGGGCAGGACCTGGGGGCTCAGGACCCGTCTATCAAATGCACCCAAAGCCCCCGGGGGTAGGGCGAAGACGGGACGAGGAGGAGCGGGAAGGCCAGGCGTGCGTGCTGACGGCGTTGGCGATGTCGCCGGCCCCGCGGGCCGAGAGCAGCCAGGGAAGCTTTTGAAGAGGGGGCGCGGGCCGGGAAGCAGACGGGTGGGCAGGGGAAGCAAAGCAGCCAGGCGGGGCGGCCTAGGGCCGAGGCCACTGGGCAGACAGGACCTGGGCGCGGTCCGGCGTCCGGGGCATTCACGGAACTGCCGCCAAGCGCTGGACGGGAGGCCAGGTGCACGGCGCCCGCTCACCCACCTGGGGTCTGGGAGGCCGCCAAGCCCACCAGGTCCGCGGGAGCCAGGGCAGCCTGAGGCCTGAAGTCCAGGCTTCCGGGCGGCGGGGAAAGGTGGGATGGGGGCGGGGGGTGGGGGCGGGGGCCACACCCCGGCACTCAGGGCGGAGGCCGCGGCCTGGAACCCCCCCGGGGCCCACTCACAGCGTGTGCAGCTTGGGCAGGTGCTGGAATGCAGACCGTCCCACGGACTGGATTGGGTTGTCATAGAAGTGTCTGGGAGAGAGACCCCCCAGGCCGGCTCAGCCACTTGGCGCCCCAGCGGGGAGCGCGGCCGGGTGATCTCTGACCCCCTCCCCCCGGGGAGACCGGGAGCACCGGGGCGGCCTGGACTCACAGGGCCTGCAGCAGCGGGTTCCCCACGAAGGCCCTTTCGGGGATGGCCCTGATGTTGTTGTTGTGGAAGCCCCTGGAAGACAGCCAGGGCGGCCGAGGCCTGGAGGGGGTGCGGGGCGTGGGGATCCCGGCGCCGGCCCGCCTGCAACTTCCTGGGTCACACGGCATGTCCTCCCCCACCCCCCGCCCCTGGCTGCGTGACAGGTGTGGGGCTGGGCCTCCGGGAGCCTGGAGGGCAAGTCAGCTCCCAGGGGTCTGTTCTATGCTTGTCACTTGGACGGAGCCCTGGAGGGTCCCCAAGGGGAAAGTGGGGGGCGTACTGGAGAGCAGAGTGTGGGAAAAACGGCATCAGGGGTTTTCCCGCGTGAGCGGTGTTCCCCAAACGGAGGCTGGCTTGGCCTAGAGGCCCTGAGATGCAGGGGCTCCAGGTGCAGCCAGATGCCAGATGCCGGCGGCCGGCGAGGCCGGGGACGAGGCGGCACCAGGGGCCGGGGCCCTGCGGGCAGCACTGATCACACGTGTGGCTCGCTGGGGACTTCTCAAGACAAGGCCCGTGCTCGCAGGCCCCTGCCCTGTCCTCCTTCCACAGACGTTTCTGGCTTCTCTGCTTCCTCCCCTCCCCCAGCTCCGCCATCCCGGGCCGTCCCTCTCGCTGGCCTGGACACTGCTGCTCACGCAGCCGGCCAAGGCCTCCGTCCGGCCGCTGCTCCTCCTGGGGCAGTGCCCCGAGTTGCGGCTCGAGCCTCTGTGTCTACGCTGAGCTGTGCTCTGGGGACTTGCACGTTTAGGCGCCCGAGGCCCTGTCCCCGAGCAGCCTTCTCTCCACAGCTTGCGGGACTGAGAGAGACAGACGCACATGCCTCAGCCCCTTCCCTCCAGCTGGGCCGGCTGCCCCTCGTCTCCCACAGACGCCTGGCCTTCTTCACACGGAGGCTCGGTGCTCCCATGGTGCTCCGGACTCTGCTCGAGGACCTCGGGCCCTGACCCGGCCCGCTGCCCTCCACCGAGGCCGGCGCCTTCCTGGGCTCCCCCCCCCCACCCGATCCTCGCCTGCACCATCTTCTGCTGCAATGCCTCCCCCTCCCACGCCTGTAACCTAGTCCTCCACCCTTGAGACCAGACTCGGCACGGATTAGCCACAACATTCTCTGTTACTCGGGGCTCCCACAGTCCTTTTAGCTGACACTGTACAATTGAGGGTCAGAATTACATGCCAGCCCTAAGGACCTGCTACTGGTCCCTGCTTTACATGTGTTGCTTCGGGTCCCCGACGGCTGGTGTCCACCCCGCTCACACGGCAGCCTTGGCGGGCGCTCAGTAAATGCAGGGACCAGCCTCCCACGCCCTGTGGGTCCGCTGCTGAGCGGTGACCTCGTCAGCCAGCCCCAGCCCCTGCCTCGTTCACCTCTGGCCATGCCCCAGCCGAGGCAGGAGCAGTGCCAGGCCTGGCCTAACGGGAGGCGGCTCGCCCATGTGTGTCCCCAGGCCGGAAGGCCCGGGGCTGTTTCCACTGGTGACACCCCTCGGAGACGCGTGAGGCCAAGCTAATGAGGCCGGTGGCTGCTCGGACCTGCACCAGGGTCGGAGGGCACGTGGCTACGGTTTTCCAGGGACTGTGGGAGGCCTGGGGCGGGGGCCGCTGACCCGGCCGAGGCACTTACAGCTCCTGTAGCCGGCCCAGCCTGCTCACAGCAGCAGGGAACTCCTGCAGCTCGTTGTGGTTCAGGTCCCTGTGGGGAAGACCGGCGGTCAGGGCGGCTGACGGCAGGCGGGCCGAGCCGCGTGAGCTTGGCTCCGGGCCGCCCAGGGGTGGGCTGTCCGGCTGGCGGCCAGCGGGCGATGCCAACAGCACGTTGGGGTGCCGACGTGCCCCTCCTGCTCCACATTGGCGGTGCGGGGTCGTCCCGACCAGCAGACTGAGCCGAGGGGACCCTCAGCGATGTGGGCGCAGGGACCAACAGCCCCAGAGCCATCCCCTCTGGCCGAGGAGGCCTCTCAAGCGCTGGGCACATCAGTGACGAGGAGGGGCAGTGGGTAAGGGGGGCCTTTAACACCTCGCCACCGATTCTTGGGGTTCCAGAGGGCTCGTCGAGTGACCGCCTTGGCCCCCACCCCGTCGCCGTCCATAAAGAGCGAGCTGTGCCTCTCCCGCGGCTGCTGGCAGACGGCGGGCCCCAGCGTTGGACGGACCAGGGCGGGGATGCGGGGCGCACATGTCTCAGACGGACCTGCCGTGGCCCGTCCTCACGGGCGGACGCGCGCTCGGCGGCTGCGCGGCGGACGCCTGCCCGGCGCGGGGACGTGCGTGCCCACCAGCCACCGGGCACCATGAGCCGTTTGTGGCCGCGGCTCTGTCCTTCTCAAGGGCCTCTGTGCCCGCCGTGGGGACCACAGCACAAGGTGGAGGATGGACGGAGGGACCGAGAGCAAACGTGACCTTCGAGGGAAGCAACTTGCAGCCGCTCCAGAGGAAGGGCCGCAGGAAAGGGCCGCAGTGGGGGGACCCCCCAGCGGGGGCCACCTGCCGAGGACGGCGGCGGAGGCGGCACCCACAGGGCTGCGGAGCGTCCGCTGAGTGTGGGCGGCTCCCTCAGAAGAGACGTCCATGTCACGTCTCGGGCTGGCCGGTGTCGCTCGGTAGCCGTGTGTTAGCCCGTGTGGAAATGTGCCTAGTGCCTCTGGAGGCCTGTGGCCGGGGTGCACGCTGCCCTGCCCGCGGCCCCCAGGATGGCCCCGCCCATCCCCTCCCCAGCACCACGGAGGGCTGCCGAGCGGTGCCCGGCCAGGGCCCCCGGGCCCAGGTGCAGGGGCTGGGTGCCACACCCCTCCCAGGGGGCTTCCAGCCAAACCACAGCAGGCGGGTTTGACCCTCCCTCTGCTGCGAGATGAGAGAGACCGAGGTGGCAGAGACTTTGCAGCCCGAGGGAGAGCCGCACAGGAAAAGCCAGAGGAGCAGAGGCCGCCGGGCCCGCCCGTCCCTAACACCTGGCCTTCTCCGCCCCTCCTCATCCGGCTGTCCCCACAAGTGCTCCAGGGCAGACGGCCAAGAACGCGCTACCCCTTTTTAACTGGAGATCAAATGTTGGGGGAAGAGGTGACCCCTGCAGGGTGGAAAGTGAGGGGTCCGCTGGCGGGGAGACAGGGCAGGGTCCCCACACGCACGCCACCGGCACACACTCGGCCGCCCGGTCAGACCAGCCCCGGGTTAGAAAACAGAATCACAGCAGCACACGCCGTGCCCAGGTCACACCGATGGCCGAGTGGGCTCCCGCCTGGGCGGTCCGAGGCACAGCTGCCCGGCTCCACGTGGGGCTAGGGCCTGCCTCGTCCTTCGCCTGGCCGCCCCATCTGGGGAGGGGGTTCTGGGCTCCGTGTGGCGAGCCCAGCGCCGCAGATCAGAGGTGCGGGGGTGCGGGGCGGCGGGCTGCTTTGTGGCTGAGCCAGCGGCAGCGGCGCCAGGTGCCCGCACGGCACCCAGCGGATAAACGAGGAAGAAGCAGGCGGCATGCCCCACAGCGAGGAGGTCGCTGCCAGCCGGCTTCTCAGAGGTGCCACCCCACACCCAGCACTGTGTCCCCCGACTTCCCAGCAAAGCGGACGTCCCACACCCCAGGGCAGGGACCCAGACTCCTCCATGCAGGTGGCCGGCCGCCCCGAACCTCCTGACAGAGGTGGCTGCAGGGCACCGGCTTCCAGCTGGGCTCGCCAACTGCTCGCTCAGCTCCCACCCACCCAGAGGAGGGGGGTGGCAGGGCCGTGGGCCGGGCCCCGTTAACACCCCAGCCTGGGCCTGCTCCGTCCCCAGCGGGGACCAGCTTCCCTGGACATCGGTTTTCCAGCTGTGGACTGAGCAGGCTAGACTGTCCAGCATAACTGTCCCTCTGTCCAGCACAGCTTCGGAGGGAAGCACATGTCCAAAGTCGGCCCCCACTCCTGACCCCGGGCTGGGCACCCTGCACCCAGTCCTGTACCGGCGGCCAGCGGGAGGGGTGGCTGGACCGGCTCTGTCTTTTCTCAGCTTCGGCTGAGCCCGCGGGGGGAGGCAGGGGGTGTGGTCACGGCCCCCGACCGCAAACGTGGACAGCTCCACGCGCTCATGGCTCTGCCCAGCGTGGCCTCCTCAGGTCACGGCTTGCTCTGCGCACCAGCCCCTCAGCCTCTTCGGCCACTCGAAGGCCCGTCACCTCAGGAGAGGCGCCCCCGCGTGTGAACTGGGGTGACAAGAACTGGCCGTGCCCTGGGTCCCTCTCCAGCCTGTGCAGCGCCCTGGCGCCGTGGGGCCCCGGCTGGCATGGCCGGGGTGTTGGGGAGCCCCGTTTCCTGCTCACGTGGCTCCCGGCCCAGTCCGCAGGGGAAATGACAGGTGTGGGACACACTGACACCCCAGGCCAGCAATGCCCAGAAAACACAGCTCTGACGAGCCAGCGCGGGCGGGGCGCGGAGGGGCGCGGGGGGGCGCGGAGGGGCCAGCCCCCGTCCGTCACTTGCCGCTCGTCCTGACTGGGAAGCAGCTTGCAGAGAGACGCCACGCTGCACCCCCAGGCCCCCGCCCTGGCCGCCCCGGCTGTTCCCGCTTCCAGCCAAAGCTGTCATTGTCACGGAGCTCTCTGCTGTGGGATCCAAGGGTCCCTGTCTGGGCCCGCGGACCACCCAGGGCACATCCTGCCTGAGGGGAGGCACATGTTCGGGTCACGCGTTGGGGGGAAGCCGGGGAGGCCGTGTAGCAGGTGGGCCGGTGGCCAGGCCCAGCGTCCATGTCCAGCCAGCCTCCCCCGCCGGCCACCGGCCTGCCACACCCCCCCCCCCGGCACTCACAGTGTCTCCAGACTGTCCAGGCCCTCGAGGCTGTGGGTCCCCAGGCGCTGGATGCGGTTGTTATGGAGGTGCCTGTGTGGGGAGAAGGGACATGTCAGGCTGGGCGCCCACAGCCCCGGCCGGGGCAGGGGGCGGGCGGCGGCTGGAGCGGGACGGTGGAGGCAGAAGCACCGACGGATGGCCCCAGCGCTCGGGCCCTCGGTCTCCAGCGACACAGCGATTGGCCCGGCTGCGGAAGTCACACGCTCCGGGGCTGGGCCGACCGCGGGCTGCGCAGGTCTGAATTCCGATGGAGGGGAAAGGAATTCCCCGGCCGCAGCTGACCGGCTCCCGCCGCCCTCGGACAGAGGCCTGCAGTCCGCAGGGGCAGGAGGGGGCTCCGGCCGAGGCTCCCTCTGTGGTCTGGGCCCAGGGACCCAGCCTGCCGGATGCGGTGGCCAGACGCACTTACAGGAGCCAACGGCCAACAACCAACCGCTGCAGACAGCACATAATTAAGGGCTAAGCTTTCTCCTTGGGGAGAGCGGCAGACCAGCCTGAGCGCGGCCCACGGAGGCCTCGGGGAGCCGTCTGCAGCACAGCCTTGGCGGGCGGGCGCCCCGGACAAGCAGAGGGAAGGGCTTCTCAGGCAGAGGTGACGGCGGGGACCAGGTGCAGGACAGCGAGGGGCCGGCAGAGGCAGGACGTGAGTCTGGGAGAGACTCCGAGGGGGGGACGGCGCAGGGACAGTGGGGGACACGGATCCTCCCGAGTCCTAACGAAAGGAGCGGAATGGCAACCACGAGACGCGGCCCTCGCCCCAGACGTCACCAGCAGCAGCAAGACGAGCACAGGGACGTCACATCATGTAAGTAAACCAGCGCCGAGGATCAAGACCCTGGGGTTCTCCCTAGCATGCTAGTCTGCGCGAGGCAGCTCCCTGCTCCCCGTCTCCAGGCTCCGGAAGCCGCTGAACAGAGGAGGCGACGCAAAGCCACAGGGGGGCGGGGGGGGGGCCTGACTCACTCGCTCACCGCCCCCTGGCCCGGGCCCCGAACGCGACGTCGAGCTCGCCCTGCCCCAGGCAGAGACAAGTGGGGACCTGCCTGAGCTGCGAGTCCAGCCCACGAGCAGCTTGGGGGGACCCAGTGGCGACATGTCACACGGGGCAGACGGGGCCCGACGTGACACAGTGCGAAGCCGGCGGGCCTCCGAGCATGTGCGGGGCAGGCTGGGGCCGGGCACTCACAGCACCACGAGGCGGCTGAGGTTCTGGAAGGCGAAGTCGGGGACGTGGCTAATGCGGTTTAGGGCCAGGGTCATGGCCTGCAGGGCGGGCAGGTGGCTGAGGGCCCCGACGGGGACCTCGGTGAGCGCATTGTCGTCCAGCCACAGGTGGCGGAGGCAGGACAGCCCCTCGAAGCTCCTCTCCGGGACCACGGAGATGACGTTGGCATCCAGGCGCCTGAGGGAGAGAGGGCGCGGAGGGTCAGTCCAGGGAGGGAGCAGACCGGGGCTGGCCCTGGGCCCCAGGCAGCCAGGCCCCCAGGGGCCCTGGGACTAAAGCCGTGGCCTGGCTGCCCAGCAGCCGCCTCTGCAAGTCCCTGCCGTCGCCTCCGCTCCGGCCCACAGTTCCCGATCCTCTGCGCCGTGTGTCACCACTGATGGCCCCGGGCTTCCGGGGCTCCCCTGCTCGCGTGGGACACCCGTGTCCTGCTCCCGTCCACCCCAAGGCCGTGTGGCGCAACTGTCTCCGCGCTCCCTCTGGGCCTAACCACAGACTACGCTCCCCGAAGACGCAGCTGGCCCAGGCCCCCGACCCGGCGCCCTGGTCCGCGGCTCCTGCGGGACCCGGCAGTGAGGAGGGTCCCTGCCACAGCCCCGGGCCTCCGGCTCGGGTGACAGCCTAAGGAGGTCCCGGATGCCACCACGGACACCCTTGATATGCTGCTTTTCAGAACTGGCGCACGGCCGGAGGCTCCGGCAACACGGGGACTTCCAACGGGGGCTCCAGGTCCCGGCAGCCCAGCGGGAGCAGGAAGCTGCCCGCCCCGGCCCTCTGCAGGTGTGCCCACGCCGAGGGCCCTCCCGTGAGGCTCCCCCTGCCTCCTGGTGCAGAACCTGGGTGGAGCCCTGTCACCTTTGCAGCTGGCCTCACGGGGACCAGACGAGCTGGCCTGTGACCACGGAGCTACTCCTGGATTTTGCCCCGAGATGTGGTTCTCTCGTTTCTAAGCCTTTTCGCCAGAGGCCTTCTGGCCCACCGGGAGGAAGTCCCCAGCTCCCCAGCGAGGCTGCTGTGGGCGGACAGGCCAGCACTGCAGCCTCGGGAGCGCCCTCTGCTGGCCAGGCCTGGCATGCCGGGCACCCCGGGGGTGGTCCCGGCTCCCTGACTGTGTCGCTGTGCACACACGCATGTGTGTATTGCCGTGTGTATGTGTATGCATGTTTGCGTGTGCTGCGTGCATCTGTGCTGTGCATGTGTGTGCATGTGTGTCCGTGCATGGATGCACTTTGCACATCTGTGCTGTGTGTTTGTGCACGTGTGTCTGTGCGCATCTGTGCCGTGTATATGTGTGTGTATGTGTGCACGCGTGTGCATGTGGCAGGGCACCTGTGCCACGTGTGCTGTGCACGGAGAGCTGAGGAACCAGCACCTCACCAGGAAGGGGGAGGGTGGCCCCCAGAAGAGGAGCCTTTGCCCTGGGCCCCGACAGCAGCATGAGCAGGGAGGGGACCAGCCTGTCCCTAGGGCTTTAGGGCCGAGCACTTTAACCTGCAGGTACCACGGCATCTGAATTGACAAGGATAAGTCTGGTGGGGACGGGGCTGGCTGAGATCTTGCCAAGAGCTTGGTCCTCGAGCTCTTCCCCGGCAGAACCCGACATTGGGGTCCCCTCTCTGGGGTCCTTGTCATCCCTCTGCCCACCTGGAATGCAGGGCCAAGCCCTCACAGGGTCCAGAAACTCAGGAGCTGGAACCCGAACTCTTCCCTTGGTGGGGTGGGGGGGGGGTCCCATGGCAACAGAGATGTGGGGCAGAGGGGGCTGGCTGAGCCACAGCAGTTGGAGACCCCAAGCGTCCTGCAGGGGCGAGGCGGATGCAGGCTCCAGCTAACCCCACTGTGGCCGGGGAGAGGGCAGCTGAGAGTTACGGGAGCTCCCCCCCCACCAACTCTGATTTATGCCGCTAATAATACTCTTCCCTCTCGCTGCCAGCCTGTCGACAGATCAAAGGCTTGAAACAAGGCAACGCAGCCGGTTCGCCCACACTCGGCCCGGACCACGCTCCCCGCCACCTGGGAGCGGGCGAGCAGGGTGCGGGCAGGGAAGCGCCTTTGTGAGCATCAAAGCCACACTGAGCGCCCTCCCCGCCTGCTTTGTGTTTTAATCTGCAGCAATACATAAAAGCGATTGCCCGCCCTGCCCTCCGGGAGGCAGGCAGAGAGACTGCGTGGGGCACCTTTCCACACGTCGCCCGAAGACACAGACCTACGGATCTGGGCGGGAGGCCAGCGTTGTGGGCGACTGTCCCGGAATCCTGGGGCGGGGCCCACAAAAAGCCACCTCATCCAGCCCCCGCCTCCAGCCATCGGATCCCTAACGGGAGGCTGGCTTCTGGGGTCCCTCCCCGGCTGTCTGAGATGGCCCAAGGGCCAGGCACTGTGGTCGCCTGGGGCCTGGATGCCTGCCTGGTGACGGGCAGCTGCGGTCGGCAGAGGAAGAGGTGGACGGCGGGGGTTTCCCAACACGCCGCTCCACACGGGGGCCGTGATGTCAGACGGGTAGGAAGCCTAAGCCACGTCCGGTCACTCCCAGCAGACTCTTCGTAAGAGGTTCCAGGGGAAACTGCGTCCCGCGTTCACACGTCTGCAGGAGGAGAGGGGCACGGTCCCTCTCAGCCCCCGACACGCGGCCCAGCCCTGCCCACAGTCCAGGTGAAAGAAGTTAAAGAATACCCAGATAAACGGAAAGACGCCACATACTTGGGGCCTGGAAGGCTCAGTGTGCTCATGATGGCCACACTCCCCGAATCTGCAAATGCCACACAGTCCCATAAACTCCCAGTGTCCTTTTTATTTCATTTTTTTTCGCAGAAATTGACTAGCTGATCCTAAAATTCCTATGGAAATGCAAAGAACAAAGCTGGAGCGCTCACACGTCCCCATTCCAAAACCGACCACAGAGCCACAGCACTGAGAGGCAGGGGCAGGAAGGCAGAGGGCTCGGGCGTCCAGACGGGAATTCCGCCTTTGTGGGTGGCTGATTATCAACAAAGCGCTAAGGCAGTTCAGTGCGGGGAAAGGATAATCTTTGGGGTGATGAAAATGCCGTGTTGGCTACCTACAGGCCAAAGAATCAGATCGGACCTCTGCGCCTCACCACATACAAAATTAACTCAAAACAGATCGAAGACCTAAAACACTCCCCAGCTCTCAGAAGAAAACATAGTCATAAGTCTCCCCGACCCTGGATGAAACAGTAGTTCTTAATTATAATGCCCAAAGCACAAGAAACGAAAGAAAGAATAGATAGACTGGACTTCATCGCAAGTCAAAGGTTTTGTTTTTCAAGGGACGCTGTCGAGAAAGTGAAAAAAAGCCACAAAACAGGAGAAAAACTTCGCAAGTCACAACCGCACAAGGGACTTGTATCGAGAACACATAAAGCATTGCTACGACTCAGCACGAAAAAGGACACCCCGATTTTAAGACGGCCAAAGGGTCTGGATAGACATTTCTCCAACGAGGTAAATGGCCAACAAGCACAAGACAAGACGCCAGAATCGGGACGGGCGAACGGAAAGCGCGTGAGCCCACTTCGCACCCACCGGGCGGGCGGCTCCTGGCAAAACCGGCAGGAGGCGGACAGGCCGGGGCCTCGGGCACTGCCGGCGGGGGCGTGAGCTGGTGCAGCACCCCCACCCCCCCACCCCCCGAAAACGGCCGGGCAGGCCCTCAGGAAGAGGCGCGCAGAGCGGTAGCAGGCGCGGCGCGGTCCAGCCACGGACGGAATATACTCGGCCATCGGAAGGAACGAAGGGCCGACGCGGGTGGGTGAACCCCGAGAGCGTGCGGAGCGGGGGAGCCGGACTCACAGAGCCACACGCCGTGCGGGTCCCCCCGTGGGAGCCGCGCGGCCAGGAGCGTCCAGCGTGGCGGGCAGGGGGCGGCGCCGTCAGGGCTGAGGGGGGCGGGGTGCTGCCAGGGAACCGAGGTGTTCATGGGGGGGGGGGTTGGACTTGGCGGTGATGATCCCACACGTTTGTAAATGGGCTAAAAACCACCAAACCGTCTGCTTTAAAAGGGTGAATCTTATGCTATGCGAATTGCATCCTAATTTTTAAAACCCCTTAAATGGGGACGGCTACGGCGGCACAAGCCGGGGCGCGGCGGGCGGCGGCGCGCGTCTGCGCCTGCTCGCGGGGGGGGGGGGGGGGGGCGCGCAGGCCCCGCACCGGCGGCGTGTCTGGCGGCAAGGCCGTGCGCGCGCTTTATTTTCTTCCTCTATTTTTTGTATTTTCTAAATTTCCTACAATGAGTCAGAACAAAAATAAACATGTTTTTTAAAAACAAGTTCCGTCACTGTGTAATTAGGGGCCAGGCTCTGCGAGCTGGGGGGTGAGGGGGGCGGGGGGCCTTCATTGCCCCGTCCAGGCTGGGGCCCCGCCAGCTCTCCCCTCCTCTCTGGGCTGAGCAGCGGGGCGACACTCGGGGAGCTCATGCAGGGTGCCTTCTCCGTGTCCCCCCCACCCCCGGACCCCGTACATTCTGCCTTCCAAACCCAGCCCCGGCTCTGCCGACCTTCCCGCCAGAAGCAACCCCCCCCGCCCCGCCCCCCGCCCCCGTCAGAGCCGGCCTCCCCTCTCGGAGCGTCCGAGACCGCCAGCACAGCCACGCGTGTCCCGCGGCCCCTGCAGGTCAGATGACAAGGGTTTCCCTGAAGACCTAAAAGCCTCAGGAGAGATGCCACAGGCCCCGCCCTCGCTGGTCACTTCAGGTTCAAGGCCATGGCCCCTCCCTGCCCTTGCTTGAGGCTCTGGGCGGAGTTCCGCAGCTGTGCCACCGGCACACTGACCCCCCCCTCACACAGACGGGATCAAGGCCCGGTTCTTTGCGTCTTGAAACTCTATGAGAAGATCCACTCACAAAACCCCCTTAAATTCCCGTTTTGTGAAAGACTCGAGCTTAGTCTGGACCACGTGGAGATTTTCAGGGCGGTGGAGGACGAACTTGGGCTTGAAATTTCTGATACGGACCTGGAAGAAGTTCACACGCCCAACGAGGCATTGCCAAGCCCGTCAAAGACGAGAAAGGGGTACACGAGTACACGCCGAGCCCCTTTGTCACCGAGAGGAGACTCAGGCGGCCCCGGCGGCGTCTGGATCGAGGACGGCTTTCGGTATCATCACTGACTTGGACAGACACTCGCCAGGGCCGGAAAGAGCCTGCCGGACGTAGTGGAACGAAGGTCCAGTGGCCTCCTTGGCAAGGGGGTCACTGAGGGGGGGGAAGGTGGAGCCCAGGAGACTGGGTGGCAGAGGGGTCGCCCGACGGAGGGGCTGGGGGCAGAGCCTCGGTGACGGCAACCGTGCCGAGGCCCTGCCACGGGACGCCTGTCACCCGCGGCTGGCACCGGGTGTGGTGTCCGCCCGAGGGAGATGCTCAGACACAGTCCCCTCCTCCCCCTCGTCTCCGGCCTCTCTCCTCTCCCCGCCATCCGTCCCGAACGAGGCGCCTGGGCTACATGAGAGCAGACGAGGCCACATCACTCTGCCGAGGGCCCTGCGGCCTCCAGCCCCGGCCGGTGCTGAACCCCGCCAAGCCTAGGATGCCCAACGCCCCCCGGAAGGAGTAATTTCTCCCAGGAGACATGGGGAGGGGCCGAGCTGGAGGGGCAGATGCCTCTTTCCTCGGGGACGAGGTGGCTTTGCGAGGGGACAGGAGTGGCTTCCGCTCTGTGGGGGGCCAGGGCCCCTCAAGGCTCGGTCTCCCCTCAGCCACACTGCCCCAAGCAGCTCATGCCCACCACAGGCTGTGGGTCCCTCTGGACCCCGTCCCAGGTCCAGAGCCCAGCTGCGGGTCTAGGCAGGGAAAGGGTCACTCCAAGTCCAAGGGCAAGTGTCAGGGCTGGCAGAAGGGACCTCGGTGGGAGTCCCCTGGATGGGTCAGTCCCCATAATGATTTCAGAGCCACCTAGTCAAGAGGCCACAGAGGCTTCTAAGGAGACTGCCCCCCTCAGCAGGGGGAGGTGTCTGCGGCCTGGCCCTCAGGCTCCTGCCCCAGGCCCTGTGGTCTGGTGAGGCCTCCGCCCCCATAGCCTCGCAGTGGCTGGAGCAGAGCCGTGTGCGGGCTGCCAATTCCAGCCGTGTGTGAAATCCCACACTCCGCAGGCGCTGGCCGCCACCGGGGCCCAGAAGCCTTGTAAACAGGTGGAAAATTATTACTCAGGGCAGAGAGAGCTCACTTGCTGGCCCCTGACCTGTCCCCTCTCCCCAAGATGCGGAGAGACTGGGCAGAGGGTGGGGGCAGCCAGCTGCAGGGGCGCGGCTGCGGACAGGGTGGCGGGCACAGGGCGGGCGCTGTCTCCTCTCCCAGATAGGGTCCCAGGTACATCTCTCCTCCTCTCTGGGCTGAGCAGCGGGGGACAGAGAGTGGCCAGGGATTGGAGTGAGATGGTCCAGACTTCCTCCCACCGCCAGGATGGGTGAGGAGAGTGTGGTGAGTCTAAAGGATGTTCAGCAGAATGCTCCAGGCTCCCCGCTGCCTGCAGGACTCTGCCCAGATGATGGAGGGATGATGGATGGATGGATGGATGGATAGATGGATGGATGGAGGATGGATGGAGGATGGATGGATGGATCGATGGATGGATGGAGGGAGGATGGATGGAGGATGGATGGATGGATGGATGGAGGATGGATGGATGGATGGATGGAGGATGGATGGAGGATGGATGGAGGATGGATGGATGGAGGATGGAAGATGGATGGAGGATGGAGGATGGATGGATGGATGGAGGATGGATGGAGGATGGATGGAGGATGGATGGATGATGGAGGATGGATGGATGGATGGAGGATGGATGGATGGATGGAGGATGGATGGAGGATGGATGGATGGATGGATGGATGGAGGATGGATGGATGGATGGATGGATGGAGGATGGATGGATGGATGGATGGATGGATGGATGGATGGATGGAGGATGGATGGATGGATGGAGGATGGATGGAGGATGGATGGAGGATGGATGGAGGATGGATGGATGGAGATGGATGGATGGATGGATGGATTAATGGATGGAGGATGGATGGATGGATGGATGGATGGATGGAGGATGGATGGATGGATGGAGGATGGATGGAGGATGGATGGATGGATGGAGGATGGATGGATGGATGGATGGAAGGATGGATGGATGGCAGGATGGATGGAGCATGGATGGATGGATGGCAGGATGGATGGATGGAGGCGGATGGCATGGCGGCTGGATGCTGGATGGATGGAGGATGGAATGCGAGATGGATGGCAGGATGCTGGATGGATGGAGAAGGATGGATGGCGATGGAGGATGGATGGAGGATGGATGGATGATGGAGGATGGACGATGGAGGATGGAAGGGGATGGATGGATGGATGAGATTGAAGGAGGATGGATGGAGGATGATGGATGCAGAGAATGGATGGCGGATGGAGGAGGAGGATGGCGGATGGAGGAGGATGGATGGAGATGGATGGATGGAGGATGGTGGAGGATGGATGGGATGGAGGATGGATGGAGGCTGGATGGTGGAGGATGGGATGGAGGCTGGATGGAGGATGGAGGAGGATGGAGGAGGATGGATGATGGAAGATGGATGGAGGATGGATGGAGGAGGAGGATGGAGGATGGATGGATGGCGGATGGATGGAGGATGGATGGAGAATGGAGGATGGATGGAGGATGGATGGAGGATGGATGGATGGATGGATGGATGCAGGGGTGGATGGATAGACACTGGTAGTTGGCTGTTCTCTTCCTTCTGGACACACTCAGAGCTTTGCACTGGCATCAGCTGCTCGCTTGGGGGCGGGGAGGAGCCCTGCCTGTCCTCTCCCATGGGGGGGTCACCCACCCCTCAGCTTGGCCTGGCCCAGGTGCACCTGCAGTGCATCGGAGCTCACAGCCCCCACAGCCTGTCCTGGCAGGGGCTACAGCATCCCAGGCCCAGGCCCGCAGGGCCCCCAGGGCTCAGGGCAGGAGAGATGCAGGGACCGCGAGCCTGGGCTGAGGTGCCACGCAGCTCGTGGGTGGCCCAGCGTGGGCCGACTCCCCTGCAGCAGCGTTCACAGCTGAGAGAATGTCCCCAGGTCCTGAGGCCGGCCCACCGCAGACACTCTCCTGGCACCTCCAGCAGCCAAATCAGCCACGTTCAGACGCTCGTCACATGTGGGGCCACCCACGTACCCGCCCACCCACCTCAGTGCGGCCTCTGCCCCAGACGCACGTAGCAATCAACTCCCGGAACCTCTGGGAGGTCCGAATGCAGCAGCATATAATCTCGGAGCCCGAAATAGCCATGCCAGGGAGGCTGTGTGCCACCTCGCACGTCCCTGGGGACCCCTCAGCCAGGCCCCACAGCATGGCAGCCGTAGTGGGGGTGCTGCAGTGGTCACTGGCTCCCCGAGGCCCTCAGGGGCAGCTTGGGGACTTCGTCATGGCAGACAGGCCTCCCCAGAGTGACCAGAGCCCCCAGGCCTCCCTCCCGCTGGCTCTGGGCCTTGTTTTGCCAGCCGCCTCTGTGCGGCGCAGCTGGCCCAGGGGCCGCCACTCTACGGTCCTGTTTCCCCTGATGTACTTCACGCCCCACGCACACTCCCGCTGGCCTCTGCTGTCCCCTTGCCCTTGTGGTGGGTTGAGCAGTGGGTCCCCAGGAAGTAAGGCCACACCCTGACTCCCAGGACCTGTGAACAGAATCGTATCTGGAAAAAGAGTCTTTGCAGGTACAATCAAGTTAAGCCTCCTGAGATGAGGCCAACGGACCATTGGGGTCGGGCAACCTTACGAGAGGCACCAGGCACCGCGGGAGGAGCCTCGTGGAGCGGAAGGCAGCCACGGCACGCTCTCTCTGAGCTCACCCCTCCCCCCCGCCATGCCAGCCTCTTGTCCCCCCCGATGCCAGAGCTGCCTTTTCTCAGCTCCGCACCCAGTCACGACTGCCGCCAACAAGCGTGTAGGAGCAGTCAAGAAGCACAGTCCTACCTCCGAGGGACCAGACCTTCAGACACCCAAGGCACGCCCCAGACGCGATCCGCAATTTTAAAACAGCCAGCTCGACCTCCTGGCCGGCGTGACAACGTCGTCCGGCGGAAGTCCGCTGTCTTGCCTGGGAGACCCGACCCTCTGGAGGGAACGAAGCCCGCCCCGCGTCTCTGGCTGCCCCGCTTTGCCGGCGCCCGAGGCACATGTCGGGTGTCCCCCGCGGTGGGGAGCCACCACAGGCTTCCCTGGTCCTCGGTCTCCTGACCCCGGCCTCCAGGGCATCCTGGCCCTGCTCAGTGGGACCTGACAGGGTCAGGAGGTGGCTGGGGCCACAGGCCCAGCACTTGCTGGGAAGGAGGTCGGGATGTGGGAGAATGAGGCAGGGGCCAGCAGGGCCGCGGGGGGCTCTGGGGCAGACACAGAGCAGGGGGCAGGGGATGTTGGGGGCCGGGGAGGAAAGGCCTGACTGTGGGTGGTGTGGCACCCACGCTGGGCCCTCTGTGGGTCCCCCCACCCCAGAGGACGACGACAGTCTAGCGCTGCCTCCACACCCATGGCCGGCAAGGCCACGGCGGCACCCGCAGGCTGAGAGGCTTTGTCCTGACGTACTGCATGCTGACTGTGCCTCGGTTTCCCCACTGGATAAGTGTTATACCCAGTCCTGTTTCCCAACTGTGGTGTCTCTCCAAATATCTACGTACTGTTCCACCAGACATAGACGTGCATGAAAATTCTGTTGGTTCGGCGAGAGTGGGTGCGACTGTGTCCCCAGGCCCCGGGCGGCTGGCGGTGTCAGCCACCCTGCACCCTGCCCGCTTCCCCAGCCCGGCGCTCAGGCCCGCACCCACGATGCCCCTCCTGGACGGCAGAGGAGTTGCAGGCTCCTTGGAGGAGGCTGCGTCACACATGGGTGGCCAGTTGAGTCCCAGCCAGTCCCACCCTAGGCAGAGGAAGTGGGTGTGGGAGCCGCCTCCCGAAGCCCTGAGGGCTGGAGCAGTCTGACACTTTGGGGGGCGGCCGTCTCCACCCCGACCCCAGGCGCTGGGGCAGGAGACCAGGCACCCTGGGATTGCCGCCCTGGTGGCCTCGTCGAGGGGGGTCCCATCCCCACGGCGCTCGGCAGGGCCTGGAGCCCAGCTTCCCCGGACACACACACGACTGTGCACGTCACACTTTGGTGACAACAAGTCCCAAGGAAGCCAAAGGCAGGAGCCGCGTGCTGTCGGGGACACAGGGCGGGCGGCAGGGGACTCACAGGGAGTGCAGGTTCGGCAGCTCCCACAGGGCCTCGGCGGGGACCCCTCCCAGCTGGTTGTTCTGCAGCATCCTGTAAGGAGAGGAAGGGGCTTGAGGACCCCGGCACACGGAGCTGGCGGTCCCCCTGAACCCCCCACGAGCCACACCCTGCCCGGTGCCCCAGCTTCAGGCCCGGAGGGTCCTGGCCCAGCCCCCGGCCCCGCAGTGGGCTTCAGGAGCAGTGCAGGGACTGTGGCCTGGGCCCGGCCCGGCCGGAAGGGGGGGGGTGCGGCTCAGGGCTTCCTGGGGGGGGGGGGCGGAGCTGACGAGGACGATGGAGAAGCGCACGGGTGTGGCCATTGGGCCAGAAGTCCGGAGTCGCGATTCTGCGGAAGTTCAGCCGGGAGGGTTTGGGGACAAGCAGGATTCCCTCCCTGGCCTCGGTTTCCCTGTCTGCATGGCTGAGAGGCCGGAGGTTTCTCTGGGCCTGGGGCGGGGAGGGATGAGGCAAGGCGTAGGTGGCAGGGTCCCAGGCAAATGTGATTTCCAGGGTCCCCGTCTGTAGAAGCTGTGTGGCACACCCAGGCCAGGGTGTGGACCCATTTCCGACGGCCAGGCTCACACAGCCCCGGAGATGTAGCACACCCCAGGGAACACGACCACGCAGCAGGCCTGGCCCCAAAGCACGGGAGACCCTAAGACACGGGTCTGAGCAAGGCGTGCCTGGTGCTAAGGGAAGCACTGGGGGAGACTTGCAGGGAGCCCCTGGCAGCAGCCGCCATGAGAACCGTCTGACTCGTAGGGCTCTGCACCTGGGCCCAGGAATGTGGGGGGGGGGGCGGGGGGAGCACGTGGGTCACAGGGGCAGGCCGGCGGGTCGCAGGGACAGGGTGACGGATCCTGACCGGAGCCCCGGGCCGCAGGGCCGCATCTCGTGTGATGGGGCGCACAGTACTTACAGGACCTTCAGGCTGTGCAGACCAGAGAAGGCTTGTCCCGGGATGTGTGAGAGGTGGTTCCCGGAGAGCCGCCTGCAAACCAGGGCCGACAGTCGGTGCCGCTGGCAGGGGACCCGGACGGTGACCCCGCCGGCTGTGCTGGGGACGCTGGGGGGAGGGGTGCGGGGCACCCCCCCCCCCCGTTGCTGACAGCAGCAGGGCGTTTCGCTGCCCTGCGCTCCTCACCTCACTCGTTTTCAGCCCCCTGCAAGGTGCCTGCTGTCACCCCGGTTCCAGAGGAGGGAACTGTGGCGTGGGGGCCCGTCGCGTCCCCTCAGGCCCTGGGGCTCTGCAGGGCCTGGCCCTCTCGCCAGCTCCGGGTGGCGTCTCGGCCACACGCGCACGTCCCTCCGGTGCTGACCAGGCACCCGGGGCCTGCCCTCGACCCTCAGCCGAGTCGTGTTCCGTCACCCGTGGAGGGTTCGGGACCCTGAGTGTCCATGTCTCCTCCACGCCCTCAACGCCGCGGCCACCCCGCTAGCCCGGGAGGGCTGGGGAACGGGGCCGGAACGAGCCGGCTTCCGGTCCGGGCCGCGCGTCTGGCAGACGTGGACCCGTGAGGTGCGTGTTCCCTGGGCAGGAGCCACAGCTGGCCCGGCGCAAGTGCACGTGTGGGGCCCGGGGGGGGGGGCGGGAGATGGCGGGGCACCACGGCCTGGCTCCCCGGGGGCGCTCAGGCTGGGCACGGCACCGGCACCCGAGGAGGCGACTTGCTCCCCATGCCGGAGTGGAGGGAAAGAGGGGACTGCAGGTTAGAGGGGAGCCCTGCTCCCTGCAGGACGGGGAGCAGGGATGCTGGCCGCGGCTGGCTTGTGGAGCAGCTGGCCAGGGAGGGCGGGCCAGAAAGGGTGAGCCAGGTGAGGGTGGGGCCAGGTGAGGGCAGGACTTAGCAGTGGATCCTTGGGGTGGGCGAGACTCGAGCTGGTGGGGTGCACCCTGGAGACGTGCAGGGAGGCTGAGGAAGGGGTGCGGCTCTGTTGTTGGGGGGCTGCCTGAGGTGACGGCAGTGGGAGCGGAGGAAAGGGAGGGAGAAGATGCTGCGGGAAAAGCCACCAAGACTCGGGACTGAGAGCGAGCCGGCAGGGCCCCCAGGGAGAGGGGTGGCTGGGCAGGGGAGCCGGCTCAGCCCGAGAGGACCAGGCTGTGGGCCTCTGCGCCGCGTGGCCCGCACCGCCACCTCGAGCTCCCAGCACCGCCCGGCCCGACCGCCGCCTACTCACAGCTCCTCCAGGAAGCGCAGCTGGCGGAAGGGCCCGGGCCGCAGCTCCGTGAGGTTGTTCATGCTCAGGTCTCTGTGGAGAGACGACGGAGCCGTGAGCCCCTGCAGCCCCAGCTCCACACACCCACGCGGGCCCGACTCCACCGCCCCCGCGGCTGCGGCTGCGCCCTCTGCCCGGAGCTGGCCGGGCGAGCCTTCTCTCCTCGGCCTCCCTGCGCCTCGACCCTCCTTTCCTCCGGACCCTGGGCCTGGCTCTGACCAGGCCTGAGAGTGACCGAGCACCGTGCACAGGGCGGAGCAGGAGAAGAGCCCACAGGCTTCGGGGCGGGAGGCAATGGCTCACTCCGCACAAACGGCACCTCACGCTCCCGTCCACCAACGGGGAGGAGGCGGAGGCCCGAGCTCAGGCCTTGGCAGCCTCCAGGCGGGTCCAGCGTCCGTGAGTGCACGGGGCGACCGTGCTGCCGGCCCCCTTCCCGTGGGCTCTCTCCTCGGTCTCCAATGGGAGGCCACGGCTTCCGGGCACGCCGAGGGGCGCCCCAGTCCTGAGCGGTGGCACGGCCCCCCTGAGGCCCCCACGTCACCTGGGAGGTGAGCTGCTTTGGGTGTCGCCGGTCTGCCGGGCGCCCGGCCCACAGCTCGCCCACCCGGGGCCTGAGCTGTCAGCGGGATTATTTGTCCAAGCGACTTAACCCCACGACACCCCAGTGGATTCCGTCATTACCCCCATTTTACATTCGAGAACACGCAGAGGAAAGGGCACCGCGTGTTCGCAGCACAAGCCCCGGGGTCAACCCTGAGCTCTGCGCCCGCGGCCGCCTCCCCCAGGAGAGTGGCCAGGACGACCCTGAAGCCCTCAGGCCCTCAGAAGGGCTCCAGGAGCTGATGCTTGCAGATGGCCCGACGGACGGCAAGCCCATGACATCGCGGCCATCTGCGGGCGAGGGTCCCAGCCCAGCAGGCCTGGGGTAGGTGGCAAGGGGCTGGGGCCCTGGTCGCTTGGGCCCGCCCTGTGCCAGCACTGTCTGCTCTGTGCATGGTGAGCAGCAGCGTCTGGAATGGCCACTGTGGCCCGGACACAGCCGGCCCCATGCTGCTCACGCTGCTCGGAGGGGCTTCTCGCCTCTGCCAGCCCCTCCCTCCCTGCGGCGCGGAGGCGGGCCCAGCAGACCCCCGCGCCTCCGCACGCCCCGGGCCCCCCTGCACCTTCTCCACCTGCTCAGAAAGTTGTGCAGAGGTGGGATGTGCTGGGATCTGGTTGCCACCCATAAAAACTGTTTAGTCTCAAACGTGTCACCTTTGATGAGGCTCAGAGTCAGACACCACGTCCCCTGAGGAAGGGAGACAGTGCGCGTGGCACAGGGGAACCGGCCGCTGGTGGCCCGCAGTCCTGCCCGCCCCACGCGCAGACAGCAGGGCCGTCCTGCCCCACCCCCCGGCCCCCAGCAGGAAGGGCTCGCTGCTCCGCGGACAGCCACCCTTCTGGGAGCAGCATCGAGGGAGTCGGTGGTGGAGCTGAGGCCAGAGCTTGGTCCTTGGGGTGCTCTCGAGCCCACCTGCCCGGCCCTCGGGTGGATGTGAGGAAGCAGGGCGGCCCGGGCGGGACAGGGCAGTGGGGTCCGGGGGCCTGCACCCTCCCCACGCCCTCCACCAGGCGGGAGGCCGGGGCGCAGGACACACACCTCTGGGCACTCGCCCTCGCGTCCCTGAACATGCCTCCGCAGAGCCGGCTGTGACTCAGCCTCGTCACTCAGCTGTCCCTCCAGGGGCCGCGCCTCAGAGGCTCTGATGTGGCTCCATGCTCCCATCCCTCCTCCGCCACCCCGACTAGCGGCCTCATTGTTCTCTCCTGGGAGGAGGGGGTCTGGACCCCAGCCCGCCCCACATCCTGCCCCCGACGGCACAGCAGCTGCAGAGCTCAGCAAGGGGGTGGGTCCGGCTGGTCCGGTGGGTCCCACTCAGGCCCGGCCCTCTCACAGAAGGAAAAGGGGTAAGGCTGGTGCCGAGGGGAGGGGAGGGGAGGAGCGGGGCGTGGAGCTGCGAGAGGGAGGTGCAGGCAGCCGTGCAGGCAGACGCCACAGGCCCTGGGAGTGGCCGTGGGCCCGGCGTGGGGGGCCGCACCTGGGCGGCTTCAGGGGCAGGCTGTCCTGTGAGGTCGGTGGTTCTGGGACAGGACGTCCGAGGAGGTGGCCACTCCTGTGCGACCAGAGAGCACAGCTCAGAGCCGCAGGCCACGCCCAGACCCGGTGCCCGGGCCCCGCCGTGGCGGCGTGAGCCGTAATCGCAGGCGCGGGGATGCGCGAGCTCTGGGATGTGCTGGTTTTGCGTGTGCTGGGCGTGTGCGTCATGTGTGAGGGCTGTGAAAAGTCACCGCCTTCTGCAAGCACCCGCGCCACACTCAGGCGCTTCGGAAGACACGCATGGCATCGGCCAGGGCTCACCTCTGGGGGGCCTCGTGCGGCCGTGACCTCCTCCGCACCTCACTCCACGGCCTGGCCCGTCTCCGGGTCAGGAAGGGGCTCAAGGTGCCCTGCGATCCTGTCTCTGGGCGGCTCATGGCGGATTGGGGGCCCTCCGCGCCACCACTGTCGCCCTGAGCGCCGCGGGCACACGTGCGCACACACACACCTGTGCACGCCCCCCGCACCGCTCGGGACCGGCTTCGTGGACGAGCGACCCGTGCGGCTGCAGAGACCGTGCCTGGCGCTCCAGCTGCCTGCTGCTGTCCTTTTGAAATCCTCAATGGTTCTTGCACGAGCGGCCCTGTTCTCCCCACTGAACGCGGAGGCCGAGAGGTCACGCTGCGGCCTCACTCTGCGGCCTCCGTCCGTCCCAGCAGCCCTGGGTGCTCCCTGGGGACACGGTGTGGGGCAGCCCTGGGGCGAGGCTGGCGGGAGGGAGGGGGGAAGGGCGGGCAGCCCCGGGCACGGGGAGCAGAAATCTCTGGCTGCACATCAGGAACACGTCTCAGGGCTTCGCCCTGTGAGGCAACCGGACCACCCAGGATGCGGGGCGAGGCGGCGTCACCAGGGAGCCCAGGAGCAGGTGTCGTCGTAAGAGGGGGTGCCGGGAGCTGGGGGCAGAAACCAGAGGGTGGGGTAACAGGAGACCCTCCCATGGGAGTCTGGCGGGTCCCTGGGGGTTGGTTCTGTGTGTTTTTTCCCATGAGAGGGAGGGGCAGCAGAAGGCGCAGCCCGGGGTGCTGGGCTGGACCGGAAACGGGGGTCCCTGCCTGGCTGGAGCAGAGCCCCGGGAAGCGGCGCCCTGAGCACTCTGCCTGGACTTAATCAGGATGACGGGGGATGAACCCCTGTCCCCAGGCCACGTCCCCACACAGTTCCGGACGAGGGGACATGTCTGCCTCTGCGCACACAGCGCCTCCCCCAGGCTTTGCACAGTGACCGGCTGGGAACAGTGCTGCTTTTTACACAAGAACTTGCCTGACCTGGTCACAGCTCGGCTGCTCATTTGTGACAAGGATGTCTCCGGCCTGCCTGGGGCACAGGGGACAGCAGGGGAGGAGGCGGAGGGGCAGGCGCCTGGACTGGGGGCCCTTCGTGAGGGGGCAGAAAGGCCCCCTCGTCGCTGAGCAAAGGGGAGGCTCGTACAGCTCAGACTGAACCGGCAGTGGGGCCGGGGTGACGGCGGGTGACCCAGGTGACTCAGGGGAGGCAGGGCAGGAGGAAGGCGAGGGGGGCGCGGAGGTCGGGCCAGGGGGCAGCACGGCGGGCACTTCCCAAGCCCTGGGGTCAAGGCCGCCGCAGCCAGGGACGTCGCCCACGGCGCCACACCCCGCCTCTGCGGTGCGGGCCCCCAGCTCTAGGGGCAGAGAGGGGAGGCCAAGGGGGGGGGCCCAGGAAGGCCCCGCCCCCTCAGAGGTGAGGACCGTGGTGGGGCCACAGGAACCCGCTCGGGTCAAATCCCGTGGCCCCCTTCTTCTTACGGAACGGGGTACCTCTGACAGTGACGGCAAGGTTGTTGAGGTGCTGGACAGGGAGAGGGGACGGGCCTTCGAGGTGGAGACTGCGTCCTGGAGCAGCGCTCGGGACCCACCGCCACCCGCCATACCCAGCCGGGCGGTTTCCCGGGCGGGACCGGGCCCCACTGTCCTCTCGAGTCGGGTGGGACAGTGCGGGCGCCGGGCGGCCGGGGCACAGCAGGTGGAGGACCCTCTGTGCCGGTGTGCCAGCCCCCCCCCCCGCCCCCCCGACCGCCCTGACACACCCTCGTCTCATGCATCCGACCCTTCTGGGAGGCCCGCGAGCCAGGCCTGCTATTCCCATTGTAACTGCGGAAACGGCCTCCACTGTGGCTCACGCACGGGAAGGGCCAGCGCTCTGTGGGCCCCAGCTGCGCCCACGGGTTCCCGAGTGGCCCCGCAGCCCGGTGCTCACGGGCCGGCGGTGCCCAGGGCTGAAAGCTGCGGGGGTGGGGAGGCCGCCGGGAGGGCACCCCCGGCCCGCAGAGCACCCTTCCTGCCGTGCGGGCCCCCTCCCTAACCGTGCGGCCGCTGCAGGTGGACCGCCCCGGGTCCCGGGCCTGCGGTCAGGGCTGCGTGTGGGTCCCAGCGTCAGGCGGCCCGTGCGGCTCGGCCCCGGCCCCTGGCAGCTGGAGCTCCTGGGCCTCGTTCTGTGTCTGTGAGGCGTCACATGACAGCTGTCCATAAGGGAACTGTCCTGAGGGCCAAACAGAGGAGCCTCACATGCGAGGGCAGCTGTGCCCCCCGCGGGCCGCGAATGCCAGTCCGCAATTTCCCCTCCCCTGCACCCCGCCCTAGACCCCTTCTCCAGCACGCAGGGTCACATGGGGAGCCGGGCGGAAGGCAGCGGGCGGGAGGGCATCCCGGGTCAGCGTGCCACACGAGGCACCAGCTGCCACTTCGGTCTGGTGCCACCTGCCCCAGCCCTGACTCTCATCCTTTGATCTGCTGATCCTGGCCTGGACCCCTGGCCAAAGGCATTCTGCCTCCCTGGCCCCTCCGAGGAAAGGCAAAGGGCTGGGCTCCCTCCCTCCCTATTTTGTGTATAACCAGGACTGTCGCAGAGGCCCTGGGATATGGTCACAGCCAGGTTCCCTCTGAGGTGGCGGTGTGTGTGGGAGCGAGGACATGGGGAAGGGCTGGCCACTGGGCTGGCTCTGGGCGTGGTGCCGTGGCCTGGCCCGGATGCCACTGGAAAGGGGCCTTCAGCCTGAGTGCCCTGTTCCTGGTCCCGTGTGCAGAGCTGCTGCGCACCAGCGGAGGGCCTGTGCCCACGTGCACACATGGGAGACAAGAAGAGACACTGGGCATCCCCAGGACAGAGCCAGACCTCAGACGCCGCGGGACAGAGCCTGAATGTCAGGCTGGAGGCCTCCCAAGTGCCCGAGGGTGAGGGGACAGTCAGGGAGGGCTTCCTGGCACGTGTTCGTATAGGAGACACACAGAGGGACACAGAGAAGGCACCGTGGGGACGGAGGGAGAGATGGGGGCGACGCGGCCGCAAGCCCAAGGGGCCAGCAGGCCTGGGAGCTAGTGGCGGCCCGCAGGGGGTTGTCCCCAGGGCTTCCGCAGGGAGCGCGGCCCTGCTGACGCCTGGACCCGGGCTTCTGGCCTCCAAGACCACGGGAGAACTCATTTCTAACGTTTTAAGCCGCCTGGTTTGTGGGACTCTGTTACACCAGCCACCGCTGCCGCGCGGGTCCCAGGCCAGGTGAGCGCTGCCGGGTCCGAAGAGCCGCCTCCCACGCAGCCGGCCTCGGGCGAGCATGCGCGCTGGACCCCGCGCGCGCAGCGTCTGCCTACTCATCCCTTCGCGCCTTCCTTCATCCCGCCAATAGTTCTGGTACCGTGTGCCAGGGGCTTGTGCCAGCACTGAGGGCACCAGGGGCCCTGGCTCTGAGCTTGCAAACCTTCCGCTCTCGCGCCGTTCTCTGCCCCCAGCCCCCGAAGGCCCCAGGTATTCCTGACCCCAAGCCCACCCCAGGCAGGTCCCTGGGCCCGCAGCATGGCGCCTCTGTGTCCCCACGTCACGCTGGATGGGGAGGCTGACACTCTGGCAGGTGGAGGTAAGGCCAGGGGACAGGGAGGGGGCACCCCAGGCTTCTGCATTCAGAGCAGGGCAGCCAGCAAGGAGGTGTGGCGGGGTTGGCATGGCGTCGGCTGGCACTGGGGTGGGGGGTGGGCATTTCTCTTTCTACTGTCTGTACACAGTTAATGGGCGGCCTTGTTCTGGCTGGGCGCACAGCCCCGCAGCGGCTGGGGGTGGCCATGGCTCGTCCCAGCCCTGGGATCTCACGTCTCACTGCGTGAAACTGCGACTTTCAGAGACGCTGGCAGCTCTGTCACCCACGCTCCTCTCCCCTCTGCTGTCCACATCCTGCTTGCCACCGTCATTGGTCTCCAGGAGATCCTGGGGTCAGGGACCCTCAACCCACAGGAAACAGGCCCAGAGTGGTCAAAGGACTCATCCGAAGACTCGGCAAGCTGGTGGCAGAGACGGAATTCCAGCCACAGCCTCCCATCCCCATTTGGTTGATGGGATCCCAAGGCCCCGATGGGGGAGGGGGGATCTACGGCCCCGCCCCCTTCCTACAGAGGACAAGGCGGGGCAGGGGGAGGGAGACTGGGCAGGGGGCGGGGCCAGCGGCTCTGTGGGGCCATAGGACCCCCTGAGGTGGGGGGTGCCCAGGGCTTGTTGTTGCCTCCCCACATCGCCACCAGGGCCTGTATTCTGCCAGTATTCGTTACTATGTGGCGAGTTCTTAATAAAATGCCGGCGCCTGGCTCGGCTGGGCCTGCTACTAAGTATACACTCAACAAACGTCCCACAGACACATAGTAACAATAACGCTCACACCCGCCTGGCGGTTACTGTGCATCAGACACCAGTCGGACGGTCAACTCTCGCAGCCTTCACAGCAGCATTATCACCTCCACGCCACAAGTGAGAAAACTAAGGCACAAAGAGTAAGTCCTCTATATCGTACACCTGAAACTAATATCGTGTGTCAACTGTAATCAAATTTGCTTTTTACAATTTTTTAAAAAGTCCTCCCCCAAGACCGGCAGAAAGCAGAGCCGGGATCTGGCCCAGCAGGGGTGGCCCGAGCGCATGCTCCTACCGCGCACTGCACCGGAAACCACTGGCAAGGAGCCCCCAGACACAGGGCGCCGCCGTCCCTACCCCGCCAGGCAAAGGGCTTGTTTGCAGTGCGACAATGACTCCAAAACAAGGTGTGCTTCACGCCTCCCCCAGTGCACCCAGAACTCTTGTCCACGCGGAGGCTGAGGGCTGCCTGGCCCAGGGAGGCCCAGTCTCCCGCCCAGCCCAGCGGCTGCCTCGGGCGCATCTGGACAGGGGCTGCTCTGCCACACTGCCGGCCCCTCAGAAGGCGACCCATCCCCCATCCCTCCCACCCGCGCCCCTCGGCCATCGTGACTGTGGGACAGAAGGAACCTCCAGGGACGTAGTCTCATTTGGATCACGGCCACTTGGGGCGGGAGGCAGGTCAGGAGATGTCCTCACTCTCACCAGAAGCACGGGGCTCAGAGAGGGTAAGGGCAGGATGCGCACATAACCTGCAGGGCCTGTGGAAAACGAGGCCGCTTGTTTAAACACGACTGGGACATCTAAAACGGCGACAGCAGAGAACTGACCCGGCGTGGGCCTCTCTAAGCGCAGGGACCTCGGTGACCATGCAGGTGGCTGTCTCCTCAGTGGCCGGGGAAGGGGCCTAGCCCGTCACCCAGGTCACAGGCGGACGCGGTCACTGGGCTGGGAGAGCTGGGGTCCAGGCCGCCTGAGAAGTGAGCGGGCTGCTGGCCGGCCCCCTGCCGGCCCCCAGGCATGCCAGGGCGGGGCCTGCCCTGCCCTTATTCTTCTGTCTGGCTCTGTCTGAGACAACAGTCCCCTTCCTTCCTGTCTCCTCCAGCCTCTGATGGGCTCTGTCTACCGCAAAGGTGGGACTGGTTTACAGCCCCTTTCTGCCTCAACTCCTGCAGCCCCTCGACGTTAGATCTCCGTCCCCACCCTCAAGCACCCCACCCCTGGGCGCCCCGGACCTAGAGCTGAGAGGAGGGACTCGCACCTGGTCCTGTAGCTTGAACGGCAGGTCCGGGGTGCTCTGCGGGGAGGCCCGGTACTGGGCGCCTGCGTGTGCGCATGCGCGTGCGTGCTGGCAGGTGTGATGCGGCCCTGAGAACAAGGGACCAGGTGCGCAGGCCCCGCCCTCAGGTGGCCGCAGCACAGCCGTGTCAGAGGGACATGCCGGCGGACACCGCTCGCAGACCCACAGGCACACAGCTCCCACGGTCACGGGGTGTGGGGGGGATGCCCTGTGCTGAGCGCTGTCCCAGGAGGCCCCGATCAGACGCCCGCTGCAGCAGGCACGGAGGGCTGGCCCGCGCAGCCCCCAGGCCCGAGGTCGTCCCCTCGCCCACAGCCGCCCCCCAGGGTTCTGCGGCGATGGCGTCAGTTACGGAGGCAGGGACGTGAGGAGACGCGCTGGCCATCCAGCGGGTCACCACGCCAGCCTGGCCGCACGCCTGAGCTGCCCAGGCAGCCTCGCTTCCAGGCGTACCTGGCGCCTGTGCCCTCGGGCTCAAACAGGTTGTCCTTTCGCACCTGAGGGTAGGGCTGGAAATTTCTCCCCGACCCGGTCTCCTGCGCCTTCCCAAGGTGTCCCAGCAGGAGCCTTGTCCTTGGCCTGCTCCTAGCAGAGGGAGTCCGCTAGCCCGAGGTCACAGAGCCCCTGAGCATGAGCTCGGAGCAGGCCCCTGTAGCCCCTCAGGCCGTCCCCAGCAGCCGCGCACGCCTGCCTCCCCCCCCTTTCCCCCCGGCTCCCCAAGATTCTGACGCCACGGACCTGGGGACAAGCCGGAATCCCCTGTCAGTCGGGACTGGCACCCAGAACTTTCCCCTTGAGCAGTGTCCCAGGCGACGTCTGGGCCCACCTCCCCCAGGTGCCTCTGTGAAGGGGCGCCCCCTCCATCCCCGCCAGGGGCCCAGGAGCAGGAAGGCGGTGGGGTTAGCAGCACGGGGGAGGAGGGGGCGGGCGGGGGCGGGGCGATGCAGGTCTGGATTGCGCAGTCCTGGTGGCCCACAGCCCCGCCCCATCACACGGCTGCGCGATGCCGTCTCTGGGCCTCCAGCTCATCTGTGACGAAGGTGTCAGAAAGCGGTGTTCACCCCGACGTTGTGAGGCGGGGGTGCTGTGACCGGCCCCCCACCCCCACCCCGCCTCACTGCCCCGTCTCCTGTGCTCCTCCCGCCCCGGGCAGCACTGTTCGTGGTTCCATTTTCAGGATGGAGAAGTGGAAACCAGGAGAGGTTAGGCGACTTGCCCGAGGTCACAGCTGGGCCCCGAAGGTCGCCCGAGACTGCAGCCCCATGCCCAGCGGCCCGGCCCCGGCTGCTCTGTCTGTCTCCCCGCCTGGCACGCACGGGGCAGGGCAGGGCGGGAGGCAGTGCGGAGGGCCCGGGTCGGGGGGCGGGCCGGGGGCCAAGTCTGCTCTGAGCCAGGCTTTCTTCTCCCCGCCAGCCGCCCCGCCCGGCCGCACCCCGTGCCCGCAGCTGCCAGAGCCCAGACAGTTCCTTTTCCTCACGCCTGGGGCTGCTTCCTGCCTCTCCTTTGAACTGGGGTGCTGGTTCCCCACACACTCGCCCTCCTCCAACGGCCCCCGGGCCTGCCCTCTGACGGGCCGTCCCCCAGGCCCTGCTTGGAGGCAGACTGGCACAGGAGGCCCCCGGAGGCCCCCGCTTCCGGGAACCAGCCTCCCGCCCTTCGCCCTTCTCTTCTCTGCCCCATCTGGGGCTGCTCCCGGTCCTGTTCCCGACACCCCCCCCCCATCCACCGTCCGGGGGCTTTCTCCATCCTGCCAGTGGACGAGGCTCAGAGGTGGCTTCTTCCAGCCTCTCCATGCTCTAATTTTTCAACAAAGCACGTGGACACCGAGGTGCAGAAAAGTGTGGGCCCGGCACCTCAGCCGAGGGACCAGGGCAGACTCGCGGGGCCCAGGTGTCGGGACTGGGGCCCGCCTGGGACGGTGGCCGCGGCGGTGAAGAGTGAGGACACACCCCCAGGCCGGCCGGCCCCCCGAGGCGCACGTTTCTCTGCTGCTGCATAGGGCAGGCCCCGCGAGGCCCGTCGGAAAGGCGGGCACAGGCCGGGGGCTTCCACCCTGTGCTCCCCCGGACCCTGCACCTGCGTTCCCAGTGTGGCCCATCCTGGCTGCTTTCCAGCCACGCTCCCCTCTCACAGCCCCCGACATCACGCCCCCCCCCCCGCTTCCCCATCTTTCACGGAGCAGCGTTCCCCGCAAAGCCACCCCCAGAGCCGCCTCCTCCAGGAAGACTTCTGTGACTAACACCTCTGGGCTCTGATGCCCTAATAACAACGCCAGCCAGCACTGACAGAGCTCCTCCTACAGGCCAGACACTCCACCAAACCCTCTGCAAACGCCCCCTCAGCGGGCCCACACCACAACCCCAGAGGGGTGCCAGCTCCTTCCACAAATGAGGAAACTGAGTCACTCAGGGCCCATCAACTGTCCCGGGTCACACAGCCCGTCAGCGACACCCAAACCCCGCGCCGCTGTGGCTGACGCCCTGCTCCCGGCCCCTCTGCCGTCCCCCAGCACCGGCCTCCGTCTTGTCGGTCATGGCGTCCCCAAGCTGTGCCAAGGGGGCTGCGAAGTACCAGGCCCCCCCAACACACACACGTGCACGCGTACACGCACACGTGCACACACACACACACACACGCCAACCTTCCAAGCAGTTCGATGTGATCGCACAGTCTGACTGGGCTGCACGGAGCGGGCACGGAGCAGCACCCTGACCCCCGCCCCCCCGGGCCCAGTGGGGGACGGTCGGGAATGGTGCTCAGAGGTGCCGGGCTGGGTGAGCCTCAGGCCTCTGGAGTCGCCACCTCCGACACTGCTCAGCCCCGGGGCTAAAGGAGAGCCTCAGAGTCTCCCGCTCGGGGACAACTTGGGCGCTGGTCTGTGCAGTCCTGTCCCTTCACCGTGTGGCTGTGGGAGGGGACGGCGCAGGGGGCATCCCAGCTTCCGGTCACCATCACCCCGGCCTCAGGGGCTCTGTCTCCCCCAGGTGGTTCTCGGAGCCCAGAGGGGGGAGGCCGAGGGTATGCTCCCTGAAAGGAGCTGACCAGATGTGTGGACTCTCAGCCCCCGGGGGCAGCAGTGGTGAGACGCCACGTACTGGGGGGCGGGACCCACAGGTGTCCTATGGGGCCCATCGTTCCTTGGTGCCCTGTAGTTCAGTCCGTGGCTCCCTCTCGGGATGTCCCAGTGGCCTCTGGCCTGCCATTTCCTGCATGCCCATCTCTTACCTTCTAAGACCTCAATGTCCCCTCCCTGGCCACTCCGGTCCCCGTCTTTCGCCAGCAGGTTGGACCCCAAGCGGCAGCACATCGGGGAGGGGAGGGCCCAGGATCTGCCCGCCCCAGCTCTTCTCAGCGACGGCCCCTGGTCACCCGCCTCAGTGGGTCTGCGGCTGGCTGCTCTCCTAGAGGCGAACAGGGTCGGCTCCTCTGAGCCACCCTCCGGCCCGCCGGCCCCAGCACAGACCCCTTCCTGCACCATCCACAGCTCGCCACGTCCCAGAGCCCGCCACTGAGTTCCCCACGTCACCTCTGTCCCCTCCTGTCCCCCACCCTGAGGCACAACCTGCATCTTGGGAGAGAGGCAGACACAGCCTGCTCGGAGCACCCGCCTCCGCTGAAGCCTTCACAGCAGCAGGGCAATGTGAAGGGGCGGTTGGGGAGATCGGCCACCCACAGGGACGGCGGGCGGCTTGGGCTCACACGGTGGCACTGCACCTCTCCTTCCCCAAGCCCTTCCAGAAAGGGGTGGGCCTGGGAAGCCAGGTGCTGGGAGGCAGGTCGGAGCAGTCAGTCTCTGGAAGGCACCGCCACCCCCCCCCCAATACAGGAGAGGGGCCTTTCTTCTGCCCCCAATTTCCAAACTCTCTGTGGTCACAGAACCCGGTCTTCAGATGACACGATGGCACACACCTCACTCAGTACATCGGATGGCTGAAGGTGGGGCTGCCCTGGGTGCAGCAGGCGTGGGGGACAGAGCCACCCTTCTCTGCCAGTTGTGGCGGCTCCCTCACCCCCGCCCCCAGACTTGGCTGGCAGCACGCCCCCCATCTTAACCCCCCAGACTAGAAAGGATCCGCCAGCCCCTTCCGGAATATGGACACGATTTTCTCCCTTCGCTCTGTCCCCTGGCCCCCCAGCCTGTGCCCCTCTGGGCGAGGAGAGACGTCCCAGCGAAGGGCAGCGGGCTTGGGAGGGCAGTCGGGCAGCGACAGCAGTTCAGGACCCCACACTGGCCAGGATGTGCTTCTGGGACCCCCGCCAAGGCCACCCAGCCTCAGCCTCAGCTCTCCTGGACACAGGGGAGGCACAGACCAACCACCTGTCCACCTGCTGAAGCCCCTTCCCCTCTCCTCCACCGCCATTCTCTCCTCTTCCTCCAGCTGCCCTCCCGAGAGAAGGGGCTGCCACGCCCCGTGCTCAGGGCCGGTCGCCCCAGCTCTCCCCAGGCCTGAGCTCCCAGGTGGACCCCCAGGACGGGCCGGCAGGGAAGGGGCCTCTGCTCGTCTGACGGTCAGCCCGACTCCCCTCCTGCCCCAGCACACGGTCCACTAGAAAGGGGCGCCCTGCGGAAGGCCCAAACTACAGGGTGCCCCGGGCAGGTGTCCCAGACTGAGGGGCGTACAGGCAGCCAGTACTCACAGGTAAGCCGTCAGTGGGGCCAGGTCCCCGGGCACGGCGGAGAGCCCGAGCTCCGAGCAGTCGGCCGACAGCATGACGCCGTCTTCCTGGCAGCGGCAGGGGACAGGGCAGGCGGCGGGCGCCGGGCCCGGCTGGGGGGCGCACGCGGAGGCGCAGAGCGCGGCGCACAGCCACAGCGCGCGCAGCCCGGGCGCGCGGGGCATCGCGGCGGCCCGCCGGGCACCTGGCGGCGGGCGGCGGGCTCGCGGGTCGGCGGCGGGCGGGCGCTGCGCCGCGGGGGTGGGGGGCGCAGCTAGAGCGCGGGGACCCTGCAGCCAGAGCGGCGCGCGCATTGCCGAGTGCGCGTTCCTCCTCTGTTTCACGGGCTGGGCTTGGCGAGGGAGGGAGACCGGGCGGAGGAGGAGTCACGGGGACCTTCCGCGCCGCGGTCGGGCCCTTTCCCTCCTTCCTCGGAGCTGGCAGGAGTTCATCCGGGAACGAAAAAACAGCGAGACACCCACAGACGGCGAGCGCAGCCTGCGGGTCAGGGTCCCAGGTCCCCCTGCAGGGATGGCCACGGGTCACGTGCCCCTCTGGAGGCCCCTCAAGAGTGACCCTGGGCTCCCACCCCTCCACCAGCGCGCGAGGAAACAGGTCGCGGAGGGAGGTCATTCGCTGGGTGGGGGCCAGCCCCAGAGCTGGAACTCAGGGCGCATCCTCGTCATTCATCTCCTGGGATTGGGAAGGAAATGAGGGGCTGTCCCGAGAGATGTGGCTGGACAGGGCTCCCCTGCCGGCTGAGCTGGGGGCGGAGGGCAGTGACGCGCCCCGAGCCGCAGCGGCTGCGTCGTGCCGCCGGACAGACGGGTGCGCACTTCTGTCCCGAACGTGGCCAGTGTGGCTCAGCGCGCCTCCGGCCCCGGGACCACCTGGACCCTGCTCCCTGGACCTCCGCGCTAGTCAGGCTGAGGGACCGTCGGCGGCTGCCAGGGCTCCGAAGGCGGCAGATTGGCGCCACCTGGAGGCAACAGCTGCAGCTGCAGCTCAGCCACCTGGAGGCTGGAACCGCAGGGCCCCGGGGGGCCAGCGCTGGGGCCACGGCTGGAGTCAAGTCCCTGTTGTCTCCTTAGTCCAGACCTTTAGCTTCCTCTGGTCCCCCTGGCACTGAGCCAGATCCCTCACCCTCCCTCCCCCGACCCGCAGCTCGGCGGCTCCAGCACAGGGGAGCAACTCCCCTCAGCAGCTCGTGGGGGGCTTGGGTGCTCGGAGCTGAGTGTCCAGCCTGCCCGCTGCAGGTCATTATACACGGTGGCGGGGAGGACTCGACGTTCCGGCCCCAGGTGGATGGGGGGGCACAGCCTCACTTCTTTCTGGAAGGACCCCTCCCAGACCTCTGACTCCTTGCCGGGAGCTCACAGCTCTGCCCCACAACCATTCGTAGGCCTCAGTCCCTTTGAGGGCTCCCACTCGGATTCGGCCAGGCTCTCTATGTCGCCCTGGGCCCTCCACCAGGGACAGGCAGCGTCCAGCGTCCAGCTCCAGGGGCCACCCGGAGCTGCGCCGTCTGATCAGGGAGGCAGACAGGAGCCACCAGCTGCTTTCTGTCCTACCTGCCTCCGGTGGGGGGGGGCGGGGAGGAGGAGCAGCCTTTGGGGGGAGCCCATCACCTGCATGGGGCGAAGTGCCCTGGGGGTGTGGCCGATGCAGAAGGCCAGGATGGCCCAGGACAGGGAGCAGAGAGCAGCTTTGTCTCACCACATGGAGGGCTGGGGGGCGGGGGGGAGTCTGGGGACCCAAGGATTGGGGGTTGGGGCTGCCCCAGGGAAAGCCAGACAACCCCCCCCCCCACTGGCCCGACCAGGCCCTGTTCAGATGGCCACCACGCCCAGCTGGGCCCTATGTCCCACGGTCTTTGAGGTCGAGTCCTTTCTCCGCAGAGGATAACAGAGCACACTCAGCCTCCGGCTCGACCACACCCTTTATTCCCGGACGCGGCCCTCCGTCGTGCAGGGGACCGGCGCTGCCCGGGGACACAGGCCTCCTGACCACTCAGGGCAGCCCGTCGGCCAGCACGCTGTTCAGACACTGGTAGAGGTGGATGTACTGCTCCTGCGGGCAGATAGGCCCAGAGCGTCACCCACGTGGTCTGACGCCACAGGCTCCTTGCGCCTCCCCCGCCCTCCCCCCCCCCCAACTGCTGAGCACACTGTGGTCCACAGCGCCACCTGGTGGCCGCCTGCGGCCAGCGCAGAACCTTCTCCGCGTCTCCGCGTCCCCACCGCCCAGCCCCTGGTGGCCTCACCAGCGTCGGCGTCATAAGGCCACAGGCCTGTGACTGCTGCAGGGCCACGTTGAAGATGTCCACGGTGCGCTCAGCCCCTGCCTGCTGCAGCAGCTGATCTATGGCCAGGAAGGTGCCCAACTGGGCCGCACCCTTGCTGCAAATGACCCAGAGTTGCATGGGTGGGGGCGAGGGGATGTGGGAAAACCCACCCAGCCCGAGGCTGGGGGTGCTGCAGGGCACTTGGTGAGCCAGCTGGCCTGGGCCCAGGCTGAGAGAGCTAAGTCCCTGAAAGGTGTCACAGGCCTGGGAGGTGTCAGGGTAGAGTCGGGAGGGGACGGGGTGCCAGGGGCTGCCCTGACCCAGCCCCGTGCAGGCTTGGGGAGGTGACACCCTTCCAGAGAGGCCTCACCCGCCCCCAGGGCTCCCTCCGACCGCACCTGGAGTGGCTGAGCACTGTGCCTGGCTTCCCCGAGCCGCGGGAGCAGCTCCGGCCCATGGCAGCCAGGAACGGCAGCAGGGCGGAGGCGGGCAGCTCGGGCCCCAGCTCCCGGCTCGGGAACTGCAGTCGGTGCACCCGCCTCTCCTTCCCGCTGTCCCCCTGGGGACAGAGCAGAGCATCACAGCCAGAGCAGACGCGGACCCTTCCCCGCACGTCCCACGGCCTGTGGCCTCCACCCACCTGTGTGACCCTGAGCAGGGTACAGGGCCAGCCCGCCGTGCTGCTCTCGGCCTCCCAATGCACTGTCACCGTGCCCATGACAACGGGCTGCTGCTCCGTGGGCCAGAGGTCCTGTGGCCAGACCGGGTCAGGGCTGCTCAGGCAGCTCCCCCGGCTCTCTGCCCAGCCTGGCTGGCCGAAGCACAGACGCGCCCCCCCCCATCTGAGGCTTCCTCACCTCGTCCTGGGAGTCCGGGGGGCACAGGGAGACCAGCACCTGGGCCTGGTGCTCACACACCAGCTGCCAGAGCTCCTGGGGCCGGGCGGGGCCCATCAGCACCACGTGGTCATGGCCCGAAGGCCCACCCTGCAGAGCACAGCGCTTTGGCCCTGGACACTGAGCCACCCTGCTCACCCAGCCCCGGGGCCAGCAGCACAAACGGTGGGCAGCAAGCCACGGGGCCGTCTCACCGGGAAGAGCCAGGCTTCGGGCATCTCGTCAGGGGGGCTCCCCTCGTCCTCCAGAGAAAGCCACGCTGTAGAGCGGTCATCTGAGGGAGGACGATGGGAAGGTGAGGAGGCCAGAGGTCCGGGCTAGGCCACAGGGCCACCCACCCCCCGCAGCCCAGCACTCACAGGAGGCCGTGCTGTCCTGCTTGCAGCCAGGAGGGGGCGGCACCGAGCCAGCCGCGGGGATGGCCTGGAGCAGGAGCTGGGTGGGGGAGGGGCGGGCAGTGAGGGGGGTGGGACTGGCCGCCCTCCCGGCTGCCCAGCCGCGAGGCGCACCTGGTACTCCTCCAGGAAGCCGGCGTTGGCATTCGCTGCCCTCTCGGCACACGCCTGTGCAAAGTCGGCCACGGCGACGGGCTGGGGCCTGGGGCCCCGGCGGACCGGCGAGGGGGCGCTGAGGGTTCTCCAGCTGCCACTTCCGGTCCCCTCCACCCTGCCCGTGGACAGCGGTCAGCGCCGTCGTCGGTGGGGACGGAAAACCGTACCCCACCCTGACGAGGGCCCGGGGGCCGACTCACCGGGGGCTGGCCGGGGGCCCTTCCAGAATCCTGCTCAGGAGGCAGCTGTGCAGGAACACGTACTGGCTCTGGGGCGAGACAGCACGGCTCGGGGGGCGTGGCCCGGAAAGCCGGGGGACAGAGCGGGGGGGGGGGGGGGGGGGCGGGAAGGAGCCAGGCGGCCGCGTCCCTGTGTTTCCCACGGTGCCGAAGCTGGCAGGGCCGCCCCCTCGGCAGGGAGAGGAACGGGAGCCCAGAGGCGAAGCGACACCGCCCAGCCCTCCCCAGGGCCCTCTGTGTGCCCCACGAGCCTCCGCCGACCCGAGGCGCCAACCCCGCCCCGGCCACTGCCCCGGCCGCGGCTCACCGGGGTCTGGATCATGAGCGGCCGCTGCAGCCGCAGCGCGCACACGGCGTTGAACACGTCCACCGCCTGCTCCTCCTCCAGCTGCTGCAGCAGCCGGACCAGCGCCACGAAGGTGCCGGTGCGGCCCACGCCCGCACTGCAGGGACAGCCCGGGGGCTGAGCGGCGTGCCCGCGCCCCCGGGCAGGGCCCCCCACCCCGTCCTGGCCTCACCTGCAGTGCACCAGCATGGGCCCGGGGCCCTGGGTGGCCCTCGCCTGCTCCCGCACCAGGTCCGTGAAGGCCAGCAGGGAGCCGGGGCCCTCAGGGACGCTGTGGTCCGCCCAGGTGGTGAACTGCAGCTGCTTCACCCTCCGCAGCTGGGGCTGGGCCGTCTGAGGGGTGCAGGCAGAGGGCCCGCTGCTTCTCCTGCCCTCCTAACTCTGGGAGCCCTGGCGCAGCCCCCCGACCTTCTGCTCCCAATCCGGATCCTGAGGCTGAGCATGACGCCTCCCCCCTCAGAGTGGAGTGGCAGCTCTGCCTCCCCCTCCCTCTGGAAACTTCCTGGCTCTGCCTCCAGGCTCCTGGGTAGTCTTTGCCTATAGACGGGGCCCAGGCAGAGGGGTGACGCTGGTCCCCCGTTTTCTGTCCCAGGAGGCCTCAGGCTGGGAAGGCTGATGGGGCCCAAGGGGCTTGGGGCGACTCAGGGGGTCGAACTGAGTGCAAGGTCACCTCTCACACGGCTTGACCTTAGACCCTGCGTGACTTTGGATAAACCCTCCACCTTCTCTGTGCCTCCCAACCCCTTCCCTAACCACCCGCATCCCTGCACAGCGGCCGAGGCTTGCAGTCCTCCAGGGGACCCAGGAGGTGAGGCCGCCTCCCCGAGGACCTCGGCTCAGATGCCCCCCCACCCTGGGCCCCCGGCCAGCCCCCCCTGAGCGCACGTGCTGCAGCTGGAACTCCCGCTGCGTCCACTCGTCCTCGGGCTCCTCGGCCAGGAGGTGGACAGTGATGTGACCATAAGTGACGGGGGTGGCGTCGGCCGGCCAGTAATGCTCACACAGCACCTAGGGCCAGACGGTGGACATGGAGGGGGCCACCCTGCCCGCCCGGCCCTCCTGCCCGTCTCTGCCTCCTGCTGGAATTCCGCTCTGTACTGGCCCGGCTCCAAGGCCGCTGCGTCCAGAAGCCACTGTTTCCTGGCCAGACTCGAGCACCCTCCCCCCAGTCTTCTCATAAGACCCGAGGGCTGCTGGGCTCCATGTGGCCCGGGCTCACGGCCCGGCCGGGGGACGCTCGGCCACGCTCTCTGGCGTTGAGCAGGCACAGAGGAGGCTCCACCAGGCTTCTTGAAGGAAAAGGGGGCGCAATGCGCCTTCTCTGGTGCCGCCCTGGGCCACCCACCCACATCTGTCTCCTAACCCCTTCTCTGCCTACAGCCAGAGTAAGCAGTCACGACACCCTGCGACCTTGAGGACCTTGTTCTCCCCCAACCCGGCCCCCCACCCCCACCTCCGGGCCTGGCTGGCTTCACTCAGGCCTGATCCCCGGCCTCCCCCTCGAGGAGGACGTGCGCCACCTGGCGGCCGCCCCGGAAAGCGCCGGCATGCTCACCCGCCCGTTCTCCATGCCCACGGTCAGCATGACGATGACGCGCACCTGCTGCTCCCACACCAGCCGCCAGAAGTCCCCCAGGGTTTTCTTGAGGGGCCCCTGGGTGGCGATGAACTCCTGGGGGTGGGCGTAGCCCTGCGGGGCGGAGGGCAGGGACACCCTGGTCCCCCAGGCCCCACCAAGCACACGGCAGCAAACAGCCCACCTCTGATCCCCAGGAGCAAGGACACTTGGGAAGCGCGTGAGCGCAGGTGTGCCCCCCGAACTCGCACAGGGTGGGGGGCTCAGAGACACCGCCACCCAGCCCACCCGGAAGGGGCGAGGACGACCAGGAAAATAACAAGACACGACGTGCCTCCGAGCCCACCCTCTTCCCCAGCCCCTCCCCCAACCCGGCTCTGTGTGCCTCCCATGCTCGGCACTGGCCCACGGTCCTCACGGCCCCTGAGTAAAAGCCGAGCCCTCGGCCCGCAGCCAGCCCTGCACCCAGCCCCTTCTCGTGCTCACCACCCACAGCCCCGCTGCCCACACCGCCCTGCTGTCCATCAGTCAACTCTACTCATCCCACAAGAGATCGAATGTCCCCTCCTCTAGGAAGCCCCCTTGATTGCTCAGATAAGCTAAATTCCTCCTTCCATGTTCCCTCAGCATCACACTTGTTCCCGATTACAGCACTCGTCACACTGTGTGGCGGATGTGCACGAGCACACAGTAGGCCCTCAATAAACACCTGCTGGGTTGGCCTAGAGAAACAGAAGCCGGTCGTCCCGCCCACCAGCCCACGGCCCGAGCGGACACCCCGGGCAGCCCGCAGGTGGCCTTACGGGGACGAAGTTGGCGTTGACATAGTCAGAGTGGGGGTCTCCCTGCAGCTGCGCCAGCCGGACCCGGGAGTGGTCATCTGTGGGGGGGAGCACTCAGGGCCGGCACGCATGGCTGCCCCCAGCCGCCCGCCAGCCCTGCTGGCCGCCGCCCGCTCACAGGGCAGCACGTGCGGGTAGCGGTTCTTGGAGGCGTTGGCGGGGTGCTCGGCCTCCAGTCGGGGCTGCTCCTTGCCCACCTCCTTCAGCTCCTGTGAGACGGGGCAGGCCTGCTCGTCAACGCGGCCCCCGCCTCCCCGAGTGGGGAGGGCTCCCCAGACCTTCGGGGCAGGCCCAGCCCAGGGGCCCTGGGGCCCACCTGCTCTGAGCAGGGGGCGGCGGGCCTCACCTCGAACTCCTGAAAGAAGGCCTGCTGCGCGTGGGCACTCTTGGCCTCAAAGCTCTGCCGGAAGCTGTGGCTCGGGATCGGCCGGTGCGTCCGCCTGGGGTCAGAGTGGGGGCGCCGCCTGGGTTGCAGAGGCCTGCGAGGAGGGGATGGCGTGCGGACCCCCATTCTGGCAGCGCACGCTGCTCACCTGCGAGCTGCGGAAACGCAGGCCTCGGCCCAGCCCGAGGACAAGGGGACAGGGAGGAGGGCGGGGCGGACGGGACCACCGCGTGAGGGTGAGGGCGGGGGGTGGCATGGAGTCAGCCTGAGGGGAGCCGGTGGACGTCCTGACCTAGCATGGTGGCAGAGGGAGGGAGGAAGGAGGGAAGGAAGAGACCAGCCTGACGGGCCAGAGGTTGTCAGGGAGAAGGAGGGGCTGGAGGAGGCGAGCTGGGAGGGGCCGCGTGGGCTGAGGGGCGGGGAGTGGGGGCTGTCCCGGAGCTGTGTGACAGAGGCCTGGCGGCAGCGGAGGAAGCAGAAGAGCTGGCAGAGGCTGGCGGCCCTGTCTCGGAGGCAGCCCGTGACAACCGGCTGTCGGGGGGACCGTGCAAGGCGGGCCCGCGCTGCCCGCCACCCCGTCCAGGAGGCGGGTGCAGGGAAAGGTGCTCACCGCAGGCTGTGAACCGTCCTCTCTGGGGAGAATCGATTCTTCTCTGTCCTCCTGCGGCGGGGAGGGCCGTGGGAGGGGACCGAGCAGCCGCTGGGGAGGATGGCGCCCCGCCCCCGGGCTCAGGCCCCCCCCCCACTCACCTCTGGCCCCTCGCCCGCCTCCAGCGCAGCAGGCCCAGCACGGCACAGGCGGCGAGGACACAGCCCGCCACGGCGCCCACCGCCACCGGCAGAGGCACCGCCCCTGGCGACACGTAGGTCCTGGGCTCTGTGGAGGGCAAGGGAGGGGTGGGCCGTGGCGGTCACTCTCCTGCAGTGACGGGCCCACCACTCCTGGACTTGAGTCCCTCTTGGTGAAGGCGACAGCGACGACTCCCGACCAGAAGCCCTGGCTGCCAGACAGGCCGGCGGTGGCTGGCAGGGGGCCATCGCGCACGGGCAGTGAGGACGCCCAGCTCCCCTGCCCCTGAGCATGCCCCAAAGACACGCTTCCCTCCCTGAGACCCTCGGGGAAGAAAAAGCGGTGGACGCCTGGACTCGGACCATACTGGTCAACCGGCCGCACGTGGCCACCGGCCGGGGCGAAGGTGGCCACTCGCATAGACACGGATTTTAAAGACTTAACAAAAAGAAATGTCAAAGACCTCATTCGTAATTTCTGAAAACTGATCACGAGTTGATACGATATTTTCGAATTCTTGGTTTAAACGGAATGTTCCTGAGATTAATTTTACTGGTTCGTTTCCATATGATTAATGTAGCTCCCAGGACATTCGAATCCTGCGTGTGGCTCGCGCGTGCGGCTCGCCTCCTGCTTCCGCTGGCCGATGCTGTGCTAGGGCCTCAGGGGCGGTGTGGGCGGGGCCGTGACCGCAGGCACACGTGCCCCTGGTGCCCCTGGTGCCCCTGGTGCCTCCGCCCCCACCCTGCTGCTCGGGCCTCCCAGGCCGCGTCTGCGCCCGCGGCTCCTGGTCGCTGGTCTCCCGCTCTGCCAGGCGGGCACATTCTCCCTGCAGCCTGTGCCCAGTCCTCGTGCTGCTGGGTGGGGGTGACCTCCAGAAGGGGGCCCTCGCCAGGAGCCCAGCCTACCTGAGAAGGCTGAGAAGGAGAGGGTGGTCTCGGGTGCGCCGAGTCTGGTAAAGGCCACAACGCTGAACCTGGGCAGAGAAGCCGGGCCTTCTGCGGGGAGGGCGGGCGAGGAGGGCAGAGCGCCGCGAGTGACAGACAGGCACACAGCGACGGCCCCTCGCCTCTTTAGAGGCGCCGAGCCCCCCGGAAGTCGAGAGCCGGCCACGCTCAGCCGCTCTCCCACGGTCTCTGCCCTGTGCCGAGAGCAGGGAGCCCTGGAAATAGGCGCCCCAATGTCCTGGGCAGTGCCCTGCAAGCGGAAACAGAACCCTTCCCCGCTCCCCTTCTGGAGGGGAGAACCATGTTAACAGACGGGTGTTCCCCTTTTTGCCTTGCCCACCAGGGAGCCCAGTCGGAATAACGCGATGGACACTCATGGGCCCGCACACGCCCTCTCTTTGGAGTCAGCCCAGGTCATGGGTTGAACACGTGGCAAGGGCCACAGACAAAGCTCAGAGAGGCTCCCCGCCCCCCGCGGCCCAGCCGCTCACCGATACTGGGAGCCCGGCTTCAGCCGCCCGTTACATATCTCCCGGGCCTGGCCACAGTCCTCCGTGCCCACGGGCACCGCCCAGGCCTCCGGCGTGGCCCAGGGCCCCGGGTGGAAGGGGCTGGGAAGCAGGGTGGCCAGGTAGGAGTCGTGTCCCCCGTAGTGGTGGTCGTGCCACGTGCGGTTGACGGCGTCGCGGGGCGGCCGAGCCACTGGGGGCGGAGCGGGGAGGGCGCGGCTGGGGGGGCGCTCCCGCCACGCGCACCCGCCAGCCTCCGGGCTCGCCCGGCCCGCGCCCCCCGGGCCGCACTCACGGGACATGTCGGTGCTGGCGATGACGCCGTACCACCCGATCTGCCCGTCGTCCTCGCCAAACAAGCCCCGCGTGAGCACCACACCCATCCGCGGCCCCGGCTCCAGCCGGGGGGCTGCGGCCAACTCGGAGGGGTGCCAGGCTGGGACGGAGAGGAGAGAGCGAGGTCCTCACCCAGCCCCCCCGCCGGTCTTTGAGGGCAGGGTCTCACCGTGCCCGGCGACCAGTGGCTGCAGATACAACTCTACAAGTGGACAATCCTGGGCCCGAAGCCAGGACACGAGGCTCCAAACTAGTGTGGCAGCCGGGTCGGGGCCGAGGAAGGGCCGGCTTGGGGCTCGGGGGAGGGGGAGCCCCGTGGGCAGTGGAGGGGGGACGGAGGGGCCTGGGCCCGGCAGCCGTGGGGGCCTACCGTCCGCAGAGGTGGCGCACACCAGCGTGACCGTCCGGCTCCACAGGCCGTTGCTGCCCAGCACGCGGAGGCTGAGGCGGTAGGGCGTGGCGGGCAGCAGGCCGGGCAGCAGGAGGGCCCCCCCGGCCGTGCTGGCCTGGAAGACCCGCTGGCCGCTCCCTCCCGGCGCCAGCTGCTCCGCCGCCACCACGCAGGTGCCCACGTCCCCCGGGGGCACCGTCCACGTCAGGCCCAGGCGGGTGGCCTCGGGCTGGCACTGCACGTCCTGCACGAGGCCGGGCTCTGCGGGGGGGAGTCCTGGGCTGTGGGTGTCCGTGCGCCCCAGGACCATGGCACCGGGGTCAAGGGCTCGGAGCGGGCAGGTGCAGAGGGGCTGGGCCCTGGGGAACGCCGAAGAGGGCTCCAGCCCCCAGGGCCGCAGCCACCCCCTGGAGGGCCGTGGGGAGCAGGGCGGGGTGGGGCAGGGCGCCCCCTCGGAGGGCGGGGGCTCGGAGCAGGATGGCAGGGGCTGCCTCTCAGAGCATCTTCCTCCCCCCGAGAGCCACGCACCGACGGGCAGCACCACGGGGTGAGTGGACGCCCGCAGCGGCCCCGCCCGGCACAAGACGGTCAGGGAGAGGTTGCGTCCCGGCGGGAGGCCCCTCAGGACCAGCTGGGCTTGGCCCAGCACCAGGGGCTGCTCCCAGGAGAGATGTCCAGCCCCCGAGAGCTGGGCACAGCACGCTGCCCACCCCAGGGGGCTGTCGGCCCACACCAGGCTGATCACGGCGCTGCCCGCCTGCATGGACGCCAGCAGCTCACTGGGCACGAGCGGGTCTGTGGGGGGAAGGGAGCAGGTGGGCCCCGAGTGCGGCCACAGGCTCCGACCGCATGCAGGGCCCGGGGCGGGACGCGGGAGCACAGGGGCCGCGGCGCCCGTCAGGGCAGAGCCCCGCTCTCTAGAGGCGGCCCTGGCCCCTCCCTGGCCCTTCACTGCCCCCACTCACAGGTCCAGCCAGAGGCGGGGGCAGCCGCCGCGTGCAGGGGCCCAGCCTGCGACGCAACCACCACCTCGTACTCCGTGCCCGGGGTCAGAGCCGAGAAGCTCGCGCTGTCCACCTCCGCGCCCACGGCGCTGGCCCCTGCCGGCGCTCCGGCCCGGTACAGGGCCACCTGGTAGCCATCCCGGCCCCCAGGAGCGTGGACCCAGGAGGCGCGGAGCCAGGTGGGGCCTTCGCTGGTCACGTTTACCAGAGGAGGGGCGATGGGGGCTGCAGGGAGAAGGGGGGTCCTGGGGCTGAGCCATGTGGCCCCCCAAATTCACGTTCCAACCCCAGCACCGTAGAGCGTCGCTGTCTTTGGAGAGGACACTAAGGCGAAACGAGGCCATCAGCGGGGCCAGTGTCCTTGAGGACATTGAACACCGCCGTGTACACAGCGAAGACCAGGCCACGAGGGCCGGGCCAGGGGGGCGCGGTGCGGGGCGCGGCCCTCCCCGCTGCCCGCCCAACGATGTCGAAGAGGTGGACGCGCGGCCCCGCGGCCGGCGTGGGGGCCGGCGAATGGCACTCACGGGTCCAGGCGGAGGCGTTGGCGCTGCGGCTCTGGTCCGGGCCCCGCAGGGTGACCAGCAGCAGCCGGAACTCGGCGCCCGGGGGCAGCGAGGCCCAGGAGAAGTTCCGAGCCTCGGAGGCCAGGGTGCCCATGCTGTCCAGGGTCAGCGGCCTCAGGCGGTACAGCTGCAGCCGGAAGCCATCCCGGCCCCCCGGTGGGGGCGTCCAGGAAGCCCTCAGGGCTGGAGACTGGCCGACAGGGCTCAGGCTCAAGTCCAAGGGAGGAGCAGGGACTGCAGATCAGGAAGAAACTGATAGGAAAGACCTGCCCAGTGCCCACGCTCCCGCCTCCCCACTGCAGCCTCCCAGGGCACTGACCGGGCCTCACGGGGCAGGGCGACGGGGTCCGGCCTGCCGCTAAGCCTCCCCCACAGCCCCTCGGCTCCTTGAGCTCGTGACGCCCGTCTTAGCGCCCGGGCACCGGGGCCTGCGCCCTGCCCTTAGGGCCTCCGCCCCCAACTCGGACCGCGCGGTGCTCCGCCTCCTCCTCCAGGAGGCCTTCCCTGGCGCCCTGAGCAGGTGGCCCTTCTGCACAACCCAAAAGGTTAGGCCGAACCCCATAAAAGTCCTGAGGTTTAGTGAGTTCGCCCCACGAGGACAGCGCCGGCTCAGAAGCATGCCGAGCACTCACGCGTCCACTCTGCGGCCTTGGGCCCGGCCGCCCGTTGTGGGCCAGCCGCAGCGCTGAGCGTCAGCTCATAGGGCGTGCCCGGGGACAGGTGATGGAAGGTGTGGCTGGAGACCCCCCGTCGGACAGCTGCAGTGCGGTTGGCACCACCCAGGAGGTCCCTGAGCACAAGACGGAGCCAGGCGGCCCCCTCGGAGCCGTTCCAGGAGGCTTGCAGGGCGCTGGGGCCCAGGGCACGCAGCACCAGCTGACCCGGAGGCCTGGGCTCTGCGGGGCGGAAAGCGCGAGGCCAGGCTGGAGAAGGGTCCCGGAGCGGGACCCTGGCCCTAGCCGGCAGCAGGGACAGAAGCCCAGCCACATTGGGACACGGTGTCCTGGAGGTTCGTACCACGCCCCGCACCCCCACACTGGCTGCCCTCTGGGGCCTCGTGAAGTGCCTGCCTCACCTGTCCACTGGTGGACGCTGGTCTTCGCCTGGAGGTGGCCAGCCCAGGTGGCAACTTCCAAAACATACTTGCTGCCCGCTAGGAGGCCGCTGAAGTTGTGGGACCGGGCGTCCGGGGGCACGGAGGTGTTGCATGCCAGCGTCTGCGACTCCGAGTGGTACAGGAGGAGGCGGTGGCCGCCCTGCTGCCCGGGGCCGGCACCCCACGAGGCCTGCAGGCCGGAGGGGTGGCCGGCGCTCCGGAGCCGCAGGTCACGGACAGGCGCCGGGGCTGCACCGGAGAGAGATGCCAGGCTCAGGGCCGAGAGGCCAGCGTTCCCGACGGCCCTCAGCGGTCAGCACGCAGGCCCGGCGCCTGGAGAGGCCGCGTCCTTGGCCGCCCGCCCTGCCAGCCCCCGGGCCCGCCGGCCTCGCACCGGCGTGGGCAGTGAGGACGACTGTGGCGTTCTGCCCACAGGGCCGCAGGGCTGTCACTTCCAGGCGGTGGGCACTCCCGGGCTCCAGGCCTTGGAACTCGACGCTGGACGCATTGGTGAGGGCCTGCAGCTGCGGCCCTTCAGGGGAGCCCAGGGGGCCGAGCGGAGTGAGGCGGACGAGGCCGGACCAGCCCGGCCCCGGGGCTGTCCAGTCCAGCGACAGGCTCCCGGGCTCCCCCTGGCCGCTGACATTCACGGTCAGAGGTGGGCCTGGGGGATGGGGAAGCATGTCAGAGTCCCAGCACCCCTTCTGCCCGAGGCCAGGGCCAAGGGCCGTCTGGTCAGGGGAAGCAGCCTGCGCCCTCTCCTGCCCTCCGAGGACACCCACCTCCACTGGCTCCGTCTGGGTGCCCTGCTCCGCAGTCCTCCTGTGGAGAGAGGGGAGGGGAGGAGGATGGACAGAGGCCTCTGAGGGGCACCCACGGGAGAGAGGCCGACCTCTGACAGACAAGGGGGCATCAGGCACACCCCAGGCAGCCAGGCCCGCTGGGGAGGTGGGGAGCAGGGGCTGGTTCGCCCCACGCAGACCAGCCGGACGCAGGGGCGGGGACCCTGGAGAGTGGGCACCACGCCCCGCGCGGGCCCCGCGCCCACCTCACCTGGGCCAGGAAGCCCCGGAGCCAGAGCAGGGCAGCGCACAGGACTGGGGGCCTCATCCCCGCGGCACCTGCAAAGGACTGCCAGGAGGCAGCGGGGGTGAGCCGGACCCCGGAGGCAGGCGGGCAAGGGCGGGGCACCTGCCACCAAGAGCGAGGGGCGGCCTCGGAGCCCCAGACCCTGCCGCCCACCCCAGCAGCCTCGGTCTGTGAGGGGAGAGCCGAGGGGACTGGCCAGGGCCCAGACGGGAGGGCTCCCCTGCCCTGCCTCCCCACCCCACCTCCTGCACTCAGCTTGGGGGAGGCGGGGGGCGGTGCATCCAGAGCTTCCGGGAGGAGCTGGCAGCTGGCCGAGAGATGGCCTTGCAGGCCCCCGCCGGCTCCCCACCCCCAGCCCGGAAGGGTCTGTCCCCCGGGGGGCACACAGAGCTGTCAGGGCGCACCCCCTCTGTGTGCCGCCTGGTCGGCCAGCTGAGCGTGTGCCCAGGTGGCCCTGTACACAGAAGCATGTAGCTGTGGACAGGCCTCGGGACCCTGGTGGCCCTCACCGCCTAGCTGAGGACCCCGCTGTCCCCAGCGTGAGCAGAGCAGCTGGGCCTGAAGGCGGGGTGTCCCACCATCGAGCCGACGTGCAAGTCCGGCCCCCAACCCCCCGAAGCCTGAGACGGGGCTGAGGGGCTCTCGAGCCCGGGGCGGCTGTGGCCCCCCTATCGGCCACACCCACCCCTCTCCTGCTCCCCAACACCGCCTGACTGCAGACAGCGAGGCCAGGGCAGGCCCCCACCCCCGAGCATGGAAGTCACTGACCTTGAGGCTTCGTTCACCCCAGCCGAGACCCAGCTGCTCGCCCCGAATGCTCCTCCATGTGACACGGGGGTGGTTGAAACCGGGCGGGGGCGGGGGACGGGGCGGAACGGCTCTGGGCCGGGAGAGCTCTGACCCAAGCCGGCTCCGGGGGTGGGGGGGGGCCGCGGTCAGCGGCAGGTACGATGCGGGCCACCAGACAGCGTCTGTGGGAGTCGGGCCGCAGGGGCCAGCTCGGCCTCGCTCCCCACTCAGCCGGAGCCGCCCCCGCACCCCCACCCCTGCCGGCTGCCCTCTCCCGCCCTCCCAGCCCAAACCTCAGAGCCGCCCACCAGCCCTGGACCGGGGCCTGGAAACGGAGCCCTGCAGACTCATCAGATTTTCCAGGCCACGTGCGTGCGTGTGCACGCATGTGTGTTTGTACACGCACACGTGTGCCCTTTAGAAAGAGGTGGCGAGGCGCCCTGCCCCTGTCCGCCCCCAGCCCCCACCCAGGGGTGCCTCGAGCAGAGTCTCCGCAGCGTGGGGGCAGCTGGGGACGCGAGGGGCTCGGGGTGGGGGTGGAGAGGGTCTCACAGGTGGGACCCACCCTCCCCGGCCCAAGCCCCTCCGTTCAGCAACAACGTCCCTCCCCAGCACCTTCCCACAGACAAACCCTCTCCCAAGGGGACTTCCGGGGTCCTCCCAAGCACCTTGGAACTTCCGCCAGGAGAGAGCCAACCAGGAGGCCAGGGAGGGCAGGGATGGTCAGGTCCTGCCTCCCAATGTGAGCCAGCCCGGACTCTCCCACAGTCCTCCGGCCACCCCCCTCTCCTGGCTGAAGCCTGGCCTTGGGCAGCCCCTGCGCCGGCGGGGGGACAGTCAGCAGGCAGGAGAGGGGCTGGATAACTTAGACGGTGGGATTCCCACTCTCCCTCCCACGCCCGGGAGGGTTATAGGGAGGGGTGGCCCCGTCCCTCTGCAGGCCTGCAGGCCGGGGGAGGGCAGCGGGGGGCTGGGCAGGACCGGGAGGGCCGTGCTGCGTGTGCCGGCAGCTGAGAGTGCGGGTCGCATGCGTGCTGAGCCGTGAGGGCGCACGAGGGTGGACGTGCCCGCCCCGGGCATCGTGGGGGGCGGGGGGGGCGGGGGGGCCCTGGAGCACGGGCTGGGCCGAGGCGCGTCCCTCTCCTGGCTCTGGGCTGTGAGGAGGGGGAGGGCCTGTCTCCTGTGCCATGGCCTTGCACGGCTGAGTTCCAGCAGCCGGCAGTGAGGTGTCCGGGGAAGTCCCCTCCACCAGCAGGCACCCACGGTGTCAGGGGAACTGGGTCGGTGGGGGATGGACATCTGGTGGCCCACAGGGGGCCAGGGCCCAGGACACGCTCAGGAGCCCCTTCCCCTCAGCTGGCAGACCCACTCCCGCACCTCCTAGCCCCTGACCCTAACCCCTGACCAACTGTGGTGGCCCTAAGGCACACCACACCCCTGTGTCTCCCTGCCCCCCGGGAGCGGCCCCCAGGCCCAGCCTCTGTACGCGTCTCCCCACACCCTGGGGACGAGCTGGGGCCAGGGAGGGGGCCTGTGGAGGGGGTGGGACCTGAAGTCCCGGCCCCCAGCCATTGGCACAGTTCCTAGACACCCCTGCGGAATGGCATAGGCTGGCCGCCTGGCTCGGGGTCACAGCAGCCTGCTCCCCGGATGCCACCAGGGGCCGGGGCCGAGAGCATCGTCAGGGAACCTGGCCATGCTGTGCCTGCCGCCCGAGACGCCCTGAGACGCGGGGGGGCCAGGGTGTGGGGCTTGCAGCCCTGGGGCTGGGGCGGGGGAGACGCTGGAGGATGGCAGCCTTCTCCGGGAGGGGTGCCGCACAGCAGGGGTGAAGGCGGGGCCCTCACTGGAGCCTTCACAGGCTGTTCCAGGGCCCAGGAGTGGGGCAGGCTCTGGAGGAGGGGCGCCCCTCCCCGGGGCCTCCCGCCCCAAGCCAGGTGGGGCAGTCCCCTCCGGGGAGCGTAGACAAGTGTCCCAAGCCCCTGCCCTTGTCTCCCCGCCCCAGGCTCGGCTCCCATCCCCTTAGATTGCCGTGGCTAGCTGCGGGGGACCGGCCACAGCCTACAGGCTGGGCCCTGGAGACCGGGGGTGCCGGCCGCCAGCAGGGAGCACTCTGCCCACTTCCTCCCCCCACCCTGTGGTACCCCGGCTTCCTCTTCTCGATGACGATCACCAGCCTGGCCCGAGTGGGTGGCTCTTTCCGATCCCCTCCTGCCTCTTCTGTGATCCCCAGGCTCTGCTAGTGGAGACGCTGTCAGGTTTTGGGGGCCGCCGAGACAGGCCCCCCGCAGGTGTGCAGGGCTCCCAGGCTCCTGCCCACTCCTGTCCTGGGTACCGACTTCCACCCAGCTCTGACCAGCCTCCTCGCAGGAAAGCCACTAGCCCTGAGCAGGGGCCAGGCCCAGCGGCCGCGGAGGGGCTCGGTGAAGACCTTGTCCCCGGTCCCCACCACCGAGAGCATGGGTAGGGCCGGGCGCACCAGGACCCGCAGGGCCAGCCGTCCCCACCCCCTCGGCGTGCCCACCCCGGAGCCATGGCCCATCCTTTCTCAGGGGCTGTCACCTGTGAGGGCCAAATCAGAGAAGCGGGGGGAGGGAGAGGAGGGGACCGTGGCTGTCAGGGGCCAGGAAGGAAGGGTGTTGGGAATCACAAGGTCAAAGGAGATGGGCCGGCTGGGCTGCTGGCCGGCGAGGGGCCTGTGAGGCGAGACCGGGTTGGGGCCAGTGGAGTCTCAGACTCGGGGACCCCTCCAAAGAAGACACAGAGGCCCCCTGGCCTGGGCCCCAGGCTCTCCACCTACAGTCTTCTGAGTAGACGTCTGGGTCTGGAGGAGGCCTAGAGGGGTTGGAGGCCAGGAGAGCCTCCAGACCCTCGCACGAGCTCTCTGCAGCTGGGTGCTGGGCTGAGGCTCGGGCCCGGGGACGACCCTCGGGCCTGGCCTGGGCCTCTCCTTCCCGCAGCGGAGACGGGCTCCTGCCTCCTCTGGGCCCTGCCCACTTCTGCTTCCAGAAGGTGCAGCCTGGGCCTGCTGGGGAGCGCCCGGGGCTGGGGCTCTGAGCAGAGGCAGGGCAGTGGACAGCAGTGACTGGCCAAGGTCAGCCTGACTAGCAGCGACCTGAGATCTGTGTGGGCAGCGAGCAGCCGGGGGTCGGTGGAGGCTGGACGAGCAGAGACCAGAGGGGAAATGCTGCAGGGAGGGTGCCGGCCCGGAGCCGGCACGGGGGTGCTCAGGACGCGGCCCCACAAGCGGGCACACCGGCAGCCTGCCCTGGAGGGGCGCGGCCGGAGGCGCCAACCCCTGGTGGTGGCAAGAGGTCGGGTGCAGCTGGGTGTGCGTGGGTGGCTCGCGCAGGGCGGGGGGAGGAAGCTGGCTTCCTGAAGCCTCCTGAGCCTTAAAGACAGATCCACAGACAGACCGACAGCCAGACTGACAGACGGGCCGACAGCTGGCGAGAGGCAGCCTGGGGGTGCTCTGCTTCGGTGAGTCGGAGTGGGGTGTGGCCCCAGGGGAGGCCGGCGGGCATCTCTTAGGAGGGGTGTCGGGGGCTCCAGTGCCCGGCTAGGAAATCAGGGTGCCCCGCTGCTGTCGCTGAGGGGCAGGGTGGGGGGCTGCGGGGGCTGCCAGGAACACATGCCGCGGGCCCCCCATGCCAGCCCCCGCCACCACCCACACGGGCACAGCCACTCCGTCCCCCTCTGCTTGGTCCTGCAGCCTTAGGGACCCTAACGCCCAGCACACACACACACCCCTCGGAGGCCGCGACCCCTGGTCTGGAGCACGGGGACTGCCCCCCACGAGGAAACGGCCCCGCGGCCTCCACACCCCTCGCCCCCCCAGCGCCTGCCTCGCCATGCTGCTCAGGGCTTGGTGAGGCCATTTCCTGTGACGGTTAGGGAGGCAGATGGGGGGATGGG